>NW_028280809.1:1746111-2074166 GCF_059751285.1 Brachycentrus maculatus
TTATATTATAGCATTAGATTAAAAATGCCACTATTTTTATGTGTTTTTAATAATAAAATACAATTTTATAGACTCTAAAAATCAGTGTTTGATTTTAATATTTAATGTATAAAATAAATAAAAAATACTAATTTTATATTTATGAGTATTGAAGTCGGTATAAACTCGCTACAAACCTCGAGAGTGTGTTGAAGAAAATAAGGGTATTTTTTCTCAATTTTCACTCCTAATTGATTCGTCAATATTCGGCCATCTCCGGCATTGTTCGCGCTTCCATTGTCGCTGATATCTCGCTGATAACAGCAGTCACTCTCAACGAACGATTGATTCACACTCCAAACGTAAAATACCACCAGCGTACTAGGTCGGGTGTGCAATTGGTAGTCGCCACTCGCCGAAAAGTTTTTCTTTTAAATTTGTGACGTGTGTTAAAAATAATTTAATTGTTATTGAATGTACGCGCTCGTGAAACAAAACCACGTTTTATTTTATATAAATAATATTTTCATGCATAAATTTGATATTATCTAAACATGTCTGAATTGAAAAATGACTTCTAAAACAGATAAACAGCAGTGTTTGCTCGTTATTATTAAATGACATTAAAATTATTAATGTCATTAATATTTTAATATTAATTTTAAAAAATGCTCGTTAGTTTACTGTTCACCTGGAGATGAAAACATCTGTAGTTTTCGAAACTAGTCGTGTGAAATGAAATAAAACTCATTAAGTGGTATTATACAAGTGTTGAATTTTTTTTAAATGATTAGTATTAGTATCAACAAATGTTTTTAATAAGAATAAACTTTTATTTACGACCCTAATCTTATCAAAGTGATTCAAAAATAATATTTTCGTTTGTTTGCTCGTTGTTTGTGGTCGCTCCAAGGGTCTTTATACAAATATTTACCTTTCTTTACGGGAAATGTATCGATTTTAGCCTTCAACGGTCATCCAATGTGTGCACGGTTTTGACATTGACTTCTATTGGTTCCATCAGCTTCCACGTTGTATAACTTTTCAATATTGTCCCAATCGGTTGACAGCTGTGAATAAATAAACAAGACAATGTTCGCCATGTTCAAACGTAAACATTCTTCGCGCAAACTCCATCGAAAACATTTGCTCAACCTTAAGGAGTCACAAAACAGTGTAAAAAGAGTGCAGTGCCCCGGTTGCGTTGTAATAAAGACGTGTACGAGTAATATTGAAAGTGATATAAAAGAGTAAATAGAGATAAACGTTTCTGTGTACGCGGTTGCACCTCGTTCTGTTGTGGGATCTCAATTTCTAGCAGTAATGGGAAATAAGATTATTTGATATTCAGTACAAATTGTATCATTCATCACTCTTCTCCACTTCATGGAAGTCCCTAAGAATATTCATAAAAAGAGTGCGAGAGAAATGCTGGACACGTTGTATGAAGCTTACTACAAGAAACTTCAAGCGTCTCTCAAGGTTCGAATAAATACTTTATTTAATGGTATTTTTAAGTTATCGAAATAGACACACCATGTTTTACTATTTTATGATACTTTTATTTTAATATTTACTATTTTTGCTTGAAATAAAAATATTAAAAAAACATTTACTTCAATGTTTACAAGATATCTGTGTTCTTATGTAATGATTAAAATTAGATTCTGATGGGAAAACGTCAGTTCTTTTAAGGAACGTCGATTTTCCAAATAATTTGATTTGCGGTTTGTAGCATGTATTTGAATATCAATAACATTGTGGTCACACCAATATACTTGCATCTACATCCGCTTACCAAATGCGTTTGTATGTTTTTTTTATGTGGTTATTGTAAATATTTAAGAAAAATAAAACATAATATCTCTCAATCATACTTATGTTACTTTAATATGTCGCTTTAAAAAAGAATGTTCATCATATGACAGACGAAATTAAAATGTTTTCGTTTGAATTTTTTATGTTTATTACCATTAAAAATGGACATAACGGTCAACGTTATCAATTCGAATCTCATAATGTCGTAAACATTCTACTTTTCGTTCTGCTTTTAATGACTTAATTTCACAATTAGCTTCACAACTAATTATTTTCGTAAGCCATCATTCGCTTTCTCTTTTCGTTCACGTAAATCACGGTTGTACGATCACTCTAGATAAGCATTTTTTCCTTAGTAAAGCTTTAACACTAACTAACTAACAATCACGTCGCTTCCCCGCAGGGGTTTTCAGAGAGAATATAACGCCACACCAGTCTGTATTTGCTAACAATCTTCGCCTCTTCCATGTTCATGCATCTCCTCATACATACCCACCGTTTATTCCGACTCCTGACCTGTCCACTTTCAAGTAATTGAAATCCTTGATAATGCCAAGTTTTCCTCGCTCTTCCTCTGCTTTTAATACCAACCACATTCGCCTCATAAATTCGTTTTACGATTCTTTATTCACTTATTACTACTAAAGCTTTTGGCTTCTTAATCGACAAAAAATTACAGCTTTATTAACTTCTTCACCTTCTTTCCATAGAACAATAAGCGACATAGAAGATTTTATACATATATGCTATGAGTCAGTGGCGTACGCGTGTGTTGTACAAATTCTATGCATGCGTCCACGATAACGGACGTTTTATTTAAATTTTCAAGTGTTTACTCCATAGATAAAGTTATATCGTGGTATGAGACGACTTAGTCAGGTACTATGAACACCGATAATCGAGGGTAGCATTTGAATCCTTGGACGAATAGAATGAATATCTATCAATATTTGATTGCTTTCTTCTGGGTTCTTCTATCAAGTGATATAATTATCTTTAACCTAACTTTATACTTTGTAAGTCAGTAGATCTTTCGGCTATATTGTCACAAATTGCATTCTTCCCGGAAACGCCTTAAATAAAGGCATTATCATTTAATTGACATGGTTTTTAAGACAACGACTAAATCGCCAATTTTGCACTTTAGCGCAGAACTTATTGCCCAGTAATGTCACCTCAAATTTGTAGAAGGAAATTCTCTTTAGACCTGTTTAACGACTGATACATACATTCACGACATTTTGTGTGTCCAAATCTGGGTTTCTCCATTCAGGAACTATTTTTACATTTTGACATCTCAACATGGATGAAGAGAATATTGAAGTTTGGGTGAATTTTACAGGTGTATCGAAATTGATCGCTTAAACCAGTCTATGACAGGTTTGGAAGCCCTGTAAGTACCCAGACTTCCATATTCTTCACCATAAATTTTGAGATGTCAAAATAATAAATTCATTAACTTGCAAATTTTATTTGATTATCTGACCTTATACGTTTACTACCTATTTCATATTTCGATTTCTATTCGAGCTCGAGCGTTTTTAGTTGAAATAATTTTTCAAATCGTTTTGTTTATTTAATGCAAAAGCCAATTATAATAGACACACCTTCATATATCTATTTTTTAATGGACAAAAGAAAATAAAACGTTTTACAATACGAATAATAATAGAACGTGCCGAAAAAAAAGACAAAACAAAATCACCAATAAACATCATCCTAAAGTCCATTTAATCTTCACATTCGTTTGGAAATGCCATACCTAGGCGAAACAATTCCCATAATATCGATTTTTATGTGTTTTTTTAATAAAATAAAATATTGGAAAAAAATTTAAAATATGTGTTTGATTTAAAATTTTATACATAAAATAAACATCACGTTATCCAATCCGAGAGGAATTGCGTAAATCTAGCAGTAGGTACTGAGATGGAACAAATCCACCACTCTTGATGGCCGTTCAGCAGATCAATCATTTTCCCTACAGGTAAATTGGTTCTGCACACAGAAAGAACAAATAAAATATAGAATACACTATCGTTTGGTTATTTTTGATTTAAAAAAAAATCAACGTAAATTGTTGTCCTAATTCTTTCCGTTTTATCCGAAGTCAAAATGGTCACGTACAGTAATAACGACGATGATAATGTTTATTATACGCATTTCCCGCCATTTTCGATCGGTTAAGCCAACCGATTTAAACACAATGGACATTGTCGCACATTAGCCCGATGCTAATCGCCGCAGTGTGGGTAATAGTATCGAGACTTAGTAGGGCGGGAGAAATCTACACTTTCCATTTTATTCTAACATCTTGCAGAAGGCAGAAGCAGTACCCAGTACCCAGTACCCAGTACCCTCGCAGCCATGTTTTCTGGCGGTCGTTAGACACGGCTCCATCCTCTCATCACGAGAGGGATATTCTAAATCCGGTATTCGTGATTCGCCGGCGACTCCTCACTGCATTCATTGTTCCGCCGCGACGGCGAAAACACAACGGCTTCTCCATATCGAATCTAACAAATTATCAAATCAAACGTACATTTTTTAAAGCCTTGTTTACTAATAAGAATATCGTGTTAAATCAAATAAATTTACATACAATGGTATGATGTGATGTTTTTCAAAATATTTGATTCAAACAATAATGAAACCACGAGTTTTGTTCATCCAAATTTGATAAATTATTCGTAAATTGCCTGGCATATAGCATTATTCGGTTTATTTACCTACTCTGAAGAATTTTGTGTAATTGTGTTTTTGAACTTTCATAATAAAATTGTTATTTTTTTATTATATGTGTGACTTTTATATCCTGTTTGACTTTATCTTAAAATTTTTGTAAATATGTGTGTTTGAAGTTTCCGTGCAATACAACATCCAAAACGCTTCTCTACGGAGAGAATCATGTAAGTTACATATGCTTAAAAAAATGTTAGTTGGTATTTTTGTATATTTATAAACCCATCCCATTTTGATTAAATCCTTATTAATTCAAATATGCATGGGTGTCTCGTCACGCCCTCCTACTGTCAATACGTCATACTTACATGACACCCATTTATGTTGCGTTCTTGATTCTCTACTTTTTTTTTATTTACCAGTCAATCAAATAGCGTTGGTAGAAAAAAAAACCTCCCAATATGCCTATACCATTGTAATTAAGGCTTTGCAATGATTATCAATCTCTGATCATTGTAAAATTGCTTCTTTAATCGATGGTTTCCGCCATAATAATCACACTTGTAACGGTCATCTTTTATGACCACTGTCTATAAAATCCATTAAACCTCTTTGATTTTTCGCTCTTCTACTTTTGATACTGATGATTTCAAAATCTCCGTTAGAATTAATCTCGTTTATTATGATTATCGGTCGTTCCGCCGACCAAATTTGTAATATGTGAGACCAAAAAAAACTTTTAAAACCACGTTTGACGCTTAAGCTATATACAATATGTAAAAGACGTTTATTTAAGTTCTGTAGTTTTTGAGAAAATGAAGTTTGATATTTCGTTGAGGGATGGTCATATCCAAAACCGTGTCATAGGTCATGTCAATGTTTGACAAAAATACGCTAAATCGGCGCTGAAATTAATAAAAAACTCACTTACCTGTAGTATGTGATTGTTTAATAAAGTAATACATTTATACATGTATAAGCTTTTGAAAAAAAAACAATTTTAATTGTTACTTCTAGTTTGAATGTTTGAATGACAAATACATAGATCGCCACATGGAAAAACGAAGAGAGTGAAAAAAATATTTGCATCTAAATAAATATATAATGGTATTTGGTACATTTAAAAATTATTTGAACAATATCCCATATCATTTTTAATCATACGACTCGAGTAGTATGCTTATTACGTAAACGCCTACGTGTCATCACATCGGTATGTAATCTTTTATATCCCTCCTTTTAATTTTCTTTTATTTATTTAATATGACTTCATTACTTATTGTTATTGAAGTAATTTATTTCAACCATCCGGGGTTACTCATCAATCCTCTTTTAGATCATTTCCTTTCCATTTCCTACACAAAAGGTCTTTTCAAGATTATGGACTGCACATTTTGTACGTTTGTTACATCGCTACCTTCTTACTTTAGTATTTATTTTACTGATTATAAATAAACTACTGTTTCTTAAAATACTACACACAAATACGTTCGTACAATATTATTCATATGTCCATGACAGTACTTTAAAAATTTAGTATGAAACATGTGTTTCTTGTATTTGGTTCGTTCATCTTGACATCGCACATTCTTAGGATTCCTAAGTACAGTTGATTAAAAAAAACGGTATTTGTTTTAACAGTGTTACTAGTAAATTGTAAAACATTTTAAAATTATTGCTTTAATTCATTTTAGTGTTTTTTTTCTCGTGGTATTCATTTTTGTGAATTAGATAATCATTGATGAAGTGTTATTTATCATATTAACTATTTTAGTTCATAGTTAATTAATATATTTTAAATAAAAGGTAATACATTTTTTTTATGTTTTCTCTATTATTATTTTTGATCATTTCCATATTTACTTATACTATTATATTATGTATCATGTTTCAAAGTATAATCAAGTTCTTTTTATTAAAGGCTGCACTTGTTAAAAATATACATCAATACATTTCCTCTTATTGTTTTTAAGCATTGCAAATAAACTTATATTGGTTCAATATTATTATTTATATTTTAATTATAACCCTAAAAATAAATTTTATAACTTTCACGAATATATTTTAATCTAAATACCTATTTTTCTTTGCTTAATAAAAAAGTAAAAAAATTGTCGTACGTAAACGCTCCATTATATTACATATTTGTTAAGATTTTCGTATAGATTCTAACAATGACGAAATAATTTTATGGGAGGGCAATATAAAAATCTTTATGCGTTGACGGTGCTTACGATATTACACCGGCTGGCTTAAGTATCACTTTAACACTTCAGGAACTTTCACCATTCTGCTCATGTTTATTTCTTCCATATCAATATATTTTACAAAAGTTGTACAAATAATTTCCAAATAACCATTAACATCCTAGATTCAAATTACATTAAGCGATATTTCTTGTCGAGTTAATTGAAATATATTTCCCCTTTTTGTATGCACCATTTATACCTCACTTTTTTCTGATTATGTCTCTTAATTTTACTATTTCTATTCCACAAAGAAATAAGCTTTACTAATTTGTTTGTTTTACAATTTTTTTAATAATATTAGTATTTAACCACTCACCGAGATTTTTTATGTCTACCGGTTTCGAGACGTACCCGTCTCTTCGCCAGGACAATCACTACCACAGCATGCAAACAATACAACTTCACTACCATAGCACTATTTACACACTTAAAACTACACAAAATGTCTAACACATGCGATTTTTTCATCACTAAAGGTTTCAGCTCAAACATGCGTTACGAGCCGAAGTTAAACATGCACTAGGGTTAAACATATTATTGAACCAGCTTATATTATAAGAAAACAAAATAAGCTTTATAAATTGTGTACCCACACACAGGCTATGCATTTGTGGTATCTTCTTTTGTACTATATTATGTATTTTTTATATTTTTTATGTATGTGTTTTTGTACTTGTATTTACCTATTTATATTGTATTGTTAAATGCAAAAGAATTTAAAATAAAGAAAAAAATGCCAGTCTTCGAAATCATAATAACTGCTTCAGATTTCTTCGAATCACATTCCTTTTAGTTTCCTATCGCTTGTCCTAACAAGGATAACCACAACCAACACTAGTTTATATTTAATTCACTTCCTTTGGATAACGTTGCCAATAGAATTCAGTTGATTTCTAATCCGCGCGCTCGTGTAATAAAACTATGACCTATTTAAGTTGCAACGTCACTCCTAGAATATCGTTCTGCATGCTGAAAGTACATTTCGCTCACTCCTTTCTTCAACGCCATTTATAAAAAAACTTGATTTTTCAGGAGATCGTTTTTAATGTTTATAAATATAATAAAATGTATTAAAAATAAATATCAAGCCACTTTTTGAACTTTTTTACTGTGCAACAGATCTTCTTAGGTAAAACCTGGATGTCTTTTCTCCATTTGAAAAATATTTAGTATATTTAAAAAAAAAATTAAACAATACATTTTCTTCAAAATGCCAAAACAACACTTTCTGCCCTTTAGCGGGTAAATATTTAAAAAGTATAAATTTTTATATACGGTCAAAAAATAATAAAAATAATAATAAAATTAATATTTTCTCACGGGGAAAATTGCGTAAATAAGATCATTTGACTTGTCATTTGTGATATCGATGACGATGTGTGAATACCTCCTATCTAACAAAGACACTATTTACAGGAGGCGACAAAAACCTTTCATTGTTTCTATAATCGTCTTGTAACAATAATATCAAAAAATGTATTGTATTGTAATTGGTTGTAAATGGAACGGAATATTGATGTGATCATGCTTAGCTTTGTATTTTATGTCGTACATTATCATGTACAACATAAAATACAAAAAAAGTACGGCATAAAATAAAATACAAATACGAGTGGTTGGTTTTTGCTTATCGCCTTCGAAATGTATCTTTTCATTAACATCTGTCAACGGTATAGTGAATATGTTTTTTTTTTAATATTTAAATTACCCTATATTTTTAATTTATTTTTTGTCAGGTTTTTATAGCTGATTTTATTTTATTTCTAAGGCTAAAATTAACCACTCTCTGTTTCATTTATAAACGAAAATTTTACGTAATTCCACTTTTTGATAGCATTATAATAATAGTTTTTTATAACGTATAGTCGAAGTACCCTACCCAACCAAAAGAGCTTATTTTTCATCGAATTTGAATTTATTTACCTTTTTTCTTACCTTTTATATCAACAAAAAAAATCTGTTCGTATTTAGGTATTTTTTACTTCACCCATCTATGTAAGTAAAACATACTATGCCGATTCATAGCAAACCAAGGCCAGTTCGTGAATTCCATTATAAACTATTTTGCTTGTAATATACAGGCATATACTCATACTTCCCGTTCACCTATTACTAACCTTCAGATAATAATTTTAAAAAATACGATTCGCAATTATCACTCCATCATTTCTTTTTATTCCAATGTATTTTTACGAGGGTAAAATATATCATACTGAATTAAGTTCGAGAAGGTACCATCAGATTCTAAATTGAATTAAATTATATATTTCTGAACCTCGTAATTTCAACTTGTTTGTATATTATCAATAAGTTAATTTTTTTCATTTATGGATTTTGCGTTCAATTTGTAGAACTCTATTTTATTTATTGTAACTGCAGACAGTTGGTAGAATTCCATATTGAATTGTTGGGTAATATATCCAAAATAAAACATGGTTTGTAGTATTGAATTCTACATTTATTTATGTATATGTTAATACGTGACGCGTTTCGTCTTTTTAGGACATTATCAGTGTTTGATAATGTCCTAAGAAGACGAAACGCGTCACGTATTAACATATACATAAATAAATGTAGAATGCAATCCAACAAACCTTGTTTTATTTCGGATATATTACCCATCAACTCCATTTTAATTTTCATTTATATTTAATGTTAAAATCAATCACTGATGTTTTAGAGTCTACTAAATTGTATTTTATTGTTAAAAACATAGCATATTTTTGTGTTTTTAACAACAAAATACAATTTAGTACACTCTAAAAATCAGTGTTTGATTTTAACATTTAATACACAAGGTTAAATTTTACTGATTTTGTCCATTTCGAAGATTACATGAGATATGTCAATATGGTTTTTAAATAATTTTAAACCCTTGATTTAAACTAGGACGAGGTTTCGCGATAATGAATAACCCAGTATTGTGACTTCGAGAACTCTTGTTATTAGCACATGGCAAAATATTTGCCCATTGATAGTAATCATTATTTCTATTGGCTTAGAAACGCAAACTCATGTTGCAATTTATTAGATGTCCAACATATTTTGTTCGTTTAAAAAGTTATTGATTTTTAAACAGATTTTAACTTTTTTTAGCTTCGAAAGGGCATTGGTCCGGGATTTATTCATTAGTGGAATATATTTGGTAGAATATACATGGAAGCTCAGAGTGAAGTACATTACTGATAATATTTGGGATTAGAAATTAAGGAGAAATGGAGATAGGAAAAAGAAAATATCAGCAATGGCTAGAACGCGTGGGTTGCATACTCATATAAACATAATAGCAATAATAATAATACCCTTATCCGCACCCCAATGATGCATAGGGCACTGTGTCATATAAACGCAGTGTTATCTTGATCGTTTACACATGAAGGAAAGGTGATTAGGCCTCCGCTTCAGGTACCAGTCCATGGTAGTATTGAATAAATATTACAGTGAATAAATCACTTATATTTATTTTACCCCCCTTGGGAATCGAACCCGGGACCTCCAGAACGGTAGCCGAGCGTGCTGACCATTACACTACGGAGGCGGACATATAAACAAGTCGATGTAAAATAAATAATACAATAAAAAATTATTATGAACATCGCAAATATAATTTCAATTATTGCAACTTTACCTTTGAACGAAAAAACGTAATAAGTTTAAGTTGATGAAATTTTCTTCTTTTTTGTTTTATTTATGCAAAAAAAATATGAGTAATATAATTAATGTATGGTATTTTCACCAACTTATTTTTTGTCATAACAAAATGCTACTGCATTTTTATTAATATCTAGTTTCTAAGTTTCAAATTTCTTTGATCATAAATGAAGAAGAAAAAAAGCTTAATAACATTGCGAAATTTTTTACTTGTTTATTTTCTTGATGTTTTGATTCTCATCAAATAATTTTTAGCAAACAATTTGACTACCTTACTTGCTTATTAATAATTGCATTCTCTTGCCAGAAGTATAATAACATTAAATATTCATCAATTAAAATTAATCACGCACGTCATACTTCTATATTTAGTAGCCAAATCATCGGCACGCATCCCTTACTAATCATTAAAATCATTATACCTTTCTTCTTTTTGACGATGACGCATTCAGCCATAATTCTACCATGTATGAAAATGGTAATATGTACATATTTTAAATTGTACGATTCATTAACCTTTTCCTGTATATCCGTATGAGCGACCTTCGCCAAATTCTCACAAAGTATGACATTTCATGTTGACATTAACTTAGAATTGAATGACTTATCGTGTTGTTTTTATGCTAATTCGGATATGATAATATGAGGTCATGAATACTGATAAGATTCTTCGTAGATGCGTTTGATTTAACCACTACTTCGTTTTAAATCGTTAGTAATTAGGCAAATTCCAGTTCTCTCGATACAATTGTGTATCACATTTTTTAGATTATTTATTTATATACAATTAACTATCGTGAGCATACTACGAAAACAGATCGGATCTATCCATGTTATTTATTCACTAATTGGTTCGACAGTCACGTTGTGGCAATATCTATTTGTAAAGTTAAAATTGACTTGATGTTAAAGTCTCAAATCTATCAGGACCTAGAAATTCGCAATACGCTACCAAATTTGTGAGCTGGTTGGTGTTGAGTGACTTCAATCCGATTTAAGTAACGACTTCTTGTGAAGAAGCCGGTTTTTAATTCGATTTTTTAAATCTAATGTTATTTAATTATATCAAACTCATTTGGCTTCTAATCTAAAAAAATCTCCTTCATACTAAAACTTATTCTTCTTCATCTTCTTGGCGTACCGAAGCCTTGTGGCCTGTTTTGCGATGTAGATTCCCAACTATCGCTCCATCTATTTGGTGGTCAGCCCGGTATTCGTCTACTATGGGGTCGGCCGTACAGTGCGATGTGGGGGAGTCTGGATGATTCCATTCTCCTCACATGCGCAAACCATTGTCTACTTCGTTGCCTTCCCCACCTAACGACTTCTTCGATCTCGCATATATGATCCTGGCGTTTCTTATTCTATCTCGAAGACTCTTGCCTGATATGCTTCTTAGAGTCTTCATTTCTGACAATCTAAGCGATTATAAAGAATAAAACAAATTTATTCATTCATAATCCTGAAATCAATTGTAAAAATAACGTAGTACCACCCACCCATATATTTTTTTAATGTATCACGCATTCCTTTTCTAATAATAATCCAAATGATTCACTTAACTCGCTGACACCACCTTGTACATTTTACATATTAAGATCACTAATCCTTCGTTATCCTGTATTTTCCATAGTGTAGTGGTTATTACATTTGGGTGCCGCCCATTATGTCCCAGCTTTTATTAACCGAATGTATTTGTGTTTGATTGAATACTACTTTGTGAAATTTAAATATAAATACAAGCAAATAGCGCTATACTCGTACCAATCCTGATGTACATCTGAAGGTGTGGATAATTTTATATAATCCGATAACCGAGATCGTTTTTTCCAAATTGTTTATTTTCATTTATAACATATAAGTATGTACATTATGTATGCATTTTCCGATTTTCCACCTTAAAAGCCTTAGAGCTTGTTGTGTTATTAGTATTCGTACGAATAATATGAGCAATATAAGCGAGGTAATATAAGCAATATAAGCGAGGTTGATGGAAGAAACTGAAATGAAAGTTTTGACAAAAAAATGACAAGAAAAGATTAAATATGTGTATGAATATATCAGTTAATGAAATATCACGAGTTTGATCCATTTTCTTTAAGCTCCTTTATCACTATCCGTTCTTGAAATTCATAAATATGTATATATATTTAAATATAAATATGTAACAGTATGTTCCCTTTTATCCTAGTTCAGCTAACAGTAAATTTCCCGATGAGATCAGCACTACATCAACTTTCTGCTAAAACAATCGCTTCACTCAGAAATGGATTATAATAGCTGAGTTTCCCTTCGTAATTTCCACTGTATGTATCAGTGCTCCTGCTTACAGTCGCGTCCAGACCACAGTTCCTACTAACTTCACACCAATGCATATCTGCGGTTTACCCTACAACTTGATAAAACTCCGTTTGCAATCCGTGTGAAACTTGAGCCCGGCTTGCACCGAGATAAATCAATCGAAAATTGTAGCGCCTCAAACAAATTTGTGTTCACTATAACACCTCTTCTATTTTCAATTTTATGTCCGTTTTTCGTTTTCATTTATAATTATTTATAGTATCTCACTGATACTAATTTATAGCAGTAGTGAGAATGCAGCATAAGAAGCAAAATATGTATCTCTTGGCTTAAAACTTGAGACGCAGAGATGTGACTGTTACTTTTTTTACCTGATTGGGATGGTATTCGTTACTTTTTCTCGGTTTTTATTTTTTTCTAGCTAAAGTTTTTTATATCAAATTTTCATGGGCTAAAAATACCCAGTACGTAACTAGATTTGTGCATTAATAGGTTTGATTAGCTTTAAGTGATTGAACCTATAATGCACATTAAGGAACAGCTTATTTCAATGAAATCGTTATTTATTTCGTTTTCAATCCAATCGCCCACCACTGTTTTAAAGAATGGTTCCGTTGTTACACTAATTTACTGTTCAGACCAGTTGTATATAAATAATTTAGCAAAATTTCTTTGTTGTGTTTTTTTTCCCATTTAGTTAATTTTTAGTTAATCTTTTTTGGCACCTCAAGCATTCAAGTAGTGCAAAGGCCACTGCATCGGATCGACATCAATAATGCCTAAGGCACTCGAAGTTACGTCTCCGTACTAGCTGGCGAAATCTTGGACACTGCTTATTTGTATATGTCCGTCGAGGAAGATTGATAAAAAAAATTGTTAGTCATATGAATCATACTATCATTTACGTTTGAAAATATAAGTAAATGGAAGAATCTAATCCAAGACCTCTGCCTCGAAGTTTGTGACATTTCCACTTAACTACCGGTTCCTGATATACTGTTTGTCAATATAATTTTTAAAATGTACATATTTATATAAATAATATAAAAATTATCATTATTACGTGATGTGCATCGCGCTTTATGTTGTTATCGTTAAATTTACTAGTGTATGATTGAGTGCTGTTTCGTATTTTGTGATGTAAAGTTGTGAAGTCCTTTTCGCTCGAATTAAAATTCGTATTTCATTTTTATTAAATATTCAAATGGCCTTATTTTTACAGATAGCACGCACTAGTAAAATACTGATAACTATCCTACGCCATAAAATCCACTTCGTGAATCTATTGAAATAAGTACTTGATATAAATATGACGTTAAACATAGGCAATTCGAAAACACGGATGTCGTTCGGTGGTTTAAAATTTTATTGGTGACATCACAATGTGAATTCGTGAATATATTTATACACGTATTCAATGTGTGCATTTTCACATTGGAAATGTATTAAATATTTGCGTTTCACTCGGGTTTTAATGCAAAATAATGGATATGATTCAATTACGAAGGAGTCTCACTGAAATATCGGTATGTAATTATTTAAAATAAAATAAAATAAAACCCTTATCCGCACACCAATGATGCATAGGGCACTGCGTCATATAAACGCAGTGTTATCTTGATCGTTTACACATGAAGGAAAGGTGATCAGCCCTCCGCTTCAGGTACCAATCCAGGGTAATAATATTGAATAAATATTACAGTGAAAAAATCACTTATATTTATTTTACCCCCCTTGGGAATCGAACCCGGGACCTCCAGAACGGTAGCCGAGAGTGCTGACCATTACACTACGGAGGCGGACAAACATACTTATTTTAACATACTTATTTTATGTAATTATTTTATATTCACCTAACAAGTGTTTGGCTTTGCCGACTTGCAGTACGAGTTGTTTGAAATTGCCTTCACATTAAAACAAAATCTCTTGTGTCTATATTATATTTATAAGTACATACTTCAATGTTGAAATATATGTTGTATCAACTATAATTTTTCATTTTGTAATTCGACTTTGCTCGAAAATGTAATCCGATTTTAAAATTACCTTCCTTTATCGCTCATGTGCATATGAAAAATAACTAAGTATATCTGTTTTTAACTACATAATTCAAAAGTTATATTGAACAAGTTAAATATCCAATGATAACAGTATGGAACAACAAACTTTATGTGGTTTTTTTATCGCGAATATTGTACATTATGGTGCAAACACATATCGACCCTTTCCTTGCAAATTTCAATACTGCCGTAAATAACCAAAATGTTAATATTATCACTATGTACTCTATTATATTTGTTCATACAGCACTTTCCATTCCTCTCCTAAATACTTGTCATATGATATTGATAATTTAATAAATAATTCAGTGAATGACTAATAAAAAAATTTAAAAACCCAAATTTTGTTATTCTGATTAACTGAAGACTACATATATGCCTTAAATTATAATAATTGGCGTTCAGAAATACTGAGTCATTGAATTACGTTTGATATTATATTCTCGTTGAGCCGTACCTACCTACATAACATTAATTTGCCCAAATCCATGACTGTGAAATAAGGTATTTCAAAAATGAAATAATTTTGCGGTCATGCTAAAAAATAATTATAGTATTTTTGCTAAATTATTCCAGCACGATACGTGTCGCTTCTCTTAGTATGATCAAACCTTATAGAGCCTCAACTGGGTCAACATACTTCCAACAAAAAGCAGTGAATTGGGTCTATTCCCTTTTGCATTAGAGAGAATTATTTAAAAATGCTATTCCAAGTATTTTTTTCTTTTATGGTTTTCAATTACCCGAAAAATATATATATATACCTTGAACATACACTGCGAGAACTATATTCTGAAACATTTTTTTTTCTGAAACATTGTTTTAAGTTCAGGAAGATTAAACCTTAAACTGGAATGTTAAAATATAACTTTTATTAAATTTGAGTAACAAATTCACTAAACTCGCACAGCTTTTAACCATTTCAGTAAGCTTATGTCAAAATTATAATACCATATGAGTTAACTTGGTCAATTTTCGTAGTGTGCTCAGTACTAAACATTTTTTGAAATTTTATCTGGAGTGTAATTTCCTAATTCTCATGAAATTTCAAGATGTCTCTTCCATCTTATTTAGTTTTTCTACCTGATCGTATTTATCAGTCACTAATTGTTGTCTTTTATAGATGTATCTCCCATTTCCGTGTATATGCATTTTAACAGAATTTACCTGAATGTGTAGCTTAGGCTCCTTTGTTTTTTTTACATCTTACAGTAAACAAAACATTTATTTTTAAATTCTTTCAGACTCTTTTCATTCTTCATACATTCAGGCATCTCATCATACATTTTCAAACCGTTATACATTAAACAATTTTGCGACTCGGTTTTTTCAACAATGGCATTCTTATTTTATCCTTATTTATAGTAATATGTTCATGACAATAATAATAAAAAATGATAAAATACTGTTAATAAAATAATTCACTAATATTTTCTCGCTTATAATACAATTGATAGCTACTTATTCAAAACATGATTAGCGTTTTCGTTTTCGATGGCTGCTCGTGTTTTCTCAGGGTAATTGAACAGACATTTGAATAATAGATAATTCGTGTGAACCTTTCAGTGAAAATGCTTTAACTAAACTGTTTCACTATCTCCAATCCATCTCTCTTGTTCGTAAACACGTATTGTAACGTGATGGGATGAATTTTATGATATTATGGTCACAGAGGTCGTTCTGCGGCCGGCATCAGTTACCTGTCACCGTGGAGACAATAGAAGTCCATATCAACTTCCTGGCCTGAAATACAATATGGAAATAAGACGCATTGTTGTCCTTACTCTTTTTGTCGTGGATGCATCCTGACGAAATGGTGTTTGTATATAATATCATAATTCCTCGCGACAGTTCCAGTACCTCATTTATCTTCGTGTGGAGAAATTGTGACGTGTATTTTAAAAGTTATGATAAATATACCTTAAAGTACTATTAATATCTTAAAATGAATCACCTATAGTCTTTTTAAATATACGTCTGAGCATCCCAGTGCCTACGACCTGGCATTTGGCTGGCTTAAATGATCACTTTATACGCTTGTGTAACGTTCACCATTCTGCCCATTAATGAACATCCATATTGCACTCATTTTTGAAAGTTGTTGCTCTGTTGTTGGATTATTTTAGTTGAATTAGATTTGGAATTTCGGCTGGCAGTGGTGCCTTCAGTAATTGAGTTACTTTTATGAATACCTTAATTTAAATAATTATTTTCTGCACCTATTAAATTCTATAGCTGGCTACCTATGGCGTGAATTATTTTTTTTATTTGCATGTCTACGTATTATTTTTTTAAATGATCGTATTTTTTCGCGATCACATTTTTGGATTAAAATGTGTAATAATATTAACTTATACCACCCTAAGGGGTGGTATTTTTACTTTTTATCACACAGTTGTACACCACCGCTCCCTGAAAACGCTCCAGAACTACCAATCTTTTTATTTACTAAATACGTTCCTTTTTACCTGTTTTTAGTTTCGTAATGTAAAAAATACTACAAATAAACTTATTTTGAATTAAACGGGTTTACGTTCTTTGCGTGTTTTTAATTATTTTATTGTGACAGCTAACGATTTTTAGCTTTTTTCCTACCTACCTGATGGAAACAATGAATCATGTACATGTATGGATATGATGAATAGGAACATCCTATCGTGAAACATCCAATAAACCATATGCCGTCATCCCATATTCGGAATCATCATATCACTCCTATTTCTCCGAGTTAACAGTTGTTTTTGTTACATTAAGAATAGCGAATGTGACCTCATTATAACTCGTGCTTTTTTCTCAGTCACACTAAAACATTCGCACGCCAATTTGGCCTTATCGGAGATCATTCTTCTCTGGTCAAATAAATTTATAGCTCCGTACTAGACTCTGTGTTACTGATATCGTTTGTCTTCCCCTTTGGGCATCGAATGATCTTTGTTTTTGCTATGCTCGATCATTAATCTCTATTTTATTGTCAAGTGAAGATTTATCCTCCAATACGCCCCCACTTTGCAGGACCCGCGCCGCTCTATCGGCCATCGAGTATGGCAATACGAGTCACGTCCCATTTCTGTATTCCTGACTCTTGAGTCCATACTGATTACTTCGCATAGAGAAATATACTTGGAATTGTTTGTTGCCTGCTTATTTCGTGTTTTTTTTTGCTTTCAATGCCTTTGGCATTAATTCGCACATGATGTTGCCATTAATATTATTATTATCTTTCAATGATTTATTTATCTCGCCATATCCGTACTATTCACAACGAAATTCGCCAGTTGTATAAAGTAAACATTATTTATACCGTCCCGATTTTTCATCCAACTTTTTATTCAATATGCACGTTTTAAATTTTTAAGGAGGATCGAAACGTAGTTTTTTCATACATATTTATTTTACCATAAACTTCTACTAATGATTTATGTATTAAATTAGATCGAACGCCTTCCTTTTAAATGCATATTATTTTCTTATAAAATTTATTCATATTTACTTTGTCAACTATCGAATTAAACCATTGAAAATAAAAATTATGGTAATTCACGATATCTGTTATTTGTTATTTAATTTTTTGTGTAATGTTTGAAACATGTCATTTATAAGTATCAATTTTATGATAAAAGTAATATGTACGAGTATGAAAATGCTTTATTGCGAAAGTTCTTAATATTTTTTAACATATTTAAAATGTTTTTTATACATATATTTATTTAGATATTTCAATCAACGGTATGATACGCATGAAACTATATCATATTGTATTTCCTTATAAAGTGCATCTGATTGCTCCTGCATTTCGACAGTTCTAGGAAATAATCTGTTCAAGTGTTTATGTTAATAAATGAACCATCTCAAAATGCATCTTAAGCAAATTATCACAAATGAGGTGTTTTGAATAATTGCATTCGCACCCTAATCGTGACTGCGCAAAACCAAATAATCTTTGCAGATTTAATAAGATTTTTAAATCACCATCACGTTTTCTTTTAAAGACAAGTTGTCTATACCTGTATCTCACAACCTGCATTTATTAATGTTAAAGTGTAGTTTCCTTTAACGGTCAGTTAAGGCAACACGTTTTACCTCGTATAGTAAACAATTTGTACAGGGTGGCACAAAATTAATCACCGTATCGGAAGATTGTTATAATTTTTGCAAATGGCGTCGTACGCCAATCATATTTGACATTTGTGAACTAGACAGGTGCAGTATACAAACAGATCGATAAAACGGCCACAAATGTGTATCAACACTGGTGTAACAGAAAAAAATATAAAGTTCCAAATAAAGATCATCACTCATTTTTAATATTTTTTTTTATTTTGTAAAAAGTTATTCAAAAACAAAATATAATAATAATAATAAAACCCTTATCCGCAACCCAATGGTGCATAGGGCACTGCTTCATATAAACGCAGTGTTATCTTGATCGTTTACACATGGAGGGAAGGTGATCAGCCCTCCGCTTCAGGTATCAGTCCAGGGTAATATTGAATTAATATTACAGTGAAAAAATCACTTGTATTTATTTTACCCCCCCTGGGAATCGAACCCGGGACCTCTTGAACGGTAGCCGAGCGTGCTGACGATTACACTACGGAGGTGGACAAAAACAAAATAGTATGATTAATTCTGCGTCACCCTGAATCTGTTTGTATTCTGCAGTTGTCTAGTTGACAGATGTCAAATATGACTTACGACGCCATTTGCAAAAATTCTAACATCTTCCGTTAGGGTGTTGAATTTTGCGCCACCCTGTATATCCAAGATTCTTCACAACGCGCTACTCGTTCTTAGTTCTTACTCGACGAGGCTTGTTTCATAGATAACGTTATCGTTGGATTCCCGAGCAATTTATAATTTCGTACCTTAGCCTTTAATCTTCATTTCGATCGGTAGATTTATTGAATCTGAGAACGCGATACGCAGTATCTCGCAGTCGTAAATATATTTTAAATTGCAATCTTTCTACGCGAGTAATCATTCTCCTCTCGTCTTTGGAACATCATTAGCCTGGGAGCTTTCTCGCCGTTTTGACTTTTACCATTGTGAAACGATTGCAAACAGACTATATTATTATTATTATTAAACAATATCCGCTCCCTATGTGGAGCATATGGAGTCCACAAACTATCTCCAGGCTTTTCTTTCGGCTGCCAGCTCCTTTGCATCCTCCCAAGTCAGATCGCTTCCCGAAGTTCTGACGAGAACTACCGACGAATTGTCAGCAGTGGTCGTCCTGGGCGGCGCGAACCTGATGCCTTGTAAAAGAGGCAAGCTTGATTAAGGCTCTCGGGAGTCATGCGGAGTACATGGCCAAGCCAACTGAATCGCCTTTTCTTGACGACAGTTGTGACCAAGATTTGCTGCGTCCTACGCCTTATCTCTTCATTCCTCATAAAGTCAAACCACCGAACGCCTAAAATTCTTTTCTGACACCTATTCTCAGAGCTAAGTACACTGCTGCCATTGTATAGGCTAATAGACTATATTCACCCAAATAAAGGATCATTGAATATTGCTAGAGGCTCGTAGGCAATAGACTATCAATCTTTTGAATTGAGGGGTAAGCATAGTTTGTGTCTGTAGGGCTAAAAGTGTTTTTTTTAGTTTTTATATCGTAAATAAATAGAGCTGACTTGGCTATAATTATCATCGTTTTAATATTTATCAACAAATATTAATTTTAATTATTATATGCTTAAGACTAACAAGTACCACACCCTTTTTGCGGTCATATTAAAGTTTGTTTTTTTTTAATTCATTAATCTTTGAATTTTGCGCTTATATTCGTAGTTTGTTTACCATTTTTTAGTTTTTTTTTATCTGTATTTTTTAGTATCTGCATATAAGTATCTCCATGTTGGGCCTAAAATGTATCAAGTACCTATTACTTATATTGCAACTAATTGTTTATTAACTCCATTGATCGTATAATCCTTACAAAGGCATTATTTATTCAGTATTAATAGAAATCTATTGTTCATTGAGATTTATTTTTTGATGAAATTTTCTCTATCGTATTATATTTTTTTGCATAAAATTATTATTTACAGCCTTGTAAGTAAATTTATGACATGTCCTTAAAATTAATTTTAAAAAGTGCTTAACAAATCGCTCACTTCTTTCAAGAACGTCATAAATGAAAAAACTTGATTTTTCAGGAGATTGTTTTTAAAGTTTAAAAATATAATACAATGTATTAAAACTAAATATCAAGCCACTTATTGAACTTTTTACTGTGCCACAGATCTTTTTAGGTAAAACCTGAAGGTTTTTTTCTCCATTTGAAAGATATTTAGTATATTTAAAAAAATAATTTAACATTACCTTTTCTTCAAAATGCTAAAACAACACTTTCTGCCCCTGTAGCGGGTAAATATTAAGTTAAAAATATGCCTCTTTTGCTGGGATATAATACATTTTCTGGGCATTCCGAAAACATGCACAACTAAAAATTGACAATTTTTGATTTATGACGTTCTGGAAAGGAGTAAGCGAAATGTTTAAAAACTCTGAATAATTATTATCCTGGTTGTACACAATAAATCAAATGTTTCTCAACTACGGATCTTTCAATATGCCTGTAATATTATTTTATCGTAATTACGAATCTTTCTTACATTAAGCTCAGTTTATTTACAAGTGATCACTTTTATTACAAATTTTCGCTTCATCGACCACTAAGTGGGAGGCTTATTCCCAAACAAACAGTAGGCGCCGATGGGATTTAGTACTCTTGATAAAACATTTTTCTATCGTGTTCCTTCTCATAGTGATACAAATATTGTATATATTTGACGTCATTGAATTGCGTGTTTCAGATTTCGATCAAAATTTCCGGAATTCCCGATATATGAAGCACACTTCAGAAAGATTCTGTTTTGATTATCATCATTGTACATTGTACCATGTTTTCAAAATTGTAAAAATTAATTATAATATCATTTATAATAAAACATCGGTCCCTTTTTATGATTTCACTATTTATCATCTGTGTATTGAAGGATAGTAATGAATTACTTAGTTATTTATTAGCCGGCTGTTATCTTTAAACAGGTTAATAACAGTTTTTTTGAAACTGTCCGATGATTCTGGTCGGCTTCTTTGTACCTGATTATTGAATTTTTGCCGGTAATTCATGACTGTAACCTTTGAAAAATTTCTGGGAAAAGGTATCATTAAAAACTCCGTCGGATGGGTGATGTCATCGGAGTCTCGTGGCTCGTAGATTAGACGTTCCTGCGTTAATATGACTATTGTCTTTACTGTAGAACTCTGACACTGAAATTAACATTCCCAATCTTGTGTACGATTTGCATTTCGTTGAGAGGTTTCTAATACAGCATTCCGTGTAACCCAGCTCAAAACAGCAGACAGTGAAAATACCCCGATATTATCAATGGATTTTACATGGATTTTATTTGGTTTACAAAGGACAAGACAGAATTATTTCTTCTTTCTGACTGTTCGAAAACTTAAACCAAGTTTTGATGGTTTTTCTTCTTCCACAACATCGACAAGTTTGTCAATCTTTTTTTCTTTTAAACATATTACATACATTAGAGTAACATATATAATATTCCCGATGAGTAATTTCTATTACTCATTGTATGATTAAGGTAACAAGGTACCTACAAAAATTAAATTTGAAAACACATAATAATAAAAAAAAAAACAAAAACGCAGAGTGGAATACAGTAAAAATAATATTAAACAATAGTCAGGGCAATAGTGAAAATTAAACAAGACTGAAACACACATATGGATCCTTATTTTAAACCTCTATCTTTAACCTGGATTCCGCGACAGGCTTTTATGCCACTTTCAAATAGGAACTAAATTTACTTGAATTTACTTGAAGAACTTCGTAATCTGGGAGACTCCCTAAGACTGTGGAAAATTGAAGTTCACCGGCTCAAACTACTGGAATTGTTCACTCATCTGTGCCGATACCGCTCCACAATGACAATGTTTAATGTTGGTTTTGTCTTGTTGCAGAGTTCGGGCGGGTCCCCGTTCGGGCGGTGGGCGGGGGGCTCCGGGCGGGCGCTGCAGCAGCGGCCGCACCCCGCGCGCCGGCCCGGCAGTCTGGCCAACTCGGAACATGACATGTACACCAAGGTGAGTCTTTTTCTTAAATAATAATAACAATAATTTCTCATAATTTATATAGCGCCATTTGAGTACAATACTACTGCTTACACAGACGTGAATTATGCTATTAAAATGATAATGATAATGAAGGACCATATAAAAGCACTTCTCCTTGGTCTTCATAAGTTGGAGCATGGCCAAGATATTCGGCAAGACGCCTCCCTGAGCGATGGTCACGCCGGAAAGGAGCTTGTGGAGCTCCTCGTCATTGTGTACAGCCAACTTATCTTCTTCTTCTACCTTGTGGCCTGTTTTTAAGAGGGATTAGCCTCTTGTGATGTTCGTGCGAATCTCGAAATTTTGCTTATGGTTTCACAAACTTAAATTTATTTTGATTGGCAGTGACAGGGACATTTAAAGCTCTTAAATTTAAATTCACAGTAAAATCGGCGTACAATTTTGTTTCGCGTTTTCTATAATTTTCGCAACTTACTTTATAAAACTAAGAAACAAAAATTCCTTTGGGAGAAAAGGTATGTCAGGAAACTAGATGCTTCTGTATCAATCTTCTGGAATGCGGTGGGATGGGACAAAAAAAAACTCTAGCTTACAGTTTTATAATGTACTAAGCAGAAGAATCCATGAATTGTTATTTTTTAAACCTTTGTATGATGGCTAAAAGGATTTTATAGCTAAAAGATGATGGCTTATCTACCTAAAATGCTTCCAATTTGATTATAAACGCCCATTTTAGCGTTCTTACCGAACCCAACGATTAAAAAAATCAACAACTTAGCTAAAACATAGCTATTCCATTCCCAACATTTTTTTTGTTATCAATTATTATTTATATTTTTATATTATAAACGCTTTTTTACCTTTTTGAAATTTATAGTGTTTTGTGCGTCAATCGATTTTTTATTTTATGCAATCAAAAATTTCTTTATACAGTTTTAAAATGGAAACATGGCTTTTTTAATCGCGCTCTAATTTTCCTTATTTTTAAATGTCACTTATAATGTTTTTATCGAAATGATCTAAATGTGTTAAAACATTGATCAGTCTGCTAATATTTTTCGGTATTCAATTACGGTCCATTACAGTTTCAATATCAGATCAAACGTATACAAATTCATCTAGCCTATTTGCAATATATATTAACATAAATAGTACGAATAAATTAAGCATTCTTTATTTCGTGAAAAGTAACGATTTATTAGAGCTTCGGAAAGTTAAATAATGAAACGAAAATAAACTGTATTTTAAATAATTTATTTCACGTTGTGTTTTATATCCATACCATTGTAAAAATCGGTATTAATTAAGAGGATTGCTTTTAAATTGCAATATTTTAATTAACATTGCCAGTGATCCGACTTGTATGGGAAAATATTTCACTCTGGTGTTGAAATGAAAGTTTTAGTGAAAACCTCATTACTAAGTTCTTCAGTCAAACCTGATTCCTAGACAGATTTCCCTTTAGGTTTCTTTTCAACCTTTTTACTGCTGTCAACTATCGTGATATCAACTAATTAATCATAAAACACACTTAAAATAATTGTTTTACTGTCGCTCAAACATAATATTATTAATTGAAAACATTGAAAATTTCAACATGCCATTCAAGACGAAAGAGTAGATGCCAGTGATAATATTTTCCCTTTTTTGACATCTCAACATAGATGAAGAAGAATGTAAAAGTCTGGATATTTTCATGGCTTATGACCTGTGCATGTACACGCGTGCAACATTTACCATTCTACCCATGGTTGACAACCACACTACTTCAACTTTTGGAACTCCTAGATATATCATTAATCTCATGACATATGAGTTCACACGAGCCATCTATGTTGTATTGAGAAACCTTGCCTGTAAGAGATCCTGTAAAGTGATCACTTAACCAGCCCATGACAGGTCTTGAATCCTGTAAATACTCAGACTTTGTTGAGATGCCAAAAAATGTAAAATAACTCCTTAGTGGAGATAACTTAGATTTGTTAACAAGTATTTTGACACACTCAAAAGTATTGTGAATAATATATTATGTAAAGTCATATTTTGTCTACTAACTTGGTTTTACTTAATTTCATCATAAATGTGACAATGATTCGGTGTTGATCAATTGCCTATAGGAATTTGAATCATATCAATCAAATTATGAATATTACTTTAAATATAACGATTTGACCAAACGTATTTACTTATCGACATATCGCTCACTCCTTTCAACAACGTCATAAATCAAAATACTTTATTTTTCAGGAGATCGTTTTTAAAGTTAAAAAAATGAAATGTATTAAAAATAAATATCAAGCCACTAATTGAACTTTTTACTGTGCAACAGATCTTTTAAGGTAAAACCTGAATGTTTTTTCTCCGTTTGAAAAATATTCAGTATATTCAAAAAAATAATTAAACAATACATGTTCTTCAAAATGCAAAAACAACACTTTCTGCCCTGTAGCGGGTAAATATTAAGTAAAAAATATGCCTCTTTTGATGGGATATAGTACATTTTCTGGGCATTCCAAAAACATGCACAACTGAAAATTAACGATTTTTGATATATGACGTTCTTGAAAGGAGTGAGCGATATGAGTTCACGTGAGCCATCTATGTTGTATTGAGAAAGCTTTTATTTAGCCTGTAAGAGATCCTGTAAAGTGATCACTTAACCAGCCCATGACAGGTCTTGAATCCTGTAAATACTCAGACTTTGTTGAGATGCCAAAAAATGTAAAATAACTCCTTAGTGGAGATAACTTAGATTTGTAAACAAGTATTTTGACACACTCAAAAGTATTGTGAATAATATACTATGTAAAGTCATGTTATGTCTTTACTAACTTGGTTTTACTTAATTTCATCATAAATGTGACATTGATTCGGTGTTGATCAATTGCGTATAGGAATTTGAATCATATCAATCAAATTATGAATATTACTTTGAATATAACGATTTGACCAAACGTATTTTCTTATCGACATATCGCTCACTCTTTTCAGCAACAAAAATCGTCAATTTTCAGTTGTGCATGTTTTTGGAATGCCCAGAAAATGTACTATATCCCAGCAAAAGCGGCATATTTTTAACTTAATATTTACCCGCTACAGGGCAGAAAGTGTTGTTTTTGCATTTTGGAGAAAAGGTATTGTTTAATTATTTTTTATATACTTATACTAAATATTTTTCAAATGGAGAAAAAACCTTCAGGTTTTACCTAAAAAGATCTGTTGCACGGTAAAAAGATCAATAGGTGGCTTGATATCTATTTTTAATCCATTTTATTATATTCTTGAACTTTAAAAACGATTTCCTGAAAAATCTAGTTTTTTGAAATACGACGTTGTTGAAAGGAGTGAGCGATATGTATTTCTACTATTTTAAATGTCCGACCTAAACCAACCGTTTACGGTTTGGACACTAACTGAAACCGTGAATAAAATGTATGGAACGTTATACATTATAATAATATGAAACATTTTTTATTCCCTTATCTAAACGATGACGCGTATCTGTGGTTGTTGGGTTCGTCTGATAACAAATTCTGACGTGAAACCTTTAAACTGTTCATTCCAGAGATACGATACGAAAATCCAATTTAACGGGAAGAAGAAAAACCTATCCCGTTGTATAACATTCAGAATCGATTTTAAGTAAACATCGATTAATAATCGTGTTACAAAGAAATCAATAAAATAACTCGATTTATTTTTACCACGTTAATTTTATTGACTTTTGTTATTGATCAAATAATTGTAACGTAATTACTTTTGAACTGATGATTTTTTTTTGTAAAAAACCACTTTTTAACCATTTATAATTTATATTATCACAGTAGGTAACCTATATATATTCTTTGAAATTCACGATATACGACTCGTTTTTTTTTACGATAAATTAAATATTATGTTTTTGTCCGCCTCCGTACTGTAGTGGTAAGCGCGTTTGGCTACCGTGCTGAAAGTCCCGGGTTCGATTCCCAGGGTGGTCTAAATATATAAGGGTGATTTTCAGTCTCTTTTTTTATATCATCCTGGATTGGTACAAGAAACGCAGGACTGATCACCTTGTATTTATGCAATTTTACGATTAAGATAACGCTTCGTTGATCCCTAACCCCCCTTCCTGCTGACGCCCATGATACCCGCCAATTATCCCGACCACTTTCAAGTATTCCACATCCGAAGATGTGTTTTACATTTCCTAAAGTAATTTCTAGTGTTTATTTCGAACGATTTTTTAAAGCGTTTGTTTTCATTTACAGCAGTGCGAGGCGGAGGGCGGGGCCTCCCCGGAGCCGGCCGCGGGGCCCGCCTGCTGGGCCTCGTCCCTGGAGCGGCTGCTGGGCGACGCGCGCGGCGTGCACGCGCTGGCCGCCTTCCTGGAGCGCGAGTTCAGCGCGGAGAACATCCGCTTCTGGACGGCGTGCGAGCGGTACGCGCGCGCCGCGCCCGCCGCGCGCCCGGACCTCGCGCGCGCCCTGCACGCGCGCCACCTCGCCGAGGGCGCGCCCGAGCCCGTCAACGTGGACGCGCACGCCCGCCAGCTGGCGCTCGAGCGCCTGCCCGACGCGCCGCCGGACCTCTTCCTGCAGGTCACTCTTCTTTCCTCACAGATTACTTTAACCACTATTATTTTATTACATTCGATAAGTCGCAACTTAATTCTCTCTATTATTTTTTGACATCTCATCAAAAATGAAGAAGAATATGGAAGTCTGGGCATTTACGGGGCTGACGACCGTCATAGGCTGGTTTAAGTGATCACTGTACTCAGTGTAACATTCGCCAATTCTACCCATTATTGACAACCACACTACTCAAATTCTTGGAAGTTCTATATATATATTAACCAATTTAGAAACCTTGTTCTTGAATCTCTATAATCTCTGAGATGAAAAGAAAGATAATATATAGTTCTTCAGCGGACAAGTAATTCAAAGACATTATACATTTATATTTCAGGCACAAAAGCAGATACTAAACCTGATGAAGTTTGACAGCTACCCTCGCTTCATCAAGTCTGACATCCACAAGGAATGTCTCCTGGCGGAGCTGCAGGGCCGCCCCGCGCCCTACCCGGGCGATCCGGCCCTGTCCATCGGGACAAATCAGCACAGCCCCTCTCCTAGTCCCAGCAAGGTAACCTTAACCTTTTGCCTGATTGGCACGTACCACAAGCAAAAATAGTCCTTTGCCTATTTGCCCATACCTGGTACGGGCAAAAAAATGGGCTCAAACTAATTTTACTGTATTATTTTATGAGCCTGGTACCTGAACCGGTACCTGAAGCGGAGGGCTGATCACCTTTCCTTTGTGTGTTAATGATCAAGATAACACTGTGTTTGTATAATGCAGTGAGGGCACTGCATTTGTGCACTGCATAGGGATGCACCATTGGGGTGCGGATAAGGGTTTGAATTGAATTGAGGTAGTCAAATGTATTCTCGCAGGGTAGCTTTGTGTGTACAGACTGTAGTGTACTCTGTCGCCTATTATCGATATTATTTTGTATGTTTCAAACACATTTTAACACATTATTGTTGGGCAGTTTTTTCATCAACCCTGACCCTAATTATACTCAGACAGTCTGCAGCCCAAACCTCAGTAACCATAAACGCTATTTCGATCTGTACAATGTTTTTTAGCATCTCTCGCGCTCTACCAAAAATAAGCAAATAGAACGCTTATAAGCGTCTTCCGGTTTTTACCATGAGTATGTAAAAGACGCTTTAAGCGTTTCTTGCAAACAAAATGTTAATATCATATATTTGAAATATTAAAAAAAAAACTGTCTTTTTTCCAAATAAAATCTTCATTTAATCTCAGTCAAAGTGTTAATAATTCTTGTTTTCGGCCAAACATTCTTTCTTTCGATGTGAACATTAGTCAGACTAGTAATTTATAGGATTTGTCAATAGGTTAACCTTAATTATTACTTTATACATTTTATTTATTCTTACCTTGTAAAATGTTATCCTGATCGTAAATTACACGAAGGCAACTTGAATTGTCTTATATTTCAGGGTCGATTGATGTGTGAAGAGTAGTATATTAAATATCATTTGATATAGAAACACCAAATATTTGTGTTGGACCCATTGAATCCATGACTTTATATGTATACAGTAGTAAAACAAAAAGATTTGTTATAAATAATTTTGTAAGCTAAATTTCAAGTAAAATTTTTGAGTTTAGCACATGATAAAGTATCTCATTATTACTAGGGGACATGGTCATAACAATATAAGTTAAAAAAAGTACACCTTTTTCTCAGATATTTTTTATATGTGGTTGTAGCATTTTCTGTATTAATAATTTGTTGATATGAAATACTTAGCATTTTCAAACAATGCTTTATTTGCAGATGAATATATAAAAATTTAACAAGATAAATATCAAATGTTAAAAAAATAATAAAAAATTGCCACAAAACAATAATTTCATAGATTGCTATTTTACATTTCATATTATGATTGAAAGCATATTTTATACATTTTCTTTTAGTTAAAAAAGTCGCTCAGCAATGCGGAGGATCGGCGTCGAAAGTCACTTCTACCCTGGCATAGAAAGCTCCGGAGCAAGTCACGCGACCGCTGCTGTGAGGATAATGAGGGAGAGCACGGCAGTCAGACTGCTGACGATGCGGAAGGCAAGGGAGACCACAACCCGGAGAGAGATCCTCACGGCTCTAACTCTTCCCTTCTCACGGGCTGGGACGTCACCAGAGGCCTTGGCTCAAAACAGGTAAAATTTGTACCTATTTTTTTTCAATGATGGCTTTTCATCCTTCGAGAGTTTCTAGCCAATGTCTAACTGTTAACCTCTAGCGCGAAAGGTGCTATTTTTTAACAACAACCTTCAATATCTGATACGTATAATCAGGCGCCTTTACATATATTAACATAGTGTCACGGGTTCAAGTCCTATCAATCGTAAAATGAATTTAAGATATTAATGTTTTCAACTACTTATTTAATTTTTTACAAAAAATTTTAAAATATTTGTATATAACCACTCATCGGTGAGTAGTTATATACTAATATTATTAACATTTTTGTAATAAAAATTAAAAAGTAAAAATGACTAACCACAAAATACATAATTACTTTAAATATTAATAATATTGAGAATATGTTTCAATTAATTTGTGTATATCTTCCTTATCCTTACTATCCTACCGGCAGACAATCCTTCAAAGCAGAGGCTTTACGGTTTTTAAAATAATAATTAAAAATGTCTCTGTATTGATTTTCAATTATTTTTTTATTGACTGGCTTATTTACTAAAATACTCACAATATGTAAATCATACAACATAAATGAGTGTTAGCAACATTGTTTTAAGTGTGTTGAAATCTTAATAAATGAAAGAACATAAGCCCTGTAAATGGCCTGACTTCCACATTACCTACTCAATAAATAAACTTTTGAAATATCTACAACTGATATTAACCAAGTACCTTTTCAAGTAACTCCAAACCCTATCCGATATGTACAATGTTTTTTAGCATCTCGCGCTTTACCAACAGCAAGCTAATACAACACTTATAAGTGTCTCCCGCTCTCTATCAACATTATGTAAAAGATGCTTTTAAGGGTTTTTTGCAAACAATGTATTAATTTAAGTCTGACCTTATCCGACTATTCTCAGTAAAGTCAAAACAACAACATTTTCAGGGAATGTGGAGTGGAATTTGTTGACATTATTCCTTACATTTTGATGAAATCAGTTAGCATGATGTATTACTGATGAATTCTTATTATATTTCCAGTGTGGCTCTTCCTGTGGATGCGAAGACCACAAGTGTTGCAACAACCCGACTCGAGGAGGAGCGCTGTGCAGAGTCCTGCTTCCGAATGCGGCCGCCACATCCTCTGTGGTGGCCGTGGGAGATGGCCAGGAGTCCGTCAGGGTTCTTATAGACAAACTACTCAGGAAAAGGGCTCTCAATTATCTAGCCTACGAAGTCTACCTGCCTAGCAGTGTCAAGGTAAAGATCAAAACCAAAATGGAATAAAATTTATATTTAAGGCAATACTTTGTGATTTTCCATTTTATAATAAAATATAACTTTGTTTTAAAATCACTATAAATATTTTAATATAACTTGATTTTAATGAATACCGGTTTCGAAGCGAACCGCTTAATGTCTACCGCTTATCATGTTCCTACTTAGGCTCCAAATTTATAAGTTTCATAGCCTATTCCTAATTATGAGTGGGTTTATTCTTTATGATCAAAGTTTAATTTCATGTAATTTTTTTATGAAAAATTCTAGTTAAAAACATTCACTATCTCGTTAATAGCACAAGTTTATACAATTCAATGATTCTAGGTTAGCATTGAAGTTACTTATTATTTTACTTGTGAGTTTACATAGGATTTCTTTTTTTTGTAATATGTATGAACTATCTTACCTAAAACTTATATCCTTCAGCGTCCAAGGATTTTGTAATTTTTTTACCATAATGCATCTGAAATTTTATTAAATAATAAAGCATGCTAGCTTATACGAAATTGTTGAAAAAAAAAATTATATATCTGCCTTATTATTTTTTTTATTGAATGCTATTACGCAAAATCATAATTCATTATTAGGAACAATAAATGATAGACATAGAAAGTAAAATAAATAAAGAATATCCCTTAAATTCTGTTCATTGAATAATTTGCATGAGATCAATAGTAATGTTTTTTTTGTTTAATTAAAATATAATTGTAATTTTTTTTGCAGCCTATCGATATTGACCAAACATCTCTAGTCCTTGCTGGAAAAGAAGTGACGGTGGAACAACGGGTCGTCTTCAAATTAGATTTACCTAACCGGAAGGTCATATCTGTCAAGTCAAAACCCAACAAGGCCTTGGGCGACGTACTGAGACCTATTCTCCACAAGTATGGAGTAGGAGCATCGGGAGGACTGTGTGTCACTTTGGGCAACACAATGCTTGAATTGACCCAACCTGTTCAGGTAACCAGCCTATAAATTGCCCTTTGTTACAAAATATTACAATTGTTAACTCTTAACACTCTGTAGGCCAGACATTCTGGCCCGTATGATTCTAGTAGGCAGCTCCGTGGGCCACAATATCTGGCCCGGCGCATGTATAACTTTAATCACTGATTTCTCTGTCACCCAAGTATATTCTACCAAAAAATATTTCAGATAAATACAGTTAATCTTATTTAACATGGTCATACGAATTCCCAGACAGAGTGTCCCAAAATTAGGGAACCAAAATATTTTTTTGAATGGTAGAAAAACGTCGCATTTTTTTTTATCAAAGTAGCTGATCAGTTATGAAAAAAAATGGTCAGAGTGGAAAGGGTTAAGAAAACATTATCATTGCTATTAAAACATTATCATATTGAAAATACTGTAAACTCAGTTTATGTTGCAAGATCGTTCAAATCATGGTCTCAGTTATTCATTTTCTTATTTTTACATTTAGATGCCTAATTACTATTTTGTTTTTGTAATTAATTTTCGTTTTCATATCAAATGCGGTATTTTTATTATTTATATTATATTCACCTCACTTTTTGTACTTCTGAGTGTGTAAATATTTTTATTTTGCATTATGTTCAACCAGTACCTTTTGTACTAGAAAGTTGATATAGGTAGTAATAGAATGAAGTTTAAACCTTAGACCCTCAATCTTATCACTAGTTTAGAATACACACCTAAGTACGTACTGTATTCTTAAGAATTTTTCCATGTGTTTTTTTTTAATCACTATACAACAAAATAATAATTATTTATAAATTTTATTCAAGATTGCCGATGGCCAGAGATTACAAGTGGCCCTTCGATCTACTCCTGTTCAGCAAACCGACCCATCCAACATGAAGAGCACCCAAGACAAGAGTCAGTCGCAGAACTCGCTAACTCAGTCCGCGACCATCAATGGAACTTGTGGAGCTCCATCTCTGGACGAAATCACTAACCGAGTGTTCGAAGAATTACTTCAAGGAAAGGCAGACAGACACTCGGGGAATGTAGAAGAAGAGTCTATTAAAGTTAGTATTTTTTTTTACATAAAAGAGAACATTAATAATTTGGCAAGATTTTTTTTTAAACCAAGGTTTGTACCGATAATAGATGGCAGCACATGTAAACACAAGAAGTCTTTAAACAATGCCTATGAATTATCTGCAAACGACATTCCAGCTGTCTTCACATAGCAACAAATTTTATCCCTTCAACGTTATTCTATATTTCACATGATTAAATCTAATAATCTAATTTTTCTTTTAATTCTACTAAATTATAAACATGCAAAGATGTGCAGATTCACTATAAAATATAATGATCACTTCTGATACAAAATCCTTTTGACAATCCTTTAAGAGCTTCCTGCAAGCTATAAATATGCCTTGTTCAGGCCTGCGTGGATTTTGTTTTTCTATTGTAGTCTCCAATGAGTCTTCTTCTTTGTCAGCCGTCTTTCCACTGCTGTCTTCTAAAAAAATTCAATGAATTATAATTAAGAATGAAAAAAATAAAATCTTCAAACCATCCTGCATGTGGGACATAATAGGTTAAAACAAATATACTATGATATGCCCATTTCAAAGATGGACAACGATAACTACTCAAAACCCCGAGTATCACTTTTCCTGTTTTAATTTTTTTTTGTTTTTATATTATGTAATAACCTTTTTATCAAGTTTTAATACTTGCTGTAGTATGTCATCTTGAAAAAGGCAGATTGTATATGTTGGTTTGATTTTTTTTATTTGTACACCATCTCCAACTTTATTTGTCTTTTTTAGTCAGATAACTGCAGTTCGGAGCATTCGTCCGGTATATTTGGGAGATTCCTCCGCCGCGACGACCACCGCTCCAAAGGTCTAAAGATAAAGAAAACCTCTCCGCCCCTCCACCCTAACAAGACCCAAGTACTGAGTGCCGCACCGCCTGGCAACTCTGTGTCCAGCGAGGGAGGCTCTTCCTGCTGCCTGGACGAGGGAACCGGCAACCCTCAAAAGCCACTCATCGCCAAACTGAGAGCCGGAGTCAGAATACAGAATGCTGTCGGGGTGCCCAATGCCATGGAAAATACAGGTACATATTCATTTCCCTTTTGTTCTGCATGTAAATATTGTCAATGCTATCAATTTTCAAAGTCATCAACTGATAACGTTCCTGCGAGTTATTATGCTTTATAGTTGGCACCTCTCACTGACTTTTCAGAAACATTGCAGCGTTGGTGGACACTTCAATGTGATCCGATACATCGACAAGAAGTGCTAAGAACTGTTATTAAGATTATTTGTGACCTGTTTTTCCTTGTCAATTTTATTTAACCACTTAACATATTTTTTTATATTTCCAGAATTTTTAGAGAATTTAAAACAAAAGCAGAGGGCTCGATTAAAAGATACGATGAACACCACCAACGGTCAACCCACAATTAATGGACAAGATCATCAAAAGGGCAAAGAGAACAATGTCCATGGCAAAATTAGCCAGATTCCACCTTATGAAGAGAGAAGTGGGACACAAAATCAAACCTCCAGTGCACTACCCATAGCGGCAACTCGAGTGACCCCGACTCTACCCGCACTTTTAATTACAAAACCATCTCCAGCACCGAGACTCTCCCTTGGCCAAGGAAGCCCAACCAAGACCAGCAATCTCCAACCGATTCTAGCAAAAAGTGATGACTCCGAAAACTACAAGAACAATATAGATTTCTCTCCTTCGCATAGTGGGTTCAACACTTTAGAGAACACGGTAATCGAAAATAATAATTTAGACATTACAGTCTCTAAAGGTAACTACACAATCGAAAGCGACTTGAAAAATGGACCCGTAAAATATCACGGCAATCTTACGCAGGATTACTTGAATAGTTCCACCACGAGTGGCAGTGATCACTTCATGCGAGCCTGCGACATTCTAAATTCTAGTTTTCACAGTACGAGTAGTTCGTGTGAAAACGAACCATTTAGAAACCGCATCAGTGATCCCCCTCCACTTCCCCCAAAACCCAAAGTTCTGCCGATCAAGCCTCCCAACTGGGGACATAACCTCACATCGAGTGATGATGCTGTCGTCACCATGCGAATGCAAGAAGTTAATCTTCCAGAAATAGCCCAAAAGGATGCGCCGGACCGAACTAAGCGAACAGTTTATCTAGACCAACCCAGTAGTAGTTTTGTTTAATCCGCATTAATAACATATCATTATACTAACAATATTATTCCATCATTTAGCGGTTAATTTTGTACATATTACTGTATTATCTTATAGAATATCATGCTTCAGTTGTCTGCACCTTGATGTTTTGTGAAGGTCTACTTTAAATTTATATTATAAAATACGTACATACTTGCAATATTGATTTAATATGAGCCATATAAAAATCAATGATTAAAATTCATTGCAAATATTTTATTTTTATATAAAATACTGTTCAGAAAGCCGTGTATTATTTAAAAATTAATGTTTTTATATATAAAGCATTAAGTTAATGTAAAATTCAGCATTTGAATTTTATTTTTAATGTGCAACAGCTTTTTTTCTTTTTTCATATAAATATGTGAGTGGATAGTAATGAATCTACTCCCAACCCGACTGAAACAGGAACTTTAGTGTGGAAGTATTTAAATTGAGTATTGTAATATTATAAAGTATTAATGTAAATAAATTATTTTTGTTTTTTTTTCATCGTTTTTGTATTCTTTTATGTATGTATCGCTAGTGTATTTATATATATGTATTAGTGTTCATTAACACAAAAATATGTGCCTGACATTTTTATATAGCTTTTTGTGATTTCGAAATTGGTTTTTCTACACTTAGTAAGTATTTATAATTTAGGCAAATAATACTATTTATATTTATACAAATCACTTATAAAATAAATAATTATTTTTATCCATGACTTTTTTTTATCCAAATCCATTCCTTTAATAAAAAGAATTGTTTAACAAAAAAAATGCACAGCAGATTACCAAAGGAATTATCAGGAGATTACTTCAGATTATCAAAGGAGCCAGGGAAATAAAAAAAGTAGAATTCATAAATGAAAAATCTGAGGAAAAAAAATCCTGTCAGTTCTTAAAGAAGTTACCTGTTTTATCTCGTAAGCAACACCTCCAGATATGATGGAAATGGGGGCAGGAAGATACACATTCCTAAATCAATTCAAACCCTTATCTGCACCCCAATGATGCATAGGGCACTGCATTATATAAACACGGTGTTATCTTGATCGTTAACACACGAAGGAAAGGTGATCAGCCCTCCGCTTCAGGTATCAGTCCAGGGTAGTATTGAATAAATATTACAGTGAAAAACTCACTTATATTCATTTGACCCCCCCTGGTAATCGAACCCGGGACCTCCAGAATGGTATCTGAGCGTGCTGACCATTACACTACGGAGGCAGACATAAAAATCATCATCAGCGTATCCTCCTGCCCTTTGTAAGAAAGTGCCCCGTCGCTAATGCCAAGTTACCTACAGTAAGTCAGTCAAATCGGCCAAAATACACCATATGACTATTCATATATTCTTCTCCGTCTTAATCCTCATTGCTGAGGGTTGTGACCCTTGCAGAAGCAATGATTCTTCTCCAGTTATCCCTTGACTGCGCTGCACGTAGCGCTCCAACCACTGAGGTGCCTGCTGCTGCCTTAATTTGATCGGTCCATCGTGTGGGGATCTTCCTCTCCCTCTCTTTCCCACCAGGCTACCGATCACAACTAGTCGTTCCAGGCTATCCTCTATTCATATATAATTTTTCTCAAAATAGCACCCTTTTGATAATAATAATTTGTATGTTTAATAATGCCCAATTCATAGGCTGTTTTCGTAACAAATCACCTCAAGTTCGTTTTACAATTCACAATTATCTTATTAACAATTTATGTATTAAGATTAGTTCTACATAATCAGACACACGAAGGGTTCGTACTTGAAAGTTTCATGTTGCGAGAATGGTGTACACATTACGACAGTCGCTAGTCATTTAAATTCTGAAAATAAAATTCAAAGATTGCTTAACACCGATGATATAGCAATTACAGACTTCTAAGAAACTATAGATGAGTTGTACCTCGGCTATCCAAACTCATTCATTTTGGACAGCCGAGGTACAGCTCAGCTATAATTCAGACATTTTATTTTGTAGTATGTTTTTATTGCACTTTTGTTAAGTACCTAGATTCTACTTAGTCCAAAAATGCAAAAAAAAACTGAAAATGCAAAAAAGTAGATTCTACTTATTCCAAAAATGCAAAAAAAAATGTCCCTTACTGTGTTTTGAGTTTGGACAGCCAACCTGTGTTGTGCGGTTAATTATACTAACTGTCGGATTAGAGTCTCACAAGGGAATCAAAAACAAACTTAATAAAACAGTTTAGATAGTATAATACTTTAATAAATTCATGTAATGAAATATTTATATATTTAAATCCCTAAAAAAATACATCCTAAGCAATGGCTGGAGCTGGTTTATCATCTGGACTTGGTGGTAATTCCTTTACAATTCCAGCCTCTTTGTCTTTAGCAATTTGCGAAAGTCCAACTTCTATTTGTTCTTCGCTGCGGATGAAGGTGGTGGCAGATGGGGGAGGCGGAGGCATCCAATCGGGAATAACTTTAGCATGCATCCTCCAAACCCCGTACAAGTTCGCTAAATGCTTCTCAAACACAACATACTCCAACACGTCTTTGGCTAATATTTCACTTCCGTGCATGAGTCTTCCGAACCTGTCGTAAATTGCCAATTGCTGTTGAGTGTGAAATCTAACTGTAACTTGCCCGAATAAATTTTCATTAGTAACAACGTGGGTACAACGCGCGTGTACGACTCTCGGGGGCTCTAAGGATTTAAGGAACTTCCAATGGATTGTTTTATCTAAAGTGTTATATCTCAACTCAGGATAGCACTTATCGGTGACGAATTCTCTTAGTTTTAATTTCTCTTTCGAAGCGAGGTAAGTATGAGCTTGAATATATATATCTTGAGCAGCCACGGCAAATTTGGTTGGATTAAAATCATCCTCAAAAGATTTTATCTTGCGAACTGCCATCATGGATTTCGATTTCTTCTCAAGTAATTGCAATTTCTGCTTAGCACCTCCACCGGTGACTATGGACAACTTGCCATCTCCTTCTGGAGGTACATAAGGCTCGAAAACCTGACCTGTACTAGATATAAAGAAACTCCTTTCTATCCACGGTCGAGGGGGGAGTAGACCATGGGATTTCATACGCCGGCGAATTTGCTCAGGGGTTAAATCTTCCGTCTTTTCATTATAATCGGGTAGATCTACTTTAATCACCTTTTCGGTACGAAGCCTTTTAAATTCTGGTTTCCAATGCTTCGAGAATCGAACCGATTCATGCTGAGTTAAAGTTTGGATCGTGGGGCACAGCAAACATAAATGCGGACACTAAAAATAAAATGCAAAATTGAGTTATATTCGGTGTTCAATTTTTTCTGACATCTATTTGATTGAAATAAAAATACCAAAAATTACCTTAATAAAATTGACATAAGAACGGCATGCCACAGATGCTGCCATTTTTAAAAAATAATAATAGGATAGACCAGAGACTATTTGATTATATACTAGTAGACAATACACAGAGGTAAAGGAAATATTTGAGTAGGTACTTAATAGCTTTTATCTATGGATACTATAATCCAATTTTTTATGGCTTTTCACCGTAAACCAAATCTCTGCGTTGTATTATAATGAAATCAAAATTGACAGAAATGATAAGTTAACAATTTTGCTCTTTGGATTTTATTTCAAAAGATTATTTACTTTCATTGTTTCTATCTGCTCGTGAAAGAGGATTGCGTGCTACCAAGCCTCCAACAACTAAGGCCAAATTTAATGCACTGGTAAGATCATTTTACTCATGGGATTTGTTGAAGCTGATCGAAGTGTATAACGCATTAGTTATGTGTCTGAAATGCACAGCTTTTAATTTTGTATTAACGGAATTAAGTGACTAAATACAGAAATTCTTCATCTCGCTAAAGCGGCTAATGCTGATTGCAGTCGAATCATTTTATTGTTTGTAGAGGTTTTATATACTGTTAAAATAATCGACTCTAGGTGCTACAAATGTATTTAGGAATTGACAAGCATCCCCAAGTGCTATAATCATTTATGCTTTTCTCCTTTATTATCTACTATTATTCCTCCTAATTTTCCTTTCCCATATAGCAGTTTTGTCCTTTACTGGCGTCACTTCTATTTTATCCAATATATTTTACTTCTTTATCTTAATATAATAATAATAATAGTAAATATCAATAGCGTGGGACAAATAATGGGCACAGAAAGGGCAGACGAAGAAAATGGTTAAATAAGTAAGTACTTAAAGCGACAAACAAAAAGTATTATTTTATTTGTACTGGTAGCATAAAAGCACTACGTACATCAACTTAAAAACTTTTAAAGATTGTTTAATTTTTTTACGTTTTATTTTTACATAAATAATTTTGCTGGTTTCTTTTTTATTTAGCATGAATTTTATTTTTACAGATACATACAATACATTGCATTTTAATACGAAGTTGACATACACTTCAACTTAGAAAATAATGTGTATTCTTGTAATTTTACTCTTTTTTTTAATAAATATTTCAGTCTTTCATTGTTTTCAAAACAAAACCCTTGTTCATATTTTCGGCAAAATTTTATATATGGATTTTCACGTACTTAAAATAATTAAAAACTGCAATTCAACTTCATAATTGTATACACTTTTTTGACTACCGCCGGATATCCGCAAGCATAACACGTTGTTCCTCTCCCCACACCGCGTAGTACATCTTGAACTCTCTGGAAAGGAGTTGACTGCTCCTCCTTAACCTGTTACATCGTGAGTATTCTATTTATATTAACTCCGAATGTTTATTATTACACACCATGTTTTATAAAATATACTTATACCTCGAAATAAACTGACATACCTTGGTACTTCCACCGATGCTAACCGCTGCCAACCAATTTTGTCAGGGGACATGCTTGGGCCTTCGGCGTTAAAATGTGATTCATCCCTACATTAACTCACTATTTCTTCATGATTATCTTTGTAGGTTTGTTTTTATACCAATTACTTATTTTTTGGTACTTATGACTAACATGTGACCATCATCGTGGCAAGGCGTGCAAAATATTTGAATCCGGACAATGACCCTGAACATCTCGCATTTTCTATATTCGCCAGTGTATTAGTCGCAAATATTTATGTACGCCTTTTGTTTCAGTAATATATTGTATGAGTCAGAAAACAGAAAAACCAATATTGTCAGGTCAACGCATCAAGACCAGAAAAAGAGGTAAGATTTTTGACCTTTGGTTACTTCCATTTGTCATGCTTTCACCAACTGTCCGTTATATGTACGTCAGATTTACATTAAATTGTAATTCGTTCTATAAATTACCTCGGGTATTTTATTTAACTTTTATGGGATAAAATTGTTCCAATTTGCCCAAATTACATTAAATTCACCTTCAAACCTTTTCTCAAAACTATGAAAGGCAATAAGTTCGATATTCATACTAGAATTATAGTTTGGTTTAAGTAGGTAACCTCAAATTTCTTTAGCAAGTTACAAATACAATACATACTCGGGCCTTGTGCTGTCACTTTTATATCATATAAGGTTAGATATCTGTAACCACTTTAAATGCTATATAACTTTTAACATTGACATTAATGTCTGTAAATAGATTTATATTTTACTTGCTGGACGGAATCACCATTTGGTATTATAACGCTTTTAGGTCTAGAAATAAACTCAATAAAAACGTATAAGTACTTAATTTGAAATTTGAGTTGGATTTTTAACTACCGTTTTGCATGTTAAGTCGTTTATCTATATTATTTTTATCATTTTTATATTGTTTAGGTTAGGTTAGGTAGTATTGAGTTAAGTATTTACGAGTAACTGCTAAACAGCATTTTTTAATGAATTATATTGTTTATTACACCTGCCGTGATCCATTGTACAATCAACATACATAGGGTTGAGAATAAGGACAATAATAAGATTTAAATATTTTAGTGTTGTTGAGCACTTAGAACTTATCTTGCATATTATTAACACATTGTAGTCGGGTGTTTCGAACAATAGACTCTAGCCTATAGCGGACGTTTTTCGCGATTAGCGTAAAAATATATCGCTTTCTTAAAATTGACACAATTTCTAAACCAAATAATATTTTCGGTTGAAATTTTCAAAGAAATCATATATGACATTTGATCATCAAAAATAAATTATAATCATAATTTTTAATTAAGTATTCCATATTTCACAATTTTAGAAGCATTGTAAACTCTAAAAATTAGTCTTCCCCTCCGAGGTATCATTCCCTATACAATGCTAATATATTCAAATAATAAAATACCAAACAGTAAACAAAACAGTGCGAGCGGTATTAAAAATAGTCCAATAGTCCAAACTAAACTGGGGATTGAGATCGCATAAAAATTTAGATTTCTGGGGATGCCTTTACAAGCGACACACTAGACAATCCAGACAAGACATCTCAAATAACGTCAACAGACTGTCGCCTAGCGCCCAGGTAGCAGATTACCCTTCAACGCATTTTATTTCACGCTGATGACAAACCCGTATATTGCCGTTTCCCGCCGATAACCGACAGTCGACAAAAACGGCATTTGCCGTGTCCCGCAGTTGTCCACGAAAAACGGCAAATGCCGTGTCCCGCCGACAACGTGTTAAACCTTGTCAAATTGAAAAACCAATATAATTATATATTGAAACATCAAGATATATCAAAGCTAAGCTTATTTTGTTGTAAATGACTGCAATTAATACTAATCCATGAAAACACATCATATAAAATATCAAAATAATATTCCATATTGATTGGACATGTGATTTTAATCTGCTTTTTTTTTTTGACCAGATGAAAAGGAAAAGTATGACCCGACGGGCTTCCGCGACCTCGTCATCGCGGGGCTGGATAAGGCGGGCCATGATCCTGAAGCCATCTTCAAGTTCTTAGATGCCTTTGGGTCCAAGCAGGACTACCGTCGCTATGGGGAGGCGCTATTTGATATACTCATAGCCGGAGGACTGCTCGGTAAATCTCCAATCTGTTCACATCACCTAAACGAATGACACATCTTCCTCATTACAGTTCTTCTAATGATGATAACAAGGCTAGAGTCCTGACCTCATGACGACACAACCTTATCGTTCGTTTAATTCTGAAATTCTGTAATCTCCTTTTGAATTCTGACTAGTTCTAGACCGCTTTTTAATGGTCTTTGTCTCTCTGCAGTTCCGGGCGGCTCTATATCTCTAGATGGAGAGAAACCACACACTGACACCTGCATATTCTGCTCAAGTTCAGATATGGAGGCTATGCGGAATTTCGAACAGGTAACGAGATAAACTACCCTCAAAATTAATCTTAATATGTACAAAATTAACCACTCAACAGTCAAATTTTTGTGAGAAAATTTACCCATGCAAGAAATCGTCTTCAACAAGTCGAAACAAGACTGCCTGAACATTGCTCGGGTTAGTCAATAAAAACAAATACATATATATTTGGCTCAGGCAAATCAATACCGAGAAGTCTGAATACGATTTTCCCGAGCAGCACTCGGGCTCATCATAACACTGGAAACTTTTTGCCTGAGTCAGACTCAGGCAAAACTGGGAATTGGTTGATATCATTACTGTCCGAACGAATCTGAATCTACTACTGTCGAATTTCTTTATTAGCTACTCGGCGTTTTCAGTGCTGCCTTTGGCATTTCCAATATTTTTTTCTCAAATTACCGATAATGGTTTGTCTTTTCAAATGTATTCTTTATTAATAAGCATCTTTCAAAATATGTGCACTTAATTAGAACTGGTTTGACGTTTCAATTGTTAAATCAGCGTTGGAAAGTGCAAAATTAATTATGAGACAATCCTACTGATGATGACCCAATGAATTCATTGGTTCCTAACGTTTCAAACATTATTTATTATATCTAAATGGGAGACTTAGTACCAAATGTATATGGACATAATTTTGAAATAATTTTTTTGTCTTATTTCAGGTATTTATTAAAATGATGAGGCGATACAAATATTTAGAAAAAATGTTTGAAGATGAAATGAAGAAGGTCCTCGTATTTATTAAGGGATTTGATCTCGAACAGAGGATTAAACTCGCCAGAATGACTGCCTTATGGATTGGTAATTACAGTATTATTAAATTTAATCTTTGATGCATATTCGATAGGTGTAAATTAACACTCTCGTTACAACGGGCACTTAATTAGAACTGGTTTAATATTTTGATTATGGGATCAGTGTTGGAAAGTGCGAAATTAAATATGTAACAATCCTACTGGTGGTGATTTTGTGAATCCATCGGTTCCTAACGTTTCATACAATCTATCATGTATAATACCTTCATTTCTGGTGTTATGTAATTGCGATATTAATATTACCATATTGTTTTAGGAAATGGATCAGTACCCCCTTCGGTTCTGCTTGTTTTAATAAACGAACATTTGATAAAGGACAATATGGCTCTAGATTTCATCATAGAGGTATTTACCACTTACAAGCAGGAGAAGGGAATGTCCAGTTTAACAACTGCTCTGAAAAGGGGACAGATTGAAGGACGGTAAGATTGTTTGTAAAATTTTATATATTTTTTAATTACTTAATATGTATTCTGTTTAATTTTAAAATGCAAATACATATTGAATTTGATCACAGTGTTATTCACATTTGTTACTGGTATTTAAAATGCCGTAATGTATTTTGAAATTACCGAGAAAAGTTAACATTATCTTACACTTCACTATTAGAATGGGTGTAAACATTTATATAGATTGCTAATTTTAACCTAGGGATTATTTTTCTATGTATAGTTTTGGTTATTTTCAACCAAAATTGTGTATTTATTACACATTTTATGATGCACAGAGATGTTGTAAATATTAACACTTAGAATATATGCATTAGTGTTCGTTCTGTATATTGTTTGCATTTTGACTGTATACCAAAATGTTTAAAAATCCTTTTTATACTAATTTATAATGTATGTATATATTATTTACAATAATACTGTATATATTTTCCCCATGGTACATTTATCCTCTCTGGTAATTATAAAATACATTGAGTCATATCACTGGGGATATATTAACTTTGCTCCTATACTGGCGTTCATTTCCCCTTGAAATGAATGTTATCAAGAACGCGCTGACAATAAAATATTAAATAATCTTCAAAATTGTTTATTCAGTTCAGTTAGACTCGCACAAACACCTAACCAAACATAGAAAGATTACTTTATCATCGCAAGAGGTGCGACTGTGTGAATTAGATTACCTAATAAATTAATAACTAAATATAGTTTCACGCATTGCTTTTTTTTCTCCAATATATTGGTAGATATTTAGTATTTTTTTTTTTTTGTAAAAATGTAAATAATTGCGTAGGTTGATGGAGTTTGTTCCGGCCAACAAACGGACGGAGGAATACTTCATCAATCTGTTCTCGGAAAAGGAGTTGGGAGACGTGGTCCGGCTACACAAGGCTCAGGCCAGCCAGGAAGCACGCCGTGATCTCACGCAGGTAGAAACCGCTAACCTATTTATTGTTTACATATGAAACTATAGGTAATCCCTGTTGCTATATTCGCTATGTCCATTCATTTCGGAAAGAAATTCATTCTGATTTAGATACAAATACACCATTGATTATGTTATTGAATTTTTATTATTTAGAATTTGCATATGGGTTTTAGTGTACAATATATACTTGTTGAAATTGAGCCAAATTCCTAATTTTATATTTGAGACTAGTGTTTTTTTATTGGTACATTGATAAAATTGTAACCTTGTAACGACAGATTACTTTATCAATTAAGTGCCCCGGAAGCACTCAATAATATTATCAATGTTTATGTCGTTTCTACATCACTGATCCATATCAATAAGCAACAAAAAGTTGTAAAAGTAAAAGAAAATATCAATAAGCAACAAGGAGTTATAAAATAATAGAAAATATCGATAAGCAACCAAAAGTTACAATGCAATAGAAAATATCAATAAGCAATTAAAAGTGACAAGGTAATTGTCATTTTAGGATGTTAGTTTGGGCACTTAATTAGAACTGGTTTTGTATATCGATTGTAAAGTCAGTGTTGGAAAGTGCAATAGTAATATTTGAACAATCCTACTGGTGATAACCCTCTGAAGTCACTGGTTCCTAACGTTCCTTACATTTACACTTGTCAAACTACGAGTCATTTTTGGCTATACATATTCTATTTTTAATCTCATTCTTTTGTATAGGTCCTGATTGATGACTTAGCTGATAATAAACCTCTTCGAGAAACAATAACAGACCTCAAGGAGATGGCACAAAAGTGCAACATTCCTGAACACGAAATAGTGTCCGTGGTAAGTTGATAAATATTTATCATCGAAATATTTATGCGTAAAGTTTTCATATTGAAATGATGAAACCGATGACGAGACTGAGTGGTCTACTGTAGCACGAAACCATTATTTAGATGAGTACTTCATCTTTTTACTGGTCAAGTGCAGATGCAGCATTCCATCGTTGATGATTTGGCAATCTGATCAATCTTAAACTTTTTGAAAAATCCTTGGGTTAAAAAAAATAATGACAGCGGTGTAGTATTCAAAACATTTTCATTCTAGATTATTTGCTTTTAAAATTGCATTGCAATCAAATTCTTATTATTTACTTTTAAGTTATGTTCTTTAAATTTATGACATGCTGATGGTGTTATAATAATAACAAAAAATTCTCAGTAAAAGTGTGTAAATAAATAAAATTACATACACTAAATTTTCTTCGTAACGATATGATTACGTACTTACTTTTATGCATTCCAATTTTTTTTTCTACTGACATAACTTTTTTATTATTACGCTTATTTTAGACATTCTTTCGCCTAAAAATATATTTACACCGTATTTGTCATGTAGAGTCATTAGCTTGTTTATCGAGAGACAAGTCTGGTGTTTAATTCTTACCTGTGAAAATAAAAAAATGGCATCTTGGACCATTAGACTTAGCTTGCTCATGAGTGTGACTTTTAGCAAACATAAAAATTGAAAATGAACACAAGGTTTACTAACTAACTAACTTCTTAGTTAGTTAGTAAACCTTGTAGGCAGAGAGAATCCAACGCCACACCACTCTGTCTTTGCAAACATTCTTCGCCTCTTCTACATTCACACATATCCGACGATTATTACGACTCCTGACCCGGTCGCTTTCAAGTATTTGACATACCTGATTGTGCCAGGTTTTCCACAAGGTTAAAATTAAATATAAACCCACTTTGGTAGTATAATTGAGGATAGAGATTGACATAGACTGGTGCGTGTCTGTGCAGATCTGGACGACAGTGATGTCGGAGACGGAGTGGAACAAGAAGGAGGAGCTGGTGGCGGAGCAGGCAGTGAAGCATCTGCGCGCGCTCACGCCACTCCTCGCCGCCTTCTGCAGCCAGCCACGCTCGCAGCTGCAGCTGCTCCTGAAGGTCCAGGAGTTCTGCTACCAGAACATGAACTTCATGAAAGCCTTCCAGAAGATTGTCGTGTTGCTTTACAAGAGTAAGTCCATTTCTGATAGCGTACTAAGTTTCAAACTCTTCAATTCCAACAATGTTCAATTTAATTATGCCATCATTTGCAAATTATACAACTTCGGTCAAAATAAAAAATTACAAATATTAACACACTATCTGCGGGAAGGATAATTTTACCTTTTCACTCGACTCATCGTAAATTGCGTGTAAGTTATTTTTACGCATGACTTTTGCGGCATCTTTTGATCTCATATCGATGTATACAGAATGGTTAAATCTTATCACTTCTTTTCAGAGACGTTTATCTCTATCATGAGCGCAAATCCGCCCGCAGATAGTGTGTTAACACATTGTTGTCGGGCGGTTTTTTCATCAACCCCCACCCTAATTAGTATGCTTATTAGGGTCGTATACTAATCACAAGTAACTGCAAACCCAATTTCGATATGTACAAAGTTTATTTGGCATCTCGCGCTCTACCAAAAGTAAGCAAATAAACACTTATAAGCATCTTCCGCTGTCTACAACAGCATGTAAAAGATGCTTTTGAGCGTTTCCCGCAAACAATGTGTTAATCTAGGTCTGACCTTATCGGACTATGTATGTAATAATGTTATGTTTTAGTAATTCATTCCATTTTCAATTCAAACCCTTATCCGCACCCCAATGGTGCATAGGGCACTGCATTATAAAAACCCAGTGTTATCTTGATCGTCAACACAAGAATTGGTGATCAGCCCTCCGCTTCAGGTACCAACCATTCCAGGGTAATATTGAATAAATATTAGAGTGAAAAAATCACTTATATTTATGTGACCTCCAGAACGGTAGCCGAGTGTGCTGACCATTACACTACGGAGGCGGACAAGTAATCACATCATGAAAAAAATTATAACATTTTCATTCATATTTACATAATTTACTACATTGCCTACATAACTAAATTTCCACATTTGAGGAATATTCCTGTATTTTTTTTATACCGTTTATTTTTAATACATATTGTTCCTTTGTGTTCTAACTACAGCAGTAGCGAAAATGCCACTACATAAATCGTAATTGTCTTCAGTGTAATTATATTATTACAGTGTAATAACCCGTTTGTTTGATAAATTCTTTATCAAACAAACTAAATTTTGTAAACAAATGGAATAAAATATTTTACTTTAAAATTCATTTTTATTACCAGCGTTCTCTTATTTTTACCAGAAACACATTTAGTTTGATTTAATTTTTATGTGCACTTAATTAGAACTGGTTTGACGTTTCGATTGTTATATCAGCGTTGGAAAGTGCAAAATTAATTATGGAACAATCCTACTGATGATTACCCCATGAATTCATTGGTTCCTAACGTTTCAAACATTTTTTTTACACACTCAAATATTCTTTTATTTACATATATGTATTTACGTAAGTACTAAGGTTGTTTATTTTGATTTCCAGCTGATGTAGTATCGGAGGAGGTCATACTAAAGTGGTATAAGGAGGATCATTCTGCCAAAGGCAAGATGATGTTTGTCGAACAAATGAAGAAATTTGTCGAGTGGCTCCAGAATGCCGAAGAAGGTAATTTGCAACTTTCAATTCTATTATTAATGTGTTATATGAATTTATTCAATACCGAATATTGGTATCTTATTTGGATATGGGGGGGGGGATTTATTCAACAATTTACCTATTAGGTCAGGTTAGGAGTCGAAATAATCTGCAGGTATGTATGAGGAGATGCATGAACGTGGAAGAGGGGAAGAATGTTTGCAAAGATAGAGTGGTGTGGCGTTCTATTCTCTCTACCCACCCCTGCGACAAAGCAGCATGATTATTAGTTATTTATTTGGTAATTTATTTGCCTATTTCATTACAGTAATTGCAATGGAATCTCGTTTATATGAACAAGGATACTTGAAATATTATCAATTTTTTTTTTTAAATAAAGTATACGTAAGTGTTTTTTTATGTTTAAAAAAACCTAACACGCAATTTAAACAGATTTCTAAATAATTGTCGATTTTTTTTCACAATTCTTATCCTGTCAAATATACTTCATCTTTCTTATAGTTGAGCTGTTTTAGTAGAAAATAATTTGATATCTGCAGAAGGTTTACACCTGATTTTACAAGAACAAAGTATAAATTTGAAAAAAATCCAAATGTACTAGATAAAGAAAAACTTAACAATAATTTTATTCCCTTTTGTTAGTTTGCCAACTAAAAAAAATCTTCTATAACATGCTAAATGGTTTTTTTCGTTTGTTTTAAATACCAATTTGGGATATTTTTTTATTGATCTTGGTTGTCATTAAGGAAGTTCTTATGATGAGACGATGACGAGACTGAGCCTTCTACAATGTTTCCTGAACAATAAGTTTGATAAGTTTTTTGTCTGCTAATTGTTAAGGTCACTTTTGTAATTGGCGAGTATGATTTACGGCCTCTGAAGTATATTGAAAATTAATATGTACACGAACGATTCGCTTTTTTCCAAATATAGTTTCTTACATTACCTTGCTTTGAATTGTTTCAGAATCTGAGAGTGGAGAAGAAGAGGATTGACAACCTTATCTGAGGATCTTGATACACACCGCATATTCTCGCTATTTATTTAATTATTTTTTTCTCCCAATAAATTTATATTATTTTTTTATAATAAAACATTACTGCCGAACCTCGAATTTTCATAAATCATATAAAATTCCACATGTTTTGTTCACAAATTCTGCTTAATGAATTTTTGAACAAGTTTAACTTAAAATGATGTAATGTTTTACATTGAATATTTTTATATCTGATAAACAGTATTATACTTTTTTGGGAGTACTTTGTTACTATCTTCCAATACCCCATTCGTTATTAAGTACAATTTTTCTGCAGCGTTAATATTACGGCCGACTCTTCGGAGCGTACTGTGTCTCTCTCGGGTTGTATCAGATTTGAAATTTTTATCATGTTTCCAAACTATAATATAGAAAGAAAGACTCAATCTATCATCACAAGTACACGGTGTTGGTTGACTGTTAACAACATGTACCATAATTATATTATTAAATACAATTATTTCACCATTTTTATAATAAAGTCATTCGACAAATAAATCGGAAATACCTTCTGACATTTTGTTTCTTTTATTTTTTCTCCACCCCTTTTATTTTTATCCTGCATGGACAATTTTGGTAAAACATGTTTTTTTTTTCCATCATGTTTTATGTGAAATGTCACTGGAAGATCAGAGTGGACTATGATTAAACATACAACACGTATTATAGTTGTCGCATCCACAACTACCAAGAGAAATGGGCGAACTGGATATTGTCTGTTGGTGATGATGCTACAGTTTTCTTTGTGCCTTTTATTGTAACGGTGACCATGTCACTGATACCTATATACAAAAATTATGACTTTCCTGTACTCTGGATGGTTGACTAAAACTGATGCCAAACGGGTGCATCACCAATAAATGCCGAATCAAGAATCGACAAAATATGTGGAACATAAACTGCCCGCACAATAGCTGAGGATTTTCGGACATTTCTTGGCAGGTGTGGATATGACATGATTTCTGAGGTAGATGTGATACTGGAAATTGGACTTGAATTGGAAATTGTTGGTAATTTCAAGTAATAATTGTGACTTATTGACTTGACAATTATTTCTTATAATTTCCTGTTAAAAATAGAGGTCTAGATTAGAATATTTGTGTGCAATTATCAAAACTTTTTTAACTTGATAGGAATTAATCCTCTTTTTTTATTGATAAAATTGGATTAATTGAACAGTGCCTCCTATAGTATGAAATACATTGTTGAAATGGTAAATGAAAACACTCGTTTTTTACCACTAGAGTTATATTTACCTTAATGACTGGTTTCGGAAGCATCTGTAGCTGCCGAAACTAGTCGTTACAATAAAGAAACAAGTGTTTTCATTTAAAATTTCATCATGTCTTATCACAAAGTGAATGCCGATACAATAAATAAAATACATTTTTATTTCACAATATTTATAAAAATATGTCATGTCCAGAAACTGAAAAAAAACTACATTCATAATTATTATTTTACTATCCATAGGTAACATTTTTAAAGTAGCAATGAGCACACTTGTTGCTCACTGATTTTTAAAAAAAGAATAGTCTTTGTTGAGTTAATTTGGAGAAGAAAGTAAACTTATCAAATGTTGGTATGCTTTAGTCTTTGACACATCTTGAAAAATCAGATGCATCATTTTAAAAACAATCGTACACAGATGTCTACATAAACTGTTTTATTTGTAAACATTTAAAAAGGTAGATGGTTTGTTTGTATGTAATATAATTATCTGGTCACTGTATTTTTTAGTATGTATTGTCAAGTTTTAATTATGTCTCGCTCATTAGTTGCTGACATAGATGTTTGTCATTTTCAAGATGTCTTTCTCTTCTGGGAGTCTAAGAGACAAACACTATTACATAATTAAATACACATCCAATGAATAAAGTCAAATCTGCAGAAGCACATACATTATTTTTGAAGTTTTCAACCCCTCCAAAAAAAATATACGGAATCTTCTGTGTTAAATTTTGAATAAAAGGCATAAATTTTAGATAATAAATTATTAAAATTGAATATAAAGTTCTAGCAGATTTTATAATTTTCAAATAAACAATAATAAATGGTTTGTAGTACAAATGTATTAATTTTCTCATATGTGTGGTTTGACTTCATTCATTGGGCATGTTGAACTATTGATACTGCAGATCTGAAACTTTTAATGTCAAAAACATACCAATACTAAATGATACATATTCAAAGTACTCTATGTAACCATTCCATTGTGCGATTTTTATTTAGCTTTAGATTGAAATGAACCCAGTAAAATGGACTTACAGGGTTCAATATATCTAGAGACACAATTGATTGAAAACTACTGATATTTTGTCAAAATTTAATCTCTAAGGGCGTTTATGCACTTCCCAGAATTTTACCATCCTGCAGTCTGGTTTTAAAAATAAAAGCGACTACGACAGGTTAGCATGATCGAATTTACGCGCAATGTGTTCACGCACCGATCCGAAGAAAGATGGACAAAAGCACAAGCCAATCATCGTTTTGAAACGCTAACTAACGTGCCGGACAGCAAAATTCTGTATTATTCCGTGTAGTGCACAAACGCCCTAACTCAGGATTACATATTTTAAAATGCTGAATTTTTATGACACCTTTATATTACAAGCAAATTACAGAATAAAAAATATTCTTTTAATTTTTCACAATTTTCCTCTTTTATTTATGAATTACATTATCAATATTTATAATTAAAAAAGTGTTAATACTTGTTAAATATAAAACTTAAAAATTCATATTAATGTAGAAATAATTATCTAAAAAATATTTCTGAGTTATGTATATTTGTGGGCTGAATTATGAACACTATGTATATTCTTAATATTATTGTCAACTGTAGTGTCAGGTAAATTTACCTTTACTTCTGCTTGGGAAAAATTTATATTCCTATTTATTTTTATTATTAATTTTTTCAGCAAAATTAACTTTACCCGTTAGAAAATGGTCAAAATATTAGAATTATATAGTAATATAAAACTTGCCAATGTGATTGTTCTTAATATTTATAGTGTTCACAATTCCCGTCCCTGTAAGGTATCAAGAGCAATAAATAGTATCTAGTTATAAATAGAATAAGTACTTAATAATTTAAGCGATTTATATAAGGAACATGTCTTTTCAGAACTCAAAAAATTGAAGCATTTCTACAATTTAAAATAATAAATATAGTTAAATGTACATATAACTTATCGTAATTTGTTGGTGCATAAAGGATAAGTTATTATGCATGTTTTAAAATAAATAGACTAGTTTTTGCAAGATTTAACATTAACAGATTCTTATTCGCCAGCCCCAACTAGAAGGGTGGAATTAGGAAATTACCTTGTATATGAATTAACCTTGTAGCCTTTGCTGCCTTTACGAGACCGGTGTACTAAATGTGTAATTACCAGGGCTCAAAATAGACAAGAGGAGCTCAAACACCATTCTGATTTGTAGAATTTTTACAAGTATATAACTCATGAGATTCTTGCTAACGTGAGTTTTATAATTATTCTAAAATTCCTTATAATCTTTGATGAAAGGTTTATAATAGGAATTTTAGAAGGCTACAGTTACTTTAACTTTCCATTTCAACCCCTAGTAACTGATTAAAAATAACTTAAACATCGCAAATTCAATATTAAATAATGTGCCGAATCATATTTACATACAAATAAGTAAAAACGATATTTGTTTTCCTTACTATCAAGACGTGATAATATTCTTTTAAAGGGGATGTATCTCGATGTACTATTTTCATAGATTTTTTGTATACGATAAACTCTTCGTTGGCAAACGATGTAGGAAGCAAAAAATGTTTCAAACAAATTAAATTACCTTCAAATTGTATTGACATAATACGTTAGAAAAAACTTATTTTATTTTCACAGTTATTCATAATATGTATTGCCACTATCAATTACTCTGAAAATAAAAATGATGGCTTTTAAACAGTAAGTACCTTCATGAAATTTGATTTATGGTGATTTAATTTGTTATAAAAAAATTATGAATCGTGAGCATACTACGAAAACTGACCGAGTTGATATAAAAATGGAATGAGTCGACTTAATACTTCATTAATGAATCATGGAATTAAGTGCAGAAAACCCCAGAGAAATATTATAATAGAATTTGATAAACAAATTCATAAACCGTGCACAATATTTAACCATTTAAAAGTTACATAACTGATTCTCAATATGCTCGCATCATTTGCAAGTAGAGTTTGTGGTAAAAAAAGTATATATATGAAAATGAGTCTGTTATCATAATGAAATACATAGTAAAACATAGATGATAATACTGTACATAGTTTTTAGAATAGGTATTTATAGATTTGATAATATTATCAAAGTGTTGAAAAATAGTAAAAATAGTTAATTGATTAATTTGCATACCATAATTGATCGATTTTGATACAAAATAACTTGCTGTCTTCGCTGTACCGAATAATATGCCTTTTAATGTTTCAACAGAAAGAAATGTTTTGATAATTTACAATGGGGTTCATTTTCTAAAGGATTCTAACATAACTTACTGCCAATATTTACACAATTTTGACTTTTTTTACTATAATTTAAATATTACATATTTCACTTTGCAATGAGTGAATTTTGTACTTTGCATACAAAAAATGTATTTTTATGTTTTAGATTTAAAACTTTTACACTTATCATAAAACGATAAATTATATTTTTGTAATTGTGTAAAATCTTCTTAAAAAAACTGTCGTGGCGTCATCGATTTGATATGAATGCAAAAACGGTTTGGGCAGTGACTCAAATATGTAAAACCTAGTGTACCTGTAAGCTCTGCAATACGCAGTCTACTTGATAAGCAATATTATACTGTTAGGGCGAGTGTGCTTCAGGCGGCTTGGTCATGGCCATTACTTAGTAACAAACGGTTAGCGGCCAGTCCCTTGGAAATAATGGCCGCCGTGGCCTAGCTGCCTTATGCACATATATCATTAAGGTTTTCGGATTGAAAATTGGTTTTAACAAATATGTAATAAATTATGGTCTTCAAAAGGTGTTTGAATTTTATATTATACATCCCCTCTCCCAAAAACTCAACTGAAGGTATTACAAGCAATATAATAAGTAAATCAGCATTTGATGGTAAGGTAAACACTATATACTTTATATTTAAAGCGATAACTTTGTGATTTTTCATTTTATAATTAAAATATAACTTTGTTTTAAAATCACTGTAAATATTTTATTATAACTTTATTATAATCTACCGGTTAGCTTTGAAATTGGTAGATATTATAATTATGTTTTAATATTTTTATATAATAATTAAGTTATTATAGTGATTTTAAAACAAAGTTATATTTTAATTATATTGTTAGTAAACAGTATAGTTATTGACCCCTTATTTTTTTAGGTTTGGTAAATGCAGAAATATTGAATGGCTTATAAAAACAATTGTGTATAATTAATTGTGAAAGTATTATACTTCAAATACCTGGTAAGTAAAAAAATATATCAAAACAACTTTTAACTTCTAGTTACTGTCCCCATAATCTAAATTTAACCATTTTTATTCGGTCAAACAAATAATGTATTACGCAGCCAAGGAAAATATAACCTTTTTTTAAAAACAGAATGCTTGTCTTCTCAAGTAGAAGAAACATTTCGATAAAATTATTCCCGATATACAGTGGTGGGCCTGGTGGGTATCTGCAAAAAAAATCAGTAGAGCTAATAGGGAGGTGTCAATAACTGTTTTGTTCACCCTACTTTATTTACAAAATCAGCATTTTTCAAAATAATGAGAAATTATAATAAATTGATTGAAGAAAATTATATTAGATTAAGTAACACAAGTTTTTATGAATTTTTAATTGAAATATTTCCATTTAATTTAAATGATCCCTTTGAACAAAATTACCCCATAAGATGTCTAAATTTCATAAATTAATTATATAAAAGTTAATAATGATATTTTTTAATAAATATGCAACGGATTTGAATACATTTTTTAACAATAACAAAAAACTTGTTTCTAAATTTCAATAATAAAAAAACACTAATGATATGAAGTGCCCGAGGAAATGCACTAATTAAAATATTGTGTACACCATATTATCATGTTTTTTTAAAGAAATAACCTGCGAAGTCTCTTTTTTAGAAGTTTGTCTGCAGGTAGGATAGGGTAGGTAAATGTGAAAAATACTTCACAAACACCCAAACCAAATGAAAAAATATATATTTATTTATTTATTTTACAACTGACGGGAATCGAACCCGCGGAGGCGTTTCGCAGTCGAGCGTTTATCTAACTGGTGCCTGTCTTAGTGCGTAAGAACACGATTTTTTTTAAATTCGTATGAACAATATGGAAGAATCAATAGTGCTGTGCACTATTGATTCGGAAAAAAATAAAAGCCGATTTTATCTGACTTGATTTTTTCTCTGCGTGAGATGTCTCAATGGCCTTGATTGGTGAGATGTAGGGTATATACATCCGTATGAGGGCACATTTTTACCCGACCACAAAAACGTCAATCCCAAGCAATCGGCCTGTGATGGGAGAGTGTTATACTCACCAGGTTTTTATTTTTGAATCAACTGTACGTGTTTTGAAATGGAAGCATTATAATTTCGTAATTAAATTACAGTAATTTAGCCAAGTGCACAATAGGAGGATTACCAGAGTGACATTGAAATTTCCGACACCCTTAAATCAGCCGTCACCCCTTCTGTGCTTCTGTCCACCCACCCCTCGCCACCTCTGGCACCCTGCTCCTACTTTTCGTCTGGCCATCTGTTCGTCTGCGCGTCCCTCGTGGTACTTGGTAGGTACCCAGTACCTACTTATGGTGGTGTAATGGTAAATTATTGTAGGTAACTACTACCTACCCTCGTAGCGCAGTTGTAGTGGTACTGTGCCAAGTACAACCTACCTAGTGGAGTTATATTGAGTTTAGGGCCGGACTAGAAAACAAGAAAGTAATGAAAAACGGCAACGAAAATGTTATTGATAGTATGAAGTTATGTGGCAAAAAAAGTGGACCTGAAATAGGTCGCCGTTTGTTCCAGTGCGTCGGGACTAAGAAACACAATCCCGGGATCCTAAAGGTTTCCCAGTCGCGTAGATCCCGAGATGAGAGGCTTCGTACCCCGGGATTCACGGGATTGGAAGGAAATTTCTCAATTGTGTATTTAAAGCAAAACATGTACCAACTCTTAATACTTGTTACTGTTGGTATTATAACCGTCTAATGCAAAATTACTCGCCCATTTCAATTTCAGAAGCCACATGGTTAAAAGCTAAAATTATAGACAGATTTCACAGCTGACAAAATAAGAAACATTTCTTTCATTTTCTAACATGAATTTATTTTCATTTGAAGTATTTAAAAAAAATATCTTTGACCTTGGTTCGTCCTTCTAGACCTGTTCAGAAAAAATCGTGATAATACAGTAAATCACACTTAGAATGTACAAATTCATAATTTTCTAGAATTTAGTGCCTATACCCAGATTAGAATGTCAGGTGCGGCGTACGCGCCAGGCGCGTACATCTAACATTTCCTCCGGTGAGGTATATGCGCTAGGCGCGTATGGCTGATAATGAGTTAATTGGTTTAAAAACATCATAGCGTAATTGAAAATATACCCTTATTCTAGTCTTGACACAGTATTTTATATCAGTTTGTAAGGACTAAAAAATACAAAAGAAATAACTAAATTTTATGTATGAATGTATTATTTGTGATTCAGCTTTAGTCCTCTCGACGACTCGTTTATACTCGCTTGTCTCAAAACGAGTATAAACACGAACCGTGAGTGAATGCTACACAAAGAGAAAAGTGTATAATAATAATAATAATAATATAATAAAACCCTTATCCGCACCCCAATGGTGCATAGGGCACTGCGTCATATAAACGCAGTGTTATCTTGATCATTAACACATGAAGGAAAGGTGATCAGTCCTCCGCTTCAGGTACCAGTCCAGGGTAATATAGAATAAATATGACAGTGAAAAAAATCACTTTTATTTATTTTACCCCCATTGGGAATCGAACCCGGAACCTCCAGAACGGTAGCCGAGCGTGCTGACCATTACACTACGGAGGCGGACAAAATAATAATAGTATCTACAAAAATTAATTTTATATTATTTCATATTTTTTAAACATAATTCTAGCGTTTTGAAAATCGCTATTTTGTCTGCAACTCGTGATTGCTCGCGACTCGCGATATATATTGGACACAATGAACGTCTTAAAGAACATGCTTTTCTAAATACCTTAATTTTTCCGAAACCAACTCAAAACTGGCACCTTGCAGCTGGCGACATCTGCGTGACCGGCACGACAATGTCTAGAAATTAAATTAATAATTCAGATCCGGTACTGAGTCATCTTGCCGCCTCTATTGTGTTTCCCCTCAGTATTTTGCAGAGAATGAGTAATGCGAATTCAAACTGATTTATCTGTCGCCATCGAACCAATCGGAGGACCGGATTCTCAACTGTTCCCGGGCTTTTGTGAGATGCTGATTTTGGATTTTGCGAAAAGTTGTCGCAAACGTATGACCCTCGAACTGACCTGTAAACAAATAACAACTTGGTGATTATGATAACATGCTTGAAATAGTTAAAAAAAAGTCTTAAACATTAAATAATAATAAAATAACAAATAGTAAGCACTGGTAAATAAACGTCTCCTTCACACACTTTCAGCGAGCAGCGAGAGAGAGTGAAACACAACGTTTAAATTTATCCATTACAACATGGAGAAGAAATGCTGAGAAAGTACAGACTTCAAGGTGTAAATAAATCTAAACTTTTAAAAGCATTGGCTAACATGTGAAGCCGCGGAATTGGAGAGAACATGGCATAGTTTGCATTATGTAAAAATACTGCGAATATAGATTTTTGCCTAATTTAAAATGAAGGTATTATAAAGGAATGTAAGGCTCAACTGGAGATAATTAGAAATATTCAAAGTTGTTTTAGGTGGTATGGATACGTAGAGAGAATGGATTACGAGAGTATGACTAAGAAAGTATATTTGGCAAAATGTGAACGGGAGAACAGAACAGGGGCGGCCAAAAAAGACTTGGCACGACCAGATCAATCAGAGCCTAAAATCTGGTGGTGTCTAGCGTAATTGGAGGGTATACATGACTAGATGTATGGATAGCTAGGTGTGTGTGTGTCAAGACAGACGAGTGTGGCGTTTCATCCTCTCTACCTACCAACTACTTTTAATACACTTTTTGATTAAACTGGATACTTCGTTTTTTTACATTTTTTTTTCCTCAAGGAACTCATACATATTTGTAGTACATAGATAAATATACAGACTAGCCGTTGCTGCCATTCTACTTTTCCTATTCTTAGTACCTACTATTCCTCCTCCTTTTCTTTTCTCACATAGCAATAATGTTCTTCACACAGAGCTTCTTTCATTAGCTGTATCCCTTCAAATATGTTTCACTCTTTCATTCAGAGACTTCAAGCCTAAGACTGATCACTTCGCTATCAAATACATAATTTACCATACCGCGTCAATCTGATGCGGCGTGCTTTGTTAAGTTTTATTTTATTTTTTAACTAATAATAATAAAATGGTTTTCTACCCCTGAAAAAATTGTAACATGTACCTTTCGTAAAATCCATTTGGATGTCCATATCAGGTTTAGCTAACTCCTATTGATAGTATTGATGGAGATTACCTCGCTAGGATTTACAAAATGTACAATAATTATAATGAAACCATTCCTGGCATGTGCTTTCAATCTAACGGTCGAATAACACATCATAAAATACGGAAAATAATAAGTCCTGAGTTACTAAGATAAATTTAACCTATTCTTATTAAAGATTTAGTTATTAAACTCAATAACCTGATAAGTTTTTAAAATTTAATTTTAAAATAAATGTACTTTTCTAGAAAACTTAAGGGCTCGAATGTGAAATTACTCGTATATGTGAATATGATTGCGCGTATACATATTTGCCAGATTTATGTGCTCTCTTCTAAATTCATTTGTTCAGGGAAAATTAAATATTTTATAGGCAGGTACTTTTTTTAATTATTGAATTGCTCTTTATTTTGCCGTTGTAAATTACATACAAAGGTTGTTAACTCTTAACAATACAATAACAATATATAATAACAATAATAATATGTACGATCATAAATTAGGTAACAGAGTTATTTTTTTTGTTTTTATTTTCGCAGAGCTTTTGCTATCATTTTTTGCTATTATCATTTTAAAATGACAAAAAATACAAACAGAACACCAATTCGATTTTCGATTCATTTCGATTCATTTCGACATTCGAAAAATGACGTATTGTACGAAACACTGACTAATAGTTTTGGTCCAATTGACTCAACCAGTTTTTTTTATTGTTTAAAAGTAGTGAATCAAAATTTGTTTTACAAGCAAAAAATTTATTTAAATACACAAGCCGATTATTTTGGAGGGTTTTGCCATCATTTTTTTAAAACATAATTGTATTTTTAAATATAAGGCTTTGGTTACTACATTATAAGGAAAAATATGTTTCGAATTATATTACTCATATATTTTCATACTTCAGTAAAAAATTCTTAAAACCATTTTGGGGGATTTGGGATTTTAAAACTAACAACTTACAGTGACAACCATTCAAAGTACCTGAATCCTTTGTTCTCAGAATAATTATTATAACCCTTTTGAGTATTTCCTGTTGAGTTAGTGAAATGAGGAGAAAAAGATGATGGTTTATGACCTTACACTAATTTAGGTGTTTCACACCCTAATCAACAGAAAATATTAATGAAAGGTAGGTAGGTACCTGCAATCTACACACATAAATGGCACGCTTTACTGTTTTAAGGGGTAACTTTTACACATTCGGTTCCTACCCCCGTATGGGTGTAGTCGTGACACTTGCGGTAAATTAAGGATTTATTTGAAGTTTATTTTTTTCATTAGTTTAAAACATATAATTTACGAAAGTGCTGACACCCAACTTTACATTACAGTTACATTTAAAAAAATAGCATAAAAGATAAGTTTCAAAGCATCCATCATTTTGCATAGGAAAGAAGATGGAACTCTGAGCATTCCAGGGCTTACGGCCTGAAATTTGTCTGGTTTAAGTGATCATTTTATACACTTGTGTAACGTTCACCACTCTTCGCATTATTGAACATCGATATTGCTTTACTTTTTGAGAGATATATACACACGCACTTTTGTAAAATTTCTTTCGTGTGTTAGTTGTGTATTATCTGGAATTTTAGTTGATGCTGCTATTAGTTGAGATTTTTTAAGTTTATATAGTTTTCTCCGATTGAGATCCTCCAAGAATGCTAAACTTAAACCATCTTTCGTATTAAAAAAAACGATAGATGCTTCGTATCAGTTGAGACTCCTATAATAGATATTCATATATTATTAATTAGGGATTAATAATTAGGGTAGGTAGTAAGGAAAGCTAGATACTACTTATTAGAGTAAGCAGTAGAGGTAGGTAGTAAGGTAAGCTAGGTAGCACTTAGTAAGGAAGGGTAGGACTGGTTGCGTTTTTATATGTCGCGCGGGTATGTAACGATAGGCACTGCTTTTCTGCCTATTTGGAATGCACGCCCCTGATTAGGGTGTATTCGCAGGGTGAAAAATCCAGCGTCTGATAGAATAAAGAATATAAAATGGTTGATAGCATACTAATTAACCAGTTGCCAATTTATGCCAAGCGTGACTCGGGCAAGGCGTTCGTGTTGGATTGATGAGTCCGAGTGCTGCTCGGGCAAATCGTATTCCAACTTGGTGGTATTGATTTCCCCGAGCCAAATATATTTAAATATTTGTTTTTATTGATTTGTTTTTATTAACCCGAGCAGTTTTCGGGTAGTCCTGTGTCGAGTTGTTTGATGATGATTTCCTGCACCGATGAATTTTCTCGCCAAAATTCGACTGTTAAGTGGTTAAAAATAAATAAATAAATTTTAATATAATTTTTGAGAGAGTTGGCTTGATGAACGACAAACTCGTTTATCTCCAGTTCCTTATATTCCAAAACGTAAAAAAGGTATCCCGAAATATGTATATTATTTTCTTTTGTTTGTCCTATAAAGGCTACCTTTGTGAAGTCCTTTTGAATCGCCCGCGTAGACATAAAGGTGGAATAATGCCTCGCCTCCCGTTTTCTATACCCGTATTTCTCTATCATAACGAATACCTATCAACACTATAGATGGGTCTATTATAATCTATGGTCTTTATAGCTACCAAGACAAAATAAAACCTGAACATCACGTACTTTCATATTCTCTTTTTCTGCTCTTTTTACACCAAAACTTTCATTGTCGTTTCTTCTTTCAACCTCGCTCATATTGCTCATATCTCTGGTTAAGGGCCAGAACTCAACAAAAAAATTAAACTCTTTATTCCAAAAATGGTATGTAAATCGTCAACATTTTCATATTCCACCGACAAGACACACAAGGTGGCTTGGTGGGGTCTCTGCAAAAAAAAGGTCTAAATATGTATAAATTGTGATTTATGTAAATGTATATAAATAAAAAATAATAATAATAATAATAATAAATTTTAAAAAAAAATGAAAAAGACACTCATGATTCTAACGTTAGAAATGGACATTTCTCATGGGTGTCTTTCGAATATGAAAATGTTGACGATTTATAATATGTAGATACCATTTTTTTGATAAAGAGTTTTTTTTTGCGTTGTGGCCCTTTGGCATTACCAGCGATATATTTCGTTCGAAATCCATAAATATAACAAGCTTAAACGTCATAGGTAATATCATTAATTGATTCGGTAGTCACTTTGTGATAATATCTATTAATTTTTTATTTATTTGAATTGGTAAATACCACTATTTCTTAAAATCCACTGAGACACGTGTTTTAATTCATTCCGCATCATTTTCAAAATGTTAGTTTATTAAAAATGTGATACGGTGTTTGGCATTATAATCGACAATTTATCATTATTTCTTCTATTTATCAGATACTGGGTTATTGAACCTACGGATGGCATATCAATATGATGGATGATAGGTTTCTAAACTTGAGATGAAACATACTGGAATATTAAAGTCTGAGCATCCCAGGGCTTACAGCCTGGCATAAGTGATCACTTTATACACTTGAGTAACGTTTACCATTCTGCCCATTATTTAACGTCCATATTAGTTATTTTTTTAATTGTATAAATGCAATCCTTTCACATGTTAGTTCTTATTTCATAGATTTAGAATTTTGGGTGATTGTGGCGCCATCGGTTGAGAAATTTATAAACTATCCCTGAGATTTCCATCTTCCTTCATATAAAAAAAACAGTAGATGTTTTATCTCTAGTTGAGACACCTTTAATTCTGATAATTTGCGTTAGCTCTTTCAAGCGCATATACCTGACAGTATGAACACAGTTTTATCGAACTTGGGGAACCTAATAAAAAGGTGTCTCGGATTTCTACCAAACTTTTACCGAATAAAAAGCACTAATGTATTCACATATGCAAGTACATAATCAGTCCGCACGGCCTAAGCCGAGTTCGACCCCAGAAGCCTCCTGCTGCCTTCTGCCGACTGACCTGGGACAGCTGTTGTGAACATCTGCCCCTCGCAAAACAGACTACAAGTAAAGCCTGCATATTATTTTGAATTGTTATTGTTTATAAGACAAAAACCTTTTCAATGTAAAAACCTAATACGATAACTAACAAAGGGAATTTATAATAGTATCTGTATTTATTCCCTAAAAACTGTTGTCATAATTTGTTAGTACTGGTAAATTTTCAATAGACGATTTCTGTTTTTAACATTAGTTAACTCAAATTACTAGTCATAAACTGTTAAAATATAGTCAACTGAAATTATTAGTGAACTGTTAACTGGAGATGAAATATCTATCGTTTTTTTAATTTGAAAGAAGGTGGAAGTCTGATCATCTCAGGGCTTCCGACCTGACATTTGGCTGGCTTAAGTGATAACTTTTTACACTTGTGTAACTGATAATGGATCTTTGTCAGACGGGAGGAATATCTAATTTAACGTACTCAACCTATTCAGGATTTTATTAGACTCGTGAAGTGTTTATAGCAGCCGATATAATTAATATTTTTTGTTGAAAAATTCGCCTTCGAAAAAACGTTAGTTTCGTAAGTTGGCAATGAATGACGTCACAGAAACGATGGAGTTATTTAAATGTTGGTGTCATTGGCTGAATTATTTGCGGCTCTATTTGTTGATGTCTATGGTCCACCCTTCCATTCCCCCCTCCCGTCATATTTGTATAACACAAATGGTAGTGTATTGGTAAACAAACAATCCACACTACTACTATTACAGCTCTAAACCTTGACAATAAACCATATGACGTCATAAAACGTTCGATGGCGGAAATTCGATGACGTATGCGAACGCACGTTTTTCGTTTTATTCAAATATCTAAAGTTTAAACCTTCATATTTCCCTTATTTCTCTACATATTTCAATGAGAATTCTTCCAATAGTATGTGATTTTTCATATAAATTTATTAGCCAATAATCACACAACGTGATATTTATCCATTTGATAGTTTATTAATATTAATATGAAGTATATCTGTCAAGAGTCTTCGAGACAGAATAAGGAATGCTAAGATAAGGGAAATACATATTCGAGATGGAAGATATCGTTAGTTGGGGAAGTAGTCAAATATACATACATCGGACATACGGGATGACGATAGCTTACTGTGAAAATCCGTTTTTTCTCTCTTTAGAGAGGAATATAAAAATTGAAAAAAAACACTAAATTATAAAAGTTTGAGAACCGGGAGAACCACGGATGAAGTAGGGGTGCCAGACGTCCCGATTAATCGGGATTGTCCCAAATTTCTTTTTAAATGATGGTTCCGAAGTCCCAAAAAATACTTCGCAAATCTTGTACGAGTATAGGCAAGGCATTAGTCCATTACCCATTAGGGTAATTGTTATATTTTCAAATGTCGAATATATTGGGAGCTATAAATACTCAACACGCAGTATCGGGTTGTGGTCCCGTGGTTAGTGTCGCGGGCTCTTAAGTCAGAGTTTCTCGGTTCGAATCCACTCTACCATAATTTGATACCTATTTCTAATAATGAGCCGCTTAGGCTCACAAAAATAGTATGAAATTGAAATATTTGTGTAAATAATAAAAAACGCAAATATTTATATTTTTTAATAATAAAAAAAACCAAACGTTTGCACCGACTGGCTTGATTAACTTTAAAGGGGACACCTGTAATTCGGTAAGCGACAGGCTGCGCAAGGAGCCAGACGTATCTCCGCTCACAAATTTTTTTAGAAAAAATATAGGAATTTGTTTTTTTTTAACTCCTTTTACTTACTTTTACTCCTTATCCTTTCTTTTCAAAAACCATATAATTATTTCGAAGAAAAACTATTTTTTTTTAAACAAAAACGGTGTTTAATTTAATTTAATTACATTAAATGTTTCCGGGGTTTAAAGAAAATTAAGTTGCGGGCTGTCGATTATAATCGAATCCTTAAACCGAATTGAGTAACTAAGTCTTTATAGAAGTCGTTATTTGATTCGGTTGTTTAACTAAATCACCCTTGTCTATGATCTAGCGTCTATGCCCTCCCTTTTCATTATAAACGTCCCGATTTATTGTCAAGGAAATATGGTAACCCTAGTTGAAGGCGCTTTTGTTTCAAGGGTAGGTACCTAAAGCTTTGTATCCTCGTGGACTAAAATAACTTTTCTAGGAACAGATACCTTTAAAGCATTTAACTGAAAAACTTCTCAAAAAAGAAGCCGGGCTATTTTTATGCTATGACTTTAACAGCTTATAAAGGTCAATCTGATTTTGTCCAGTTGCGGTGATATATATTTTGAGAATAATAACGATATTATATTAATTTAATGGTAATTTCAAATTTTGTACTTATTGTACATATTTAATAGAATAATAACTATATAGTTTTTCCACACAAATTTTATTTAACCAAAGACCAGGTTCCGTCGTTACCGACGTCATCAGACTGGTGATGTCTGATGAAGTTGGTTACGACAAAACTCGGTCACTGGTCAAATATCGCTCACTCCTTTCAAGCACGTCATAAATCAAAATTCGTCAATTTTCAGTTGTGTATGTTTTCGGAATGCCCGATAATGTACTATATCCCAGCAAAAGAGGCACATTTTTAACTAAATATTTACCCGCTACAGGGCAGAAAGTGTTGTTTTTGTATTTTGAAGAAAAGGTATTGTTTAATTATTTTTTTAAATATAATAAATATTTTTCAAATGGAGAAAAAACATTCAGGTTTTACATTAAAAGATCTGTTGCAAAGCAAAAAGTTCTACAAGTGGCTTGATATTTATTTTTAATAAATTGTATTATATTTTTAAACTTTAAAAACGTTCTCCTGAAAAATCTATTTTTTTTATTTATGACGTTCTTGAAAGGAGTGAGCGATATATGGAAAAAACTATAAAGTTGTTATTTCATTGTATTAAATTAAACGTTATTGCATCCTTTTACAGTATATATTTTTTATATTTATGTACTTATTATTAGAGCCTTAGTTGTTATGAAATTAAGTTGGCAAATAATTTAATGATTCGACCGGACTCAATTGTCCGACTTCGTAGTGTTGGTCAGTGCGCTTGGCTTACCTACTGAATCTCCCGGGTTAGATTCCGAGGGGAGCCATAATAGACTATGTAATTCTTCATTCTAATATAATACTTATTTTATATTACCCTTGACACCTAAATGACACCCTTGATACCTAAAGCGCAGGGCTGATCACGCTTCCTTCATAGATTTAAGGACAAGAAAACACTGCTTCCAAACAATGAAGTAATCTATGCACCATTGGGTGCGGATAACGGTTTTTTTGTAAACATAAACAAATAATGAATAACTACACACAAAAAAACTTAATTCAAGTAATTAATAATATATTTGAACTCCAATATACTCGTATGTATTTTCTTAATCCCAATAAACATATTACAATCTAATCTGTATAAATCTAGATACGAAATTTGATTCCGCATTCAGAAGTTTATATATCAAATATAATATGTAAGAATCTGAATCTACGTGTTTTAAATAATTTGTCCTTATTGAATAACTTACAGTAAATAAATGTCTATATAAGAAATATATTATGGATATGGAAATAATATATTAAGTTTTAAATTAAAATATAGGTTATTTGGTTACCCGGCGTTCTCCAATCACGTGAAGAAAAATGTAATAAATATTTTTAATGAAACATCAATCACCCTTTGTGGGAAACCGCTCTGGGATTCTATTCCGTGTTTAGTGTGTTGAAAAAACATATTATCATGGCGTAAAATGCGATAAAATTTAGAATATTTCGATCAAAATCAGATAGCATCGTATTTTTTTCTTATTTTCGACCTTAAGCCTTTCGCCGAGCTTTTGAAAATATCCTAGGTTTTTCAACTTATAAAAAGCAAGTAGTAGAAATAGGGCTGCCATTCATCTCGATACGTTTATTATACCTACGTATCCTTCTCTTCTTCTTCTATGCGTGTCATGTCAGATCTTTCTGAGGTCGACTATCACTTAAGACTAATTGTCCTTGTCTTGGACAGCTCTAAACAGCGCCTCGATAGTCCTGATCCCCGTCTAATCTCGTATATTCGGGAACCAGGAGATCTGTCCTCTGTCCACACCTCGTCGACCCTCTATTTTGCCTTTAATGATAAGGTGCAATAGTTCGTACTTATCTACTTCTCTACTCTTAGCACATGCCCCAGGTAGGACACCATCCGAACCTTGATATCAGTCAGCAACTATCTCCCTGTTCTTGAAAATGAATATGAAACTAGTTATGACATACAACATTTTGAGTGTGTCCAAATACTTGTTCACAAAATCTGGATTATCTCCAATTACAGGAGTTATTTTCATATTATTTTTTGACATCTCATCAAAGATGAAGAAGAATATGGAAGTCTGGGCATTTACGGGGCTTACGACCGTCATAGGCTGGTTTGAGTGATCACTTTACACACGTGTAACATTCACCAATTCTACCCATTATTGACAACTACACTACTCAAATTCTTGGAAGTTCTATATATATGAACCAATTTAGAAACCTTGTTCATGAATCACTAAAACTTCACTAGAGACATCTATTGGTGAGATGTAAAGAAGCTTTTTATTAAGCAGAAACTCTTATATTAGTATTTGGACACACTCAAAATGTTGTAAATAAATTATCTGGTCAAATTATAAGCTTAATAATAAAAATGAAAATGGTATTTTCTGGCGTTTCTCATGTGTGTGATTATAATCCGGGATTCGGATCTCACATACTAATATAAGAGTTTCTGCTTAATAAAAAGCTTCTTTACATCTCACCAATAGATGTCTCTAGTGAAGTTTTAGTGATTCATGAACAAGGTTTCTAAATTGGTTCATATATATAGAACTTCCAAGAATTTGAGTAGTGTGGTTGTCAATAATGGGTAGAATTGGTGAATGTTACACGTGTGTAAAGTGATCACTCAAACCAGCCTATGACGGTCGTAAGCCCCGTAAATGCCCAGACTTCCATATTCTTCTTCATCTTTGATGAGATGTCAAAAAATAATAGTTATGACATGTTATAAAAATATATCACAAGCAATCAAACACAAATCGAATAAACAAAACAACTCAAATCATATCTACGACGCTTCTCACCGACGCGACGTGACGCGACGCCTATGCCAGCTTTTCAATAAGGCGTCTGCCTGATTAAAAAAGCCCATGGCGTCTAAACTAACACCTATATTTTATTATAATACCCTTTGTAGATACTATGTAGGTTTAGTTCTCAAAATACCATATGACCAAACGTAAAAAATATTCAATTAGAATAGTCATTTGGTAGAATATTTTTACGTCTTCTCGTTTTTTTATTTTTTTATTTTTTATCATCATCTAATCTGAATCGACCTCGAAGAAACATATGTGCACATTATACATACATGATGATTTTTACATAAATTATGCAAGATCAAGCGTCCAAATTATCGTGAGAAAAACAGACCACAGACAAAGAACACCACATCTACAAATTAGTACATAAATTACTATAGCATTCCGTAATACACATTCATAATAAGATAAGTATAAAAAAATATACGCGAGACATGTGTTACACAAAGACATGTCTAAGTTAGTTATGGTAACACAAAATGTTCTTGGAATATCTATTTTGGTGTCTATACTACAGTATATATTCTGTATGTGTGTATATTTGAAAATTTGTTTGTTTTTTTGTAGGTTTGAATGTTTGTTTGTTTGTTTGTCTGGCGAAGGGTCAAAGAACACCTTATAGGCATGAAATTATCTCAGGTCAATCATATGTGCATTTATAGGTCAACGTACTTATTTTCATACGTATATCACAGTTTTATACATATCAACCGATCCTAAAATATGAATATTTGAAAATCCTAAATTAAGTTTTTGAATAAAAAAAAACAATTAACTAACAATCACGCCGCTTCTCTGGAGGTGTAGGCAGAGAGAATTGAAGAGTTATTTTTTCAATTAAAACAAACTTATTTTTTTATTTAATTTCTACTTTTATTTAATTTTATCACTATTTCTTAAAACCTTTTGAGACGAGTTTTTCGATACGGTATTTAATAATGACACGGAATGTACCGAAACACGTGTCATAATAGATTTTTAATAAATAGTGCCATTTTACCAAGTAAAATTTTAATAAAAATGAATAGATGTTACCACAAAGTGACTACCGAATTAATTAATGAAATAAAACAAACTTATTGTTGTGAAGGCTCAGAATTCAATAAATCGCAATTTGATTTTCTTTAAAACCAGGTAACATAATTTTATTGATAACACAATTGATTTTTTTTTCTTAAACCATTGTTTTTGTATTAAACAATAAGATATTTATATTTATTCAGATTTTTTTCTGAATAAATACAATATATAGTTTTGAAAAGAAAAGAGTTATTGAAAGATAAGGAGTTAATTTTTTTTTCAATATGTGTTCTAAAAAACAAGCAAAAAACAAAATATTGTATATTCCTCAAAAAAATGGGTGTGAACTGACGTCCGGCTCTCAGCGCAGCCGGACGCTTACTGGATTATATTACTGCGATGAAGGCCTTACAAAATTATTGTCGGCAGTTAGACTTGTTAGACGATGCAAATAGCGGTCGAGGCCGGGCATGAACACCAGTATAAGATAAAATGTCGTAAATTAAAATACATATTGAGATCAAAAGGACCGAAATTCGACATTCGTTTTCACATAAATATTCTGCAGTACAAATTCCTATTAATTAATGAACCATTAAGATTATCTTTTTACGAGATGAACGAGATTAGCATATTTCCAATTTACGCAACCATCGAAAATATAGTTTTTATACTTTGTTATACTTATATTCATATCGTAGTCAAACAGGAGAAAGTGACCAAGTGCATTTTTTACAAAAACTTGATTATTTACTGTTTGATATCTTACAAGCTGAATATTGCCCTGAAAAATATCCCAAAGGATTTTAAACTTAGAAATATAATATATTGACTTGTTAAAAATGACTAACTGCACAGATGTTTATTTTCTTGCTAAGCAAAAGTGACTGAAATGGCCCTCCTGCACATTTTACGTTTTGTTGGTTGGTCACTTTCTCCTGTACGACTACGATATATGGATACTTTTTACTACTTTTTTTTATAGTTTCATGGTTCCTTTTTTATATTTATTTCAATAATCGTTAGAATGGGTCAGTCGTCTGTGAACAAAAATAAAACTACAATGTAAAACCGCTTATGTCTTACTGTCTATCCGCGAGAGCTAAACTGACAGTACAAAACGGAGTCCTGATACCAATCCTAATTTATGCAAGTAAAGCATTGAATTTTGCAAAATAAGGATTAAAATAGACGAAATGCAGTCGAAATGCGATATCTTAGACAAATGTGTGCCGAAAAGATGTATGTTCGAATGGTCAATTAATAAAAAATGCAAGGTTGAGGATAAGCATAATTGATAAAATGGATAGGTGTGTTGAGATGGTTCGGACATGTGGATGAATGAGTAAAGAAAGAACGGTAAAATATACATCGCTCACTCCTTTCAAGAACGTCATTAATAAAAAAAAACGTCAATTTTCAGTTGTGCATGTTTTCGGAATGCCTAGAAAATGTACTAGGCAAAAGAGGCATATTTTTAACTTAATATTTACCCGCTACAGGTCAGAGAGTGTTGTTTTTGCATTTTGAAGAAAATAAGGCATTGTTTAATTTTTTTTTTAAATAAACTAATTATTCTTCAAATGTAGAAAAAACCTTCAGGTTTAACCTAAAATGATCTGTTGCACAGTAAAAAGTTCAATGATTGGCTTGATATTTATTTTTAATAAATTGTTTTATATTTTTAAACTTTAAAAAAGTTCTCCTGAAAAATCAAGTTTTTTAATTTATTACGTTCTTGAAAGCAGTGAGCGATATATGAGGCGATTGTAGTTGTAAATAGGAGCAGAGAAAAATAGTTAAAAATTAAATAGTTGTGTATATTATAAAAACATGATGGCTGATGGATGTTCGAATGATGATGATATGAGGAGAGAATGCAAGGCTGATATAAGTATTATTGATAAAATTGAGAAAGCCGTGTTGAGATGGTTTGGGCATGTGAATAGAATAAGCAAAGAAAAAAACAATAAAATATTTTTTTTAAGAGGAAGACCGAGAAAAACTTAGCATGGTCAAGTATTTCAAATACTTGAAAGTGGTCAGGTCAGGAGTCCGAATAATCGGTGGTATGTGTGGAGACGCACGAATGTGAAAGAGGCGAAAATGGTCTGCAAAGTTCTATTCAATGGTTCTACTCTCTCTGCCAACCTCTACTGCGAAGTGGGATAACGGTGAAATAGTTATTACTACTCCTACTACCATCATGCTGTTTCCCCGCAGGAGTAGGCAGAAAGGATGGAACGCCACACTCTTCTGTCCTGGCATACACTCCTCGCCTCCTTCACATCCATACATCTAGTCATACATGCCCTCCGATTACGCAGACTTTTGAAACCACCAGATTTTAGGTTCTGATTGATCTGATTGTGCCAAGTCTTTTTCGGCCGTCCTCGTTCCGTTTTCCCGCTCACATTCGCCACATATATTTTCTTAGTCATTCTCTCGCCATCCATTCGCTCCACATGTCCATACCACCTTAAAGCACTCTTCCTAATATTTTCAATTATTCCTTGTTCAGTCTTACATTCCTTTCTTATATCTTCGTTTTTAATTCTGTCATGAAATGATTTTCTACACATTCGTCTGAGGGAGCGCATTTCAACAGCGTTCACTCTGCTTTCATCCTTCCTTTGCCAGTTCCATGTTTCGCTCCCATACATTAGTGTCGGTACCAGCACGTCGTTGTGAACCGCTAGCTTGGCTTCCATGGACATATTTTTATTTGCAATCACTCTGTTCAAAGCACTATATATTCTATTCCCAGCATTCACTCTTCTCTCAATATCATTATCCACTTTTCCATCCCTTGTGAACATGCTTCCTAGATTATAAAAATTCTTGCACCTGTTCCAGGGATTCATTGTGTACGATAATATTGGTGAGATAGTCAATTAGTTTATATACAATGACACAGGCGTACACCGGATTCGCGTTTTAAAACCATTCATTTTAATGCACTTCAATATTAATAAACGGAATCCTACAAAGTAAAAGCCAGTTTAATTAATGGCGTCGTTTACGGTTGGAACGTGATGAAAGGAGTCATTCTATTTCGTTACTAACATAAACAAGCTTACATTGTAAACTGCCTGAGGACTATTCCGAGGTATTGATGGCATTCAATAAGCAGACCGATTAATGTTTACGCTTTATTATAATATAAATGTAAATTTTTCAATCAATATTAACTAACTAACCGTCACGCATTGGACATCGGAGGGAATGGGATAGCAAACCCTTCTACAGCCATGCGCTCCTGTTACCTAGACTTTTGACTAATTACTTACTATTAATTTTCATAATGTGGAGTACTTGATCATGTCAAATATTTCTCGGCCTTCTTCCGATTGACCGGTTGTGGATAAACGAAACTACGTAGATTAAACTATCAACCTGTTATTTAATTTAAACGTATTTAGATATAAGAAAGGAATGTAAGGCTGAACTAGGGATAATCAAAAAGACAATATTAATATTAACATATTAGTAAATACCACTATTTCTTAAAGATTATTGTGACAAATTTTTCTATGCATTCCGCATCATTTTCAAACACTGCAAGAAACATAGATTTTAGGAAATAGTGGTACTAAATTAAATTAAAAATGGATACATTTTACCACAAAATGACTGCCGAATCAATTAATGAAATTATTTGTTATATCTGACACTGGATTATTCACCCTATGTCAATTTTAAAAGTGTCTCAACTTGATATGAAACATGTATCATTCTTCCCTTTTTATGAAAAAAGACGGAAGTTTGAGCAACCCAGGGTTTAGGACCTGGCATTTGGCTGGCTTAAACGATCACTTTATACACTTAAGAAAGAAATTGTTTAAGGTGGTATGGACGTGTGGAGCGAATGAATAGCGAAAGAAAGATTAAGAAACTATACTTGGCAAACGTGAACCGGAGAACAGAACGAGATCAATCAAAACCTAAAATCTGTTGTAGATGTAAGGAAACTAGGAGTCTATGTCAGGACAGACGAGTATGCTAGCATCTTCACTTCTTCATGTGTCCTCCTGGGCAGCACGAAACAGATTCTCCATACCTCTCATCCCGGTCCGCTTTCAAATGTTCCGAAGCCAGGAAAGCATCCTTCTTCCAACCCCTCTGCGACCCTCAATCTTCCCTTTCATGACCAGTTGTAGGCTGGCATACTTTACTTGTGCCTAGTATAATAGTAATAAATTACAGAGCTCTTCTAGCAATTTCACTATTTTAACTACATATTAGGTTAAATTTGCTACTTTTATTTATTTTCTATCTTAAACGGAATTTTAATATTGGTTATATCTAGGATTGCCAGATTTCTGAAATGTTCCACCAGGATAGCGGAATGCAACCAGAATCGCGGGTATTCGAGGATACACACCCTTGGCGGGATTTTAGGGCGTTTTAGATGGTAGTTTATTGTCAATTCTATAAATATATGATTACTGATTAGGATCCTAAACCAGGAGTAATATTAAATAATATAAACATATAATAAGACGTGAAGTAAACAGGCCGGGAATCCGGGATTTTGCCTAAAACCGGGAATGTCCCGGTTAAACTGGGACGTCTGGTAAGCCTAGTTAAATCGATGTTTGGTACATCAATCTCTAGAGGGATGAAAAACTGAAAACATCGCACTAAAAAACAAGATATGTAGATTAATATAGATGGTCCGATTGGTGCGTGTATTGAAGGAAATAATATAAGTCGTGTACTCCATAACGAATATTTTTCTATCGCCGTGATCGTCTATGTTTTCATATAATATTTTCAATTTTTTCTTTGTTATAAACTCCTACTGTACCTACATAAAATTTAGGTTTCATAATTACATATTACATTCCGCTATCTTTGTAAGTTTTGACATCTATGAATAATATGCACTGAATTTTACACAATGCATACATCCACACGTACAGTATTTGTAATAAAACTTACAATAAAAAGTCTAGATTTTATCATTTCTTGTTCCTAACCTTCAATCATATGCCACACTTTTTGCCGACATTTGAGTTTAAAGTAGATAATTATTTCGGTCGGAAACAAAAGCATGCAATGAATTGAAACCCATAATTATTATTCGGAATCGTGCATACTGTAACGTGTTTGGATCATGTTTTTTTTCCGTTTGAAATTAAATGAATGCTGGGAATAATAATATAAGTTCTCAAATTGTAATGTTTTGTAACTGTTTATTTAATTTCTTGCATTTTACATATTCCTATGTCACTTATGCCATACACACAAACTTAAAAAACCGACAAATTACTAATATTTATGGAGAAAAATTCTCTCAGGCCCAATCTCTGATATTTCTCAGTCGGGACATCTGCTTTTTCAAACTCCATGACTACTCTCAATTTTCCTTTTTTATGATAAATTGGAGCAAGGCATATTTTTCACTTCTTAAGAATATGTATATAACTATAATAATTTGATTGTGTACCTTGATGGAACAATGTAATGAAATTATGTTATACATAACCGATTTATGCATACTACGTATACGTACTTATGTGTACGAGTATGTATATATATATATATATATATATATATATATATATATATATATATATATATATATATATATATATATATATATATATATATATATATATATATATATATATATATATATATATATATATATATATATATATATATAACTCGCGTTACTAAAACTTGACAGGTAATTTTACTGTCAGACGTTTAAAGTATGAATTTGTTACAGACATCAACTGTCAAAAACGAAGATTTGAATTGTGCAATCGTATATTTTGTGCAAATAATTCATTACACATTTTTAAGATTTAATTAAAAAAATAAATAAAAATAGAATTTAATACGGTATTATTAAATTCTGTATTTAATAATTTTAAATTAAGTACAGTTTTATATTATTATTTGCCATCTCAATAAAGATGACGTAGAATGTGGAAGTATGGGCATTTACGGGGCTTACGACCGTCATAGGCTGGATTAAGTGATCTCTTTATACACGTGTAACATTCACTAATTCTACCCATGATTGACAACCACACTACTCAAATTCTTGGAACTTCTAAATATATTGTTCAAATTCGAAACGAAATGCTTGAATTCACTATAAAATCACTAGAGACATCTAAGATGAGATGAGAAAAGCTTTTTTTTTAAAGCAGAAACTCTTTCATTTGTATGTGAGGTTCGAATCCTGGATTATATTCACATACTCGAGAAACGATAGAAAATACCCTTTTCATTTTTATTTTTTAACTTATAATTTGACCAGTTAATTTAATTACAACATTTTGAGTAAGTCCAAATACTTGTTCACAAACCTGGATTATCTCCAATAAGAAGTTGTTTTTACAGTTGTGTTGTGAGTGTCGGGTTGTGGTCCCGTGGTTAGTGTCGCGGACTCTTAAGTCAGATTTTCTCGGTTCGAACCCACTCTACCACAATTTGATACCTATTTCTAATAATGAGCCGCTTAGGCTCACAGAAATAGTATGAAATTAAAATATTTGTGTAAATAATAAGAAGAACAATATGGAATCCATATTCTTCTTCATCTATGTTCAGATGTCAAAAATGTAAACGTAACTCCTAATTGGAAGTAATCCAGATTTGTGAACAAGTATTTGGACACACTCAAAATATTATACACTTTCTCTGAACACGAACTTTATATTCATTTGCATATTTCAGTATCCTATCTTATTCATTTTGCATCAACGTTTTTTATTACCAATTATCTTCAGCTATTTGAACTTTGATTTTATAACTGGACAACTGGGTAATACATAAAGTTTAATGGGGCAAAGAATTTCAAATTTCGTCTCACGTCTGCCGGCGATGCAAAAGGAAATACAACACATATCGGTCGATAAAAACCAATTAAGTATGTATTGAGACTTTTGCGATTCATATATCAATTTATCATGTAATTTTTGGGAAATATAATCTATTTTAAAATTATTATCTTCTCATCCGTTAGCACTTTTGGTTAGCATGCGTATTTCCTTGATTCGATACAAATATAATATAATAACATTTATTGTATCTTTATTATTAGCTATAAGTTTTGTACTAACATTTTTTGGTGGAACTGCATTTCATATAATAAAATAACAACTACTTATATAGTTTTTCCCACAATTTTTTTTTATTTATTTTTAATTAAAGTTTTTCTTAGTAAATATCACTATTTCTTAAAATCTACTGCGACACGTGTTTCGATGCATTCCGTATCATTTTCAAACACCCAAGTAAAACTTTGCAGGTATAACTTTTATCACTGATTTCTTTATCACCCAAGTATATTCTACCAAAAAATATTTCAGATAAATACAGTTAATCTTAATTAACATGGTCATACGAATTACTAGACAGTGTCCCAAAATTAGGGAACCAAAATATTTATTTTAATGGTAGAAAAACGTCGCATTTTTTTATCAGAGTAGCTGATAAGTTATGAGAAAAAATGGTCAGAGTGGAAAGGGTTAATCAAAAATGGATAGATTTTACCACAAAGTGACTGCCGAATCAATTAATGAAATTTTCATTCATATAGTTTTATAAACAAGTATTATAAAATTTGCCCTCGGCACGGGGGAAAACTTAGTGATGACATATATTATAATTTGTAATTATGCGCATGATGAAATATAAATAAATAAATAAAATAAATATGGTTGCCAAAATGCCGATAATTTCAAAGTGGTCACAGACTGCGCGTGAAGTCTCACAACGTATTTGGAATTTGCACTAAGAACGTCCGTAAAAGAGAATTGGTTTATGTAAAAGGTTTTACGACTAAATTTATTGCTCTTCGGGGAGATGAACTCGATGACATGACCGAATACTATTATTGCGCCGGAAATATGCGGTGTTTGATTGCCAAAATGTTTACGATCTCATAAAGAGACAACACGAATAATGACATGTTCTCAATTCACGATAATTGAATGCTAAAAAACATTATAAATCACATACGTACATATAATTTATCAAGAGAGATTTATTTATCGTATGGTCATAAGTTGTCACATCACATCAACATTCTCCAATATGTACAAATAACTCAAGAGAGAGAAAAACTTTCCTCGTACAAGGAAAACAATTAAATATATTTTGGAGAAATAAAATTCTTTGTTTTTTGATCTACTCACCTTTTATTAAAAACCAACTAGTTTCATGACAGTCATAAAACAAAACCCTGAAGAGGGCAACAGGTTGTTGCCGAAACTAGTGATCCACAAAGTTAATCCTTTCAATATTCAAAACAATCAAAGGTTTGTTTGATGATGTAAGTTATATAGGCCTCGCGAAATATTTTAAGAGTCCAAATTTTTGTTCATAAGTTCATTATTTTTTTATTATTAATAAAATGTTGAATCATTTAGAAACTAATACAACGAATAATTGATAAAAGTTTCTGCTAATAAAAAAAATACCAATTTATACCGTAGTTGGCGCCGACGAAATAATATGCAGTAGCTCTTTTCACTTGTAACATAAATACAACTTCCAATGTGTGTAAATCATCAGTATTGAGATGATATTGTCAGATTTTGGGGAAAATGATCAGAAATGGAAGAACAAAGTCGTAGGCACGATATACGAGTATATTCTGTATATCCATACTCCGAAGAGACAGTGTAGGTACATTGGACAGTAATAAAATTTATCAAGAAATATAGAACCTGAAAAGACATCGTGAGCTGTTTCCAAAGGCAAGCTGAACAAAGGAAAATGACGTCACTTCCTTATTTTCTTAACACAAGCCGCGCCTAGAGATGTTCTACATACTTCTTCCTGAGTCAAACTAACTGGAAATATTCTAATACATATAAGTATACTATAAAGATACTAAACGGTAATACATAGAAAAATATATATTTTTTTGGAATGAACACGGATACACGAATCACGAACTATATTTTTTTCATTGAATAGTTAAATCCGGTTCCATAGTGTGGTGGCTAAAACTTTTCCCTAACTTTTCCCTAACATCTTGGAGGGCTAACGCCATACAGGTGATGACGGCAGGGACAATTTTTTTAATTGTCTTTTCTATAAAAAAACATGCCACATGAATTTTATTTGACCAGCTGAAAAATTCACATGTTAAAAATTACGTACCTAGTTGTTATTTTATTCTATAAAATGCAGTTCCACCAAGAAATGTCAGTCCGAAACTTAAATCTAATATGTAAGTATTTGTGTTTTTATTATTTAAGAAATACTTTTAAAAAATACAATTTCATACAATTTCTGTGAGCCTAAGCGGCTCATAATTAAGAGTGGGTATCAAATTGTGGTAGAGTTCTCACCCAGAAACTACACGACACTAATCACGGAACCACAACCCGACACAAAATGAAAATTTTCGTTTATGAATAAAATTTTAACAGGTTTTTACAACAAGCTTTTACGAGTATGTGCGTATAAAGAGTTACACATGTTTCTTGTGATGTTTGTGTCTGCACTTTAATTTTCTGACAATTTCTGCATAGATAAATAATAACACTACAATTCTACATGGGACATAAATTCATTGATTTATATAGAGCGCAGAGCCACATGTCCCAAGGCACACTTGACATTATAGTATTCATTATGACACCAGTGTGAAAACATACTAATAATTTAAGCCCTTATCGAAAGCGGCGCTTGAGTTTAAACAAACATACAGCAATCCTAATGAACTGATAAATTTTAAGAAAAGAAAAAACCAGTATCACTCCGAAATGTCTTCATGTAATGTTTATATACATAGGTGCAGAAGATAATATAAAGGTTTATTTATTTTATCAATTTTTTATTCAAATTGATAGTTGATGGAAACATCTCCTACTACCACTTCTACATTCATCACGCCGTAATACTATAGAGGTAGGCAGAGAAGAAGGATCTGCAAACCCGTCTGTCCGGATATACACTCTTAGCTTCTTTTACATCCATATGTCTAGTCAAACATTTCCTCCGGTTACGTAGACTTTTGAGACCACCAGATTTTAGGGTCTGATTAGTAAGTCTTTCTGGGCCGTCCTCTTTCGTTCTCCCATTTACGTTTGACATATCGGTCACTCCTTTCAACAACGTCGTATATCAAAAATCGTAAATTTTCAATTGTGCATGTTTTCGGAATGCCCAGAAAATGTACTATATCCCAGCAAAAGCGGCATATTTTTAACTTAATATTTATCCGCTACAGGGCAGAAAGTATAGTGTTTGCATTTTGAAAAAAAGGTATTGTTTAATTATTTTTTTAAATTTACTAAAATTTTTCAAATTGAGAAAAAACCTTCAGGTTTTACCTAAAAAGATCTGTTGCACAGTAAAAAGTTCAATATGTAGCTTGATATTTATTTTTTAATACATTGTATTATATTTTTAGACTTTAAAAACATTCTCCTGAAAAATCAACTTTTTTGATTTATGACGTTCTTAAAAGGAGTGAGCGATATAACATATACTTTCTTAGTCATTCTCTTTTTATCCATTCGCTCCATATGTTCAATCAATGAACTTTTTTTTAAAATTACCCCTAACTAGGAACAGCTCCTTAGTGAAGTGATATCCAGCATTTGTGATAAGGAATTGGACACAGTCAAAATTTTGTTTAAATTATTATTATTTGACAGGTGCCGTGGCGTTTTGGTGTACACTTGACCGCGAAACTGGCATGGTAGGTTCAATTACCGCCAATTGCAAAATGAATTGAATGAATATTTATTTTCAATTAGTCTGTATGTTTGTATTGTACATTTCACAATAACCTTCCCTTTCCTTACTATCCTACCTGCAGACAAGCTTCTAAAATAGAGCTTTTTAGGGTGCCTTTTAAAAAATATCACTACCGCCCTTTTCTCTTATCTCAGTTAAACCCTTTCAGCCATCCTTTCCTGATATTAATTTGCAATGCCTTCTATACCTGTACTCTGATTATAAAAATCTAGAAATTGATATTTTATCGGTTACTCCAATTAGCCAATATTTCTGTCAACGTCTAAATGATATAATCTCATAACAATTTATAATATATGTGTGGTCTGTCGACGTCGAGACTTGACCACCAAGAGCGGTGTTCTACTGCGTAATGTTACGAGGTAAAATGACCTTCGCAACATTTCAAAGGATTCTGATTAGGCCCCAGAAATACATACGAGAATAATGCTGGCGACGTCAAAAATGGGCTCTTTTTTGTCCGAGACTTTGATATGCGAGTAATTTGATACTCGACGTGATTCATTATGAATTATGAAATGCCACCAGTAAAAACACTGCATTCATTTAGACTAAACAAACTTCAAATGCGCGGGTCTAGTGCAAATTCTATACTAGAAACAAGAAACAAACAAGATTATATTATATAAACACAGATGTATACTTATTCATTCTTAAAACGACTTTTTTTTACTGAGGGCGGGATATGTCAAAACATATAATGGTTTCATTGGTCAACTAGTGTAAGTCCATGATGGGCTGAACAGAAATAATTAGTTTCATTAATTGATTCGGCATTCGGGATTCACTTTGCAGTAAAATCTATCCATTTTTAATAAATATTTTACTTAGTAAATACCACTTTTTCTTAAAATCACAACTATATATTTAGTTTTTTCCACATTAATTTTATTTGATCGGTGACCTGTAAATAATTATTAGTATAAAACATAGAAGATGTTCAATTAGTTGTCTTCCAAAATACGCCGTTTAACCTACAGTGCGATAGTAAAAAAAACATTATTTAGATTAAATTCAGTTTGAAAACATTTTAAATTAGGTAGCTACTTCTATTTCGGAATAGTTATTATAGAATTTAAAGTTTTTTTTTTCTTAAAATTATTAATACGAACTATTAAAAAAATACCCAATGTACATACGTATTGATATTTCTTCCGTTGTTCGATTTTCTCAAGTAAAAAAATGATATCAAATTCCTAAACGTAAATATAAAGGGAGTATATACAGAATTTTATTAATGTCCAACAGAGGCGAATAAATTATTGAGATAGGCATATGGAAATATGTATGGATATTACAGGGCTAAGTACTCTTTACACACAATAAAACAGCTACTTTTGTCTAAATCCAATGATTGTGTACAAAGGTTAGAACGCATTTTATATACATATTTTTCTCTGTCAAACAAATCATTTATAGAAATGTTTACGACTAGTCATTTTTGTCTATATGGACCTACATACTCACCATTGTAGATATTCCCTTATAAATAGGTGCTCGTAGAAAAATGGTAGGTACCGAACTGAACAACTATTGAGTAATTTGCATAGAGAGGAAAATGTGAGCGAAGTTATAAATTATTTTTATTACACCCAGATCTTTTATGTTTCGGCGAAGATGCTGTAAAGGTAGTGCGCTATTTCTAAGGAGACTGTCAATAAAATAATATATGACCCTTTTTCCAGTTTAGAGCAATTTATATAAGAATAACGTAGTTCTATTGAAGCCTAGAATGGTAAAAGAGATTTTTACAACCAAAATTACAGCCTGAATATAATATTTTTGTATTAGGTATTTTGAATATAAAAAAAATCGTACACTCGTTATGAATTAGTTATCGTTCATTTAAAAACAAATAGTCCGTCCCAGGTTAGTTTTAGATTGTACAATACGTATTGATTTTTGTCTTTATTTATGTTTCTATAGGTAAGCATATTTATTCTTGTATAGCTACTTATAGCTATACAAGAATAAGTATATTGTAAATTATAATTATATATAAATTATAATACCTACTCTAGGTAACTAGAAACTGTTGAAATAGCGAATGCTTAAATGGGCAGCTAGAGTGTCCCTTAGAGATAAAATAAAGAGTACAACATTCGTGGAAGCCAGGGTGTAACTGATATCAATAGCAATGTAGAGGAAAGGCAACTGAGACCGTATGGGCACATAGGACGCAGAGAACCTGAACATATTGTATATATCGCCATGGATCTTCCTCGACAGACAACTAGAGGAAGACCGAAAAAAATCATGGATGTTACAGAAAGATAACATGATTCGAAGGCATGACCTAGGTGACTTTGTATATGATAGAAGGACCTACAACCCGAGGAAAAGGAGAGCTGACCCTAACATTCTACAAAGACGATAAGTTGGGATGGAGCCAAGAAGAAGAAGAAGAAGAGCTATAAGAAAGTCGCATGTTCTAAAGCACCTCCATATTAATGAATATTTTGTATTACAATTCTGTTTATAATACAAAATAAAACATCTGATTTTGTCTATCTTCAACCCCTTATCCGCACCCGATGGTACATAGGGCACCGCATAATATCTTACTGCAGTGTTATCTTGATCGTTGACATAAACACATGAAGGTCCAGGGTAATATTGAATAAATAAAGTGAAAAAATCACAAAATTTGACTCCACCTGGGAATCGAAGCCGGGACCTTGCTGGCCATTACACTACGGAGGCGGACAAAATAATGCGTTACATAAAAATAGTCGAATAATATGAGGAACCCATAGAAAATATTAATAAATTCAAATGAAGTTTTTCAGGTATTTTTATTTTCTTTTCTTTGCTGGTTGGACATCTATTTTGCCGCTCGATACCAAAGAAAAGGAAAGTGCCTATAAAAATATGTTTATACAACGATTATTTTATGGTTCAGAATAATAATTACTAGAAAATATAATGGACAAAGACTCGAGGAGGTAAAGCGGGAATAGGTTTGTCAACCGTAGTCATAAACATCGCTCGTAAATACTAATAAATGGTCGTAAATAACACCCTCAATAAGCAACACAAAACAATATTTCAACGAACGGGATGCCACTCGTTTGGAGAAAACTGTAATCGCCATCTTGAAACGCTTTTTATTACATAGGTAGTTAAGCTTTTAACACTATACAGAATATTTATATTTAAGATAAATAACATATCCTCACATACCCGTCCTACAAAAATGATGAACAAATAATTCATTATATACAAACACGTGCTATGTTTATTTTTTAACTCATTATAGGTCGATAAACTAACGAATTTTATGGTTAAAGATTTTTTTAATTTAAATTGTAAACTAAATATCTACTATTTTTCAGTTTTCATACAACCTTTAGCTAAACAATTAGTACATATTCGTATATTGTCCATTCTGATTTTCTGTAAATTAATATGACGGACTGTTCTTTACGCATATATGTATCATAATTGTATTAGCGAATATAGACTATGGTAAGTACCTATTCTTATTTGTTTTCTTAGATAATTCTAAGAAAATGAATAATAATAGATACCTACCCTATTCTACATTCACCAACACAATTATAAAATATGTTAATAAAGAACAGTGTATCATAATAAAATTTGAAATAAATGGATGGGGGGGGTTGTTCGTATGGCAACACATTAATTCATTTCTCAAATTAACTATAACAAAACAAAGTAGGTACTCGCAAAACAGCCACGCAAAAAATAAGATTTACCATAATAAACCATTTTATATGGTAATGTAGCCATTGTAAAAATAGGTAGTAGTTTCTATATTTTCCGATTATCATTTTTGACAGAATTTATGAAAAATTTCTTTCGAGTTAGATGGGCAGTCGAAATTTGACGGTAATGATTATTGCTGTTGCTGTTTTCGCAATTTCTAACTATGTACATATTTTTAATTTAAGTTTTACTTGGTAAATACCACTATTTCTTAAAATCTATAGTGTCGCATCGAAACACATGTCACAATCGATTTTAAGAAATAGTTTAAATTTAATTTACAAAGTAAAAGTTAATGTTAAAATGGATAGATTTTACCACAAAGTGACTGCCGAATCAATTAATGAAATTTCTAGCTAGTTATGGACAATTTCTTGGTTGAATGATGTCCCCTTGTTGTCCCGCAAGGTCGCTAGCTGTAACCTGAATGGGCGCCTACACATTGAGCACATTCTGGGAGTGGAAATCACAATATAACGCTGGACCATTCGACCGGAACCAATGGGTTAACAGTTGTCATTCATTGGGACTAATGTCCGCACGATGGAGAACGATCGCTGCAAACTGAATGCGAGATTCGTCCTAAATTCTACCTTCATCTACCGCTTCGTATGACACGAATTCTCATTCATTATTTACCAGAAAGGAGGAAAGCGAACGGAAGACAATACATTTCCATTTAGAATCAACAGACGACAAAAATTGTGTACTTATACATACAAAAATACTATACGTATTACTTTTTACAGATACTCACTAATACTAAATTAATAAAACCCTTATCCGCACCCCAATGGTGCATAGGGCACTGCTTAATTTAAACGCAGTGTTATCTTGATCGTTTACACATGAAGGAAAGGTGATCAGCCCTCCGCTTGAGGTACCTAATATTGAATAAATATTACAGTGAAAAAATCACTCATATTTATTTGACCCCCCCTGGGAATCGAACCCGGAACCTCCAGAACGGTAGCCGAGCGTGCTGACCATTACACTACGGAAGCGGACATTAGAAAGAAAAAAATAATATTATGATCAGAATGAAGAGTACATACAGTATTAAAATTGATTTTCCTAATAATAATATGTACAGGCGGACCTCGTCTTTCGCACATTCTACTCTTGCGCAGTTCAAAAAAAATCTTTTTTGGCAATAATGCAAAAATGTTTTGTTTTGAAGATATTATTATAACAGTGAAGATACTAATGAGATGATTGAATCTCATTCTGAACCCTTGACTAATGAATTTCTAATGGACCGACAAGAGAATGAAAATAATATACAAATTCAAAGTGAGGAAGAAGAACCTGAAGAAAGCATCAAGACCTTGACAAAAAATTGAGCTTTTATGCATATAGACATTTAAAAAAAAATTAAAGAATGTGATCCCAATTGAGAACACATATCTTAAGTGCGTAGGGCGATCCATAATAGTACTTCATGTTACAGAACTCTCTATGAAGAAAAGATTAAAATATAATAGTAAAATACAACTAACTCTTGACTAGTTTTATTAAGAAAATATAATTTTTATTCAATACGTACTAAGTTAGTTATTTTTGATAAATACAAATATCAAAGTACAATTTTTGGTGTTTTTTTTACATACCTCTTCTTCTTTCGAACATTTGACTTTCGCACATTTGGCTTTCGCACACTTTCAGGGACCAATCATGTGCGAAAGTTGAGGTTCGCCTGTATATCAACACATTTTACCATAACTCTATATTTTTGACAGCACAAAAGCAACAATAAACTAAAAAAAAACAATAGCAAAATTATGAAGAAAACAAGTACATAACTAACCTCGAGCGCCCGACGCGGCTGCTGAGAGAACCACGCTCCATCATTTATTTAATTTTCTCCGGACATTTACATCTCAAGTCTACAATTTTTTGCTCATCTATAAATATTGTGATTGGTGTTAACTTGAAATGGTTAAAAGTTATAATTTTATAAAGGTTAGCTGTTAACTGATGAAAGTGCATCAATAATATCATTGCGTCGTTCAATATAGCAATGCTGGTCTAAACGGTGTAGTGTATTTCTAAGAATCTGTGCCGAATGAACACATGTGGCAAGTTGGCGTTAAAAAGTGCTTTGTGTTCGTCCCTTAAGGGTACTTTACGACCATAGTGTATTCATCCGAAACCCCTAACTTCTCGGGGATAAATGACTGCAATAAAAATGTGCAAAGACAATACCAATCTGACAACATGTGCTTAAACGGTTAAATTTTATGAAATCGAACTACAAACTTAAATACTTCAATTGCGCCAGCTCCCATTAGTATGAAAGCGAAAGCGGAAAACCTCAAAGACAAAACCATCATGTCGGATCACGGAAGGGCGGCAAAAGAGGATAAAAGTGAAGTTCCGTTTGAACTGCTAGTTTGGAGTTGGAAATTGGCCATCCACAATGACAAGGAGATCAACAAGCTGCCCTCCAGCGTGATGACAATTGCTCGGGAAGGCGTCCTGCTCAACACCTTGGTCATTCTCCAGCCCATGGGATCAAGAGGAAGGCGTTTTAATTTGTCGGCTCATCTTTTCCCCGCTCTAGACTCGACAGCCCGAGATCGATTGACGACGTTTTGATCCATTTTTTTATATCATTATCATCATCTTATTTTTATTTTTATTATCCATGTCTTTATAAGCGCCCTTGAGGTAGTATTTTACGAAAATGGCGCTATACAAATTATCCAAATTATTATTATTATAACGAGAGAAAAAAGACATAAAAATATCACAACTGAAACAAACATAAATATTATATATCCTGAACATTGTTAAAAATATATTTTTAATTTAAGTTTTACTGCTATTACTACTAATCCTTATCTACACCCAATGGTGCATAGGCCACTGCATCAAATTGATCCGATGATAATTTGATCATGTATTTTATAAAGGCAAGGTGATCAGTCCTGCCCTTCAAGTGCCAGTCTAGGGTAATATTAACTGAATATTATAGTAAAAGAAAACTTAATATTATAAGAAATTATTTTATGCCATATTTTATGGTTTTAAATTCATCATTAAACTATTTTTATTTGCGATGTTTTTTTTATATAATTATAAATTAAGGCAAATTTTACATAAGCATTGAAGTAATTAAAATATTAATAAAACTTTAACCAAACGTATAAATAATAAACCATGAAATATATATTTTACCACTTTAATTATATCTGCATACGTGTTTCCATATTCAAATCAATTCAATTTATTTAATAAAAAAATAATATTTACATAACAAACAATATTCAAGGCGTATATATTATAATAAAAGTAAGCAATAAGACTTAAAGGTGTAGAAGAATCCCGCTTCGGAAAACTCCTTCGGACACATGGAACAGATCAATATCCAATGTGATATTGTTCAACATAGCGGTAGCTCTTCCTACAGGCATAACCATCGCCATCGGCAGGTTGGTCCTGTGTATAGGAATGTGAAACAATCTATGCCGACGCTGTCTTAGGTAACTATCGGGAACATACAGACCAATGCTCCGGATAATTTCAGGATTATCGATCATACCGCGCAACAATCGATAAAAATGCGTTACACTGATATATCTTTTAAATGAATTCATGGAAATTCAAATTATAAATTCAACAACCAGTGCATCAGTATTTGATATAGTATTCATGCATTTTATTGTATGAAATAATTAATGCAGTCGACCGATCAGTTAATATTTAATAAATTATTTCCGGCATATCAATCAACGTTAATTACAATCAACAAATATTAATCATTTTATTATTAAGTTTTGTATTACCAAATTAATTACAAGTTGCCCTCAATCAAGTTTTTCTTAGCAAAAAGTGCAAAGCAATAATTGGTATTGGACTTGCTTCAAAATATATTCAAATTTAATAACTATATTTTGATACGTGTTTCGATGCATTCAACATCATTATCAAACACTACACGTGAAACTAAGCCTAAATTTGAAAAGAGGAAAAGAAAATTTGCCCTTGAAGGGGCAAGAGCTGTCTTATTTTTGAAGTATGGCTTTTGTTATTGTCGAGTTGGGTTGTTGTCCCGTGGTTAGTGTTACGGATTCTCAGTCAGAGTTTCTGGGCTCAAACCCACTCTACCACAACTTGATACCTATTTTTAATAACGGATTTGAGGGGAATGGAACCATCTAGACAGACAGACTACTAAAGAGATGGATTAATAGCTGGGAATCGACATCTAAGGAGTCTTATCCCTCATTAAAACAGGCCACAAGACCTACACCAAGAAAAAGGTGAAGAAGGAGAAGAAGGAGAAGAATAATTTAAGCATTTGCATATTTATAATAAGCAACTTAAAGAATGTTTAAATTTTATGAGTAAGAAGGAAAACTCATTTACGTAATATTTAGACACAATTGGTAACACTTTTTCTGAAATTACTCTAATTTAATTTTTGGGTTCTTAAAGAGAAAAATCCAAAATGTTTGATAAAAAATAATATTAAAAACATTCATGATTACGCGATGATATAACAAAATTTAAACATTAAACGTGTACATGTAGATAATTTACATATGTACATATACGTGCATAACTAACCTAATACCTACATACGTCGATCTACAGTAAACACATGAGTAGTTGGCATTTGATACTTTTAAGTAAAAAATATGACGAATTGGTTTCACACAACTTTCTTGTATTTTTCGATAAAAATAAGTTTCCACAGATTTGTAGCTGTGGAAAGATATTGAGAAATGTGCTGAATGATTATTACTCTTTTTTCTTCGCAAAGAAGAATGACAAAATTAAAAATGAAATATAGGTACATACAAATATAAAAATAAATAAACTTTCATCACGCTTTATTTGGTATATTTACAAGTATCTGTCCATCCCTGAAGAAAACAAGGTATGCATCGATACCAAATAAATGTAATGATTTTTTTTTTAATTTACAAAGTTTGTTAAAATATGCCTAAGTACATATCTGAAAAAAACATTATTAGAAATACATAATGCTAAAAACAAATATTTCTATTTTAATTGTGTTTATATTTTTATTTTTGACATCTCAACATAGATGAAGAAGAGTATGGAAGTCCGGGCTTAAAAAAATGTAGTGTGGTTGTCAATCATGCGTACAATGGTACACGTGTATAAAGCGATCATTTAAACCTTTGCGGCGCCTTGAATAAGGGTTGCAAAAAATCTGTAGGTAGTAATATAACAACCGAAATATTACCAGTGAAAATCTGCAATCATATTCATCAAAGAAAATCATTATTTTGTATTGAATATCGCGTTTATATACACAGACAATTACTTGCGTTAAAAATTTTATGTGTTTGTTCCTTCATTTTTAATATAAAAATTAAATAATAGAAAATATCCAGACAATATTACAACTGAAATATTATAGCTGAAAATTTACGTTTATTTTTATCAAAAAAAATTGTTTTAAATATCGCGTTTATAATATATACTGACAATTACCTATTTATAAAATTTGATTGTTTGTTACTTCATTTTTAATTAATAAATAATATTTGAAAAAAATATATGAACATTATAAATCGACACACTTCTATTCATCGATATTTTATTTTTATTTTTATATTTGTTAGTTGCCTTAGAAAATTTTACTTGCTTATAATGTACATGTAATTTATAGCATATTTAGTTTATTTCCATCAATCAAGAACCGTCAAATAGCTTATTCATTTGTCTTATTCGTCTTATCACATTTTCCAAATAAGACACCACCATTTCCGATAGATCCTTGTGTCCCATTGCCTCATCAATTTTTGTCAACTAAATACACTCTTTCGCACAATCTGTGAAATACACATCTATATATTGAGATGTCAATATATTGTCTCATTCAATGCGCTGAGAGCTGCTTTCTTCCGACATGATGACGAGAGAGTATAATGTAAGGCTTTGGTTGCCGGACTATTATAACGGCTAATATACCTCCGTTATTTCACGATTTCGGTCGAGTGTTTATCAGTCAAATCAGCTGAGACGCGAAGCTGCCTTCTTCTGGCCGATGGAACTTGGAACTATTTCAGACGGCTCCAACTACCAATCATTTCTTTTTCATGATTAAAAATATGCTAATGGCAAGCGAGGCACTGCAAACACGTTTAAAAAGTGCAAAAAATCCTAGCGCCTTTTTTATCGCACATTCGGCTCGGAGCGTGGGTTGATTTATTGATAATAATATCGGATGTTTTAGCAATGCGATAACTACGATTATTTGCGATTTGTAAGGCTATAATATTTTCCCGACAAATCGACCAAGTCCCGTTCGGCGCTTACCTTAGCTAAGGCGGGATAATCGATAGCCCGCAACTTAATTTTCTTGAAACCCAGATAACATTTACAAAAATCGACTCTACATACTACAAATGCATTTATCAATTGGCAGGTATCCCCATATACTATAGAAATTTATGATTTTCTCCTTTATTGCCTTCTCATTTTTCATTCCTCTTCATTTTTCCTTTCCTATAAAGCAGTTACGTCCTTCACTGAAGTCATTTGTAATACAATATCCAATATATTTAACGTCCATATCCAAATATCAATAGCGCGGGACTTATATTCATAATTTCAACGACTAAATTGACATAGTATGGTGTATTACATGGGCACAGAGAAGGCAGAGGATAAAAATGGTTAAATAAGTAAGTACTTTAAGGCCCAATGTACGATAAATCGCAACTAAATTTTGTTAAGACCCTGGTAACATTTTACGTAATTGAATTTTTGCTTAAAACGCGGTATTGTATTATACGGTTTTCAAAAGAAATAAGTTATTGAAAGGTAAGGAGTTTAAAAAAATCTTCATGCATATTCTAAAAACAACATGTATCAATGTGTATTCTAAAAAAAATGTGCGCGGACAAGTCTGACTCCTCGCGAAGTTTGTCGCGTCCTGATTAGTATATTTGCGAGTACATCCTTAAACATTTTAAACTATAAACAATTCTTCATAAATAAAAATATATTTAAATAAATCAGCATACTCACCGAATGCAGAACGTAATAATAATAAATCTACACAAGGGGGCATTCATTGTTTGTGGTAGCAATAATTTATTCACATCCTAAACACACAGACCAAATAATAACATGTAAAACAGATTTTTTATTATTTATTAGCTGTACCCGGCCACGCGTTGCTATGGCTCAGTCCAGTAAAATAAAAGAAAAATAAAATATAAAGCACACATTTCTAATACGCTTCATTTCAAATTGCTTGTGAAGCAATGAGACTATTATACATCTGTGAAACAACAATGCAATCAAAAAATGCTAACTATGTAATATGAAAATGGTAACTTTAATAGTTAAATATATCGCTCACTCCTTTCGTTAACAACGTCATAAATAAAAAAACTTGATTTTTCAGGAGATCGTTTTTAAAGTTTAAAAATATAATAAAATGTATTAAAAATAAATATCAAGCCTTTTTACTTTTTACTGTGCAACAGATCTTTTTAGGTAAAACCTGCATGTTTTTTTCTCCATTTGAAAAATATGAAGTATATTAAGAAAAATAATAAAACAATACCTTTTCTTCAAAATGCAAAAACAACACTTTCTGCCCTGTAGCGGGTAAATATTAAGTTGAAAATATGCCGCTTTTGCTGGGATATAGTACATTTTCTGGGGATTCCGAAAACATGCACAACTGAAAATTGACGATTTTTGAAATATGACGTTGTTGAAAGGAGTGAGCGATATATGTACATATTTATTCATTTTGTAAGTTAATATTTTTGGCTTAAAATGTGTTTTATATTATGAAATATCTGGATGTAAACCTGTGTGGTCAAACGGATCTGCGATGTAAAGTGATGGGGCAAGTTAACAAGACTGCAGTCATCTCAGAATGCCTGAAAAAATCTATATGTAAAAACCCTGATATGAAGATCGGCAGCAAAATTAAAATATATAAAACTTGTGTGCGACCCATAACATATGGGATTGAAAGCAGAGCGGACACCGTTGTCACAAAAAACAACGCGCTAAGAGTATCGGAAATGAAGACTCTAAGAAGCATATCTGGCAAGAGTCTACGAGACAGAATAAGGAACACCAGGAGAAGAGAAATATGCAAAAACAAAGATGTCGTTAAATGGGGAATGCAACAAAGGAGACAAAACAGACTCCCCCACATTGCACTGCAAGGCCAACCTCAAGGTAGAAGACTTCCGGGCAGACCACCAAAGATATGGATTGACAGCTGGGAGGCTAATCCCTCTTATAAACAGGCCACAAGGCCTACACCAAGCAGAAGAAGAAGAAGAGAAGAAAGAATTTTTTTTTATATTTTGTTTTCACTAAACGAACTTTTGAATAATCAAGCAATAAAAAACGTATTAAAAAAGACTTCACCGACAAGACACACAAGGTGGCTTGGCTTGGTGGGTCTCTGCAAAAAAATGTTCTTAGTATGTAAAAATTGTGATTTAAATAAATGTATACAAATAAAAATTTAAATTAAAAAAAAATATAATAAAAGCATTCGTACAACGAATGGTCGGTCATCGGTGAAGTAGCTACAGAATCAAATCGTTCAAATGATAATTTAAAGACGTGATTTATGTAATCATCGGGATCAAATAAATGATAGACAAGTTCGAGTGGTTATCTGACAAGTAAATTATTACATTCTCGAATCATCTACATAGTCCTCCGGTGCGGTGTAACAATGGCCACGTTTCCTACCAGCTACCAGCAGCAGTTAGTAGTAGGCCCGTGCGTTACGGTAACGGAATGACACGTGACGGACAGACTCCCGTTACGGAACGACTTAAAATAATTACTATCAGCGGAAAACGAACGGTCGCCGTATTACCAAACTCGGAAATAAATGGAAACACAATACTATACGAGAAAAGTGTTGATGGTATGCAAACACAAATCTATAAAAGGTAAAAATTTGACTTCAAGGGAGTAATGTTGTCATTTTTGGCATCAATATGTAAATTTGAGACAATTTTTCTCCTATGTCCATGTTTTCGTTCTTCCAAGAAATGTCAGTCAATAGTATGTTTGCACTATTAGTCTAATTAATTTTATTAGTCTATTTTTTTTCGTTTTCTGATTAATATAATTAACTTGCTAACTATCACGCCGCTTCCCGCAGGGGTAGCCAGAGGTAGCACATACATTTTTCAGTAGTATTTATACTATTTTTTTCTTACCACTATTCGCACCCAGTTGTGCATAAGGGAACTGCATTATATAGAAATTTTGTTATCGTCATCGTTAAATACATTAATCAAAAGTGATCAGTCCTACGTTTCAGGTACAAGTGATATAAAATAAAATAAATGTGAGAAATCAATTACGTTTATAAAATGTAACTAAAACATTGTTTTTAACCACTTTTATTTTTGGTACATTTCTCCAACTGGTTTTGACAAGAACCGTGTCATCTTCAGGGATGGACATGTACTATACTTAAAACTGTGAAATATTCATAGTTAGGTGAGTAAGCGGGATATATTCATAATAACCTAACCTAACCTAACCTTGAATATTTCACAGTTTTAAGTTTAGTACATGTCCATCCCGGAAGATGACAAGGTTCTTGTCAAAACCGGGTGGAGAAAGATACCAAAAACAAAAGTACCAAAACAAAAACAAAATCATTCAAGATACAATTACGTTTATTTTGATCCCATTGAGAATCTAACCTGGGACCTCCAGCGCAGTAACCAAACGTGCTGACCACTAACTACAATACGAAAGTGGTATATAATGTTTTTATATATTTACCACACTTATTTCGTTTTAAATGGCGCATCTTATAATCGAGAAAATCATGTTTGGAGGTAGTTCAGAGTTGGAAATTTACCAATGGTATTTTTCTAATAAAGATATTATTTCTCTACAACATTTTGAGTGTGTCCAAATACTTGTTCACAAAATGTGGATTATCTCCAATTACAGGAGTTATTTTCATTTTTTTTTGACATCTCATCAAAGATGAAGAAGAATATGGAAGTTAGGGCATTTACGGGGCTGACGACCGTCATAGGCTGGTTTAAGTGATCACTTTACACACGTGTAACATAAAAAACCTGATTTTTTAATATTTATTAGTATTGTATGTCGATAATATTTCATAATAATGTCATGTAATATTTCAAAATTGGTTCATATATATAGAACTTCCAAATATTTGAGTAGTGTGGTTGTCAATAATGGGTAGAGTTGGTGAATGTTACACGTGTGTAAAGTGATCACTTTGAATATGGACATACAATACTATTAAATATTTAAAAAATCAGGTTTTTTATGTTACACGTGTGTAAAGTGATCACTTAAACCAGCCTATGACGGTCGTCAACCCCGTAAATGCCCAGACTTCCATATTCTTCTTCATCTTTGATGAGATGTCAAAAAATAATATTGAGATATTTCCTTCGCCGACTTATCATGCGTATTCATATGACAATCTTATACGCATTCAAAGTATATAATACGTGTTTTTATTATTCAAATATATTATTGATAAATGCTTCGGTACTTCGGTAGCATCAACGGTATTACGTGTCCGCATCTGTCATGTTTTTTTTTATATATCTCTTCTCTCTGTCTCCAACAATGCTGTTTTCCCTGACAAAACTTAAAAGTTAAGCGGTTTCATGAGCCATGCCAGAAAAATAAACGCACTTAAAACTAGCATACTAACCATCAACAATACAAGAAAAAAGAGGTGTCGGAAGACCCCAAAAGAGATGGTCCGACGACGTAGTCGCTGTGGGGGGGTAGAAACTGGCTGCAAGCAGCAACCAACCGGAGGAAATGGAAAGAAGGGTAAAAGGTCTATATCCAACAGTGGCGGACAGAGGATTCAAGAAGAAAAATAAGAAGAAGAAGAAGAACTAACCATCATGACGCTTCTCCGTAGGGGTAGGCAGAGAGAATAGGACGCCACACCAACCTGTCTTTGGAAACTAAATATCTTGCCTCTTCCATGTTCATGCATCTCCTAATACATACCCGCCAACTATTCCTACTCCTGACCACTTTCAAGTACTTGAAATACTTGATCTTGCCAAGTTTTTTTTGTCTTCCTATGCTTCTATTTCCGACTACATTCGCCTCTTAAATTTGTTTTACTATTCTTTCTTCACTCATTCGATTCACATACCCAAATCATCTCAACACACCTACCTTAATTTTATCGATAATGCCTATCTTAGCCTTGCATTATTTCCTTAAATCATCAGTTGAAGATATATCATAATTAAGTGCGTATCAGATCTGTGTCAAATATTTTTACACTTTGTAGTGTTAAATTACAAATTGTAACCGACCTCACAAGGATTATTCCATATTTTCAGATAATATTTAAACTCGTATTATATCAAATAAAAGGGTTCAAGTGAATTGAATAAAATGTTGTCATTAAATTATTGTAAACAAAATATTGATGGTCTGGGGCTTTACATCTTTAAATTCACTCAAATAAACAATATATAAAACACGTATCATATATGATCGATAACATATTGTAGGTACTATGCATAACCTTAACATTGAGTGATGGATTATTTTAACCTCACTTAACTAATCAATTGATGGTGAAACTGGTAAATGTTGGTTGGTGTCATATAACCGTTTTGGTATCAAAAAAGGAAATCTCGAATCACATTCATATCAATATAATATTATAATTTATACAAACAAAATACCATAAAAAAATCATTAGTATTTCCTTTCATATTTTTTGTTTGAATTTCTTTTGATTATATTAATTGACTCATCTCAATTTAAGAATTAAAATTAGGCATAATATACCGTCATCGATTTCGACAATATTAATATTTAAAATCGGCATATTAATTTTATAAAACAAACGCTCGGTCCGCCTCCGTAGTGTAATGGTCAGCATGCTCGCCTACCGTTCTGGAGGTCCCGGGTTCGATTCCCAGGGGGGTTTAATAAATATAAGTGATTTTTTCACTCTAATATTTATTCAATATTACACTGGACTGGTACCTGAAGTGGGGGGCTGATCACCTTTCCTTCATGTGTAATCGATCGAGATAACACTGCGTTTATATGAAGCAGTGCCCTATGCACCATTGGGGTGCGGTAAGGTTTTATTTTTATTTTTATTATATTAATTTTATAAAACAAATGCTCGATTAAACAAATAAATAAATACTTAAGATAAATGATTCATAGGGATTTGGACTTGGGCCTTATACAGTGGATTCTGAACGCTATAATTGTGTGGTAAAGCGTCGGTAATTGTGCACGTTCCTTGAAAAAAGACTATGGATGTTTTGGTATTTACAGGGATTACGACCGTCACAGGTTGACATACAGTTCATATGTTTTACAGTGTAACATTCGCTATGTTACTCATAATTGACAACCGCTATACTCAAATTGTTGAAACTCAGACTTCAATATTCCTTTTCATCTATATTGAGATGTTAAAAATTTTAATATAACACCCAAGTGGTGGAATACCTAAAAATACGTTTTTATTATTAATTTTCTTTGGATTTTGACTAATGGATTTGATCACTTTGATTTATACAGATGGTGATTTAAAAAGTGCATAAGTAATTGTTATAAGGCAAGAAAAGAAAAATTCAAAAAGTTAACGCTTCAAATATTAACTAACTAACCATCCCGCCGCTTCCTCGCAGGGGTCTTCTTATTCTAACCCTTATCCACACCCAATGGTGCATAAGGCACTGCATCGTATTGATGCAGTGTTATCTTGATCGTTGCTTACATGAAGGCAAGGTATACACTTCTGCGATTTAGGGACCAGTCCAGGGTAATCACTTATATTTATTTTCACCTCCCCCCCTGGGAATCGAACCCGGACCTCCAGCACGTTAGCTGAACGCGCTTATCATTACAATACGGACGCGGATATAGGATACCTTGCAGGAGTAGGTAGGCAGAGAAAATAGAACGCCACACCAATCTATCTATGCAAACAATCTTCGCCTCTTCCACATCTGTATCTCCTCATACCTACCTGTCGATCATTCTGACTCCTTACCTGACCACATTCAAGCAATTGAAATACTTGATGAAATATTTTAACTAACTAACTAAGTAACCATGAAGCCGCTTCTTCACAGGGTAGGCAGAGAGAATATAACGCAATGAATCTATCTTAGCAAACAATCTTCGCCTCTTCCAGGTTTGTATCCTCTATTTGTCTCCTAACACATACTTGCCGATCATTTCGACTTATTTCTTGCCTGACTTACTAACTTTTAACTAATTGAAATGTTCGGTCAAATATTGATAGTAAAAATGCCGTTTTTAGAACGGAAATGGACAAAGTTCAAGGTTTAAATGGAGCAGGAGATGAGTCTGAATCGGGTTTTCGTTTTGTCGGGGGGTTGTTTCCGTATTGTCTGAAACTTGTTCCGTTGTTCAATGGAAGACGTGGAATTGAATGCAGCGCTACGCCCTCGTCCTGTTCCTCTCAGATGATAAAGAATCGCCCCTCCGAATATTCCGATAGCTCACCATCCTCACAATACCGTGAAATCATTCAACATGAGATTTCTTTTCAACGTTTCAACATAAATGGGCGTTTATAAACTGATTTTGAGTGTAGTTATGGCGTGTATAATCTGAACGACTGGTTTTACTTGAATTATACGGCCACTAATACAAATGTCTATTAAATTATTAAATTTTTCAGTATATAACACTATTAAGATAACATAATGTGTTATATTCAAAACTAGCCATACGTGACACACGATGCTAAAAGAAAATGTAGTTGTAAAAAACCATATGTTTTTAAAATTTATACTTACTTCGAAAATACCAATGTATCTTAAAATCTTATGCGTCGAAAAACTTAACAATACATTTTAAGAAATAAGGATATTTACCTACGTAAATAGTGATTTTTACCTACCTAAGTAAAACTTAAATTAAAAATGGATAAATATTACCAGAAATTTCTCTGCTTAAGAGTTCTTACTTTTTGATATCTCCACAAAGATATCAATCATGGGTAGAAAGGTGAATGCTACACGTGTATAAGGTGATCACTGAACCAGCTTATGACAAGTCAGAAGTCCTGTAAATACCCAGACATCCATATTCTTCTTCATCTACGTTGAGATGCCATACAGAAATATGAGAAAGATAATCACTTCATGAAATGTTACGGTTTTAACTATTCGTTTAGCTTTCCAAATCTTCATAAGTCAAAAGGAAGCGTCTTTGCATTTCCTCTTCGCAGTCTTCCATATCAGGAAAATTATCGAAGCTGTTGACAGCAAAGAATCGTAAGTATAAAGTCTTTCAAGGATGTCAAAATATGTAGAATCAAGGACAAAATATAGAGAAGATATTTTTCTTAACAATATAGGGTTATGTTAATTTCCGTTCTATCTTATGATTGCAATCCGGTTTTTTTGTTGATGTTTCATAAAGAAATGTCGATATTTTTGTTTGGGCGTAAAGATACCGATTTTCTCTTACAAAAATACTGCGTTCTGAATAACGGAAATGCGTTAGTTGGTTTGTTAGTATTCTATCGTTAATTATTTACAGTACATCGGATATGAGCCTAACAGTACTCAGATTATACGACAAATTCTTTATTCCAGTAGCAGGAAATTGAAAAGGAAACATAGTTGCTACATGTACTGACTACTTCTTATACTTTTACTACATTACACCATGTTTATTTATAACGCAGTTATAAAAACAGTTAACAAATATTACGTACTTAATGAGAAGAGGAAATCAGAAATCATGTTGGATTATTAAAAAGTGCAGAAAATTATCAATAAATTAATTTTAATAAATTCTAGCAAAAATACATTTATAATAATAATAATAATAAAACCCTTATCCGCACCCCAATGGTGCATAGGGCACTGTGTCATATAAACGCAGTGTTATCTTGATCGTTTACACATGAAGGAAAGGTGATCAGCCCTCCGCTTCAGGTACCAGTCCATGGTAATATTGAATATCTATCAATATTTATTTTACTCCCCTTGGGAATTGAGCCCGGGACCTCCAGAACGGTAGCCGAGCGTGCTGACCATTACACTACGAAGGCGGATATTTGTATTATTATTATTATATACCAAGATGGACCAAGTAACGTAATAGTTGATACAAACAATATTGATTATTATCACTTCCGAAAATCTTTTTTTTTTCAAATAAATGATACTACTAAGGACTCCTGACCTATGGTCTCTTTTATATTTGAATGTCTGGTATAATTATAATAATAAAAATGCTTGGTATAATAATAAACCGACATCATCAGACTGGTCTGATGATGTCGGTAACTGGCCGAATAAATTAAAGTGGAAAAAATATGTATGGTTGTTATTTTACGATATAAAATGCACTTCCACCAAGAAATGTCGGTACAAAACTTAAGTAAATCTAATGAGACAATGGATAATTTAAATAGGGCCATTTACTAATATGGTGTAAAATGATAAAACAATAGGTTTTTACATCGAAAATAAATTTAATTTATAATTTTTATTTATTTATTGATACTTCAAGTTAATTTTATAATGTGGTGGTGGCTAGCTTGAAAAAAACCTAGAAAAAATTGTGGAATGTTTTTATCCACGAACCAGTGGGTGTGGTTTTAATGTAAAATAAATGCATAAAAACATTGTTTTTGAAAAAAAAAGTCATGATGGTATTTAATTCAAATTCGCCATTAAAAAATAATATGTTGTGGTTTTTTACCCTAGAACCACAAACATTTTTATTAAATTTTCATTTATATGTAATTCCAACGATGCGTGATCTTATGCCCAAAGCCGAACCTAAGTTTTTTTTAACTACATAAATACTTGACAGAAAAATAGAAAACCATCTTAGGGAGGTTTAAGAAGATTATTCCATTTTGTAAGTTAATTTAAATATTTACAAAAAGTTAACATCGTTACACAGTTGTGATGAACTTACCTAATTATAACATAAAGCGTATTTCTACTAAATAATTTGAAATAATTATTCATATACCTTCCTGCATTTCATTAATATCACTCTGTCATATACTCAACACTTAGTTGATTTATTATCGAAATAGTGTCGGGTTGTGGTCCCGTGGTTAGTGTCGCGGACTCTTAAGTCAGAGTTTCTCGGTTCGAACCCACTCTACCACAATTTGATACCTATTTCTTATAATGAGCCGCTTAGGCTCACAGAAATAGTTTGAAATTGAAATAAAATATTTGTGTGAATAATAAAAAACACAAATATTTCTCTTTGAAATAAAATAAGAAAAAAATACGTAATACAATTTTTCACTATTGCGTTATATTTTTTTCGATTTGAGTATATGTTTTGCGATAAACACAAAAGTTTTATTATATATATATTTTTTTTAATGACTAACCACAAAGTATATTCTTTAAATATTAATAATATTTAGAGTAACATAATCTTACATTAATGTATCCATTATGCAACTAACATTTTTTTTAGTGAATTCATTATTTTTAATTAATGTTTTACTTAGTAAATACCACTATTTCTTAAAATCTACTGTGACACGTGTTTCGATGCATTCTGCATCAAACGGTGTTTGAAAATGATGCGGAATACATCGAAACACGTGTCACAGTAGATTTTAAGAAATATATATATAACCATATCCGCTCCCTAGGTGGAGCATATGGAGTCCACAAACTGTCTCCAGGCTTTTCTGTCGGCTGCCAGCTCCCTTGCATCCTCCCAAGTCAGATCCGCGTCCCGAAGTTCTGACGAGAACTGCCTACGAATTGTCAGCAGTGGTCGTCCTGGGCGGCGCGAACCTGATGCCTTGTAAAAGAGGCAAGCTTGATTAAGGCTCTCAGGAGGCATGCGGAGTACATAGCCAAGCCAACTGAATCGCCTTTTCTTGACGACAGTTGTGACCAAGATTTGCTGCGTCCTATTTTTTAAGAAATAGTGGTATTTACTAAGTAAAACATTAATTAAAAATGGATAGATTTTACCACAAAGTGACTGCCGAATCATTATTACTTATTATTACTTTTATGAACGAAACATAAGGAACAATATGGGAAAACGTTAAAAAAACAACAGTTTCTCGATTATTTATATGGGTTAATTTTAGGCGAATTTGATGTGTATAGCTAATTTTGTTTTCTTCACAAATTTTCGTCGGCATTTTCCCTTAACCATTTCATAAATATTGTCGGAATAAATTAATTTATTCGAATTTGAGGCGCCCTTGCCTTGAGTGCGCCTTGCCCTTGAGGTAGTAAAGTATTGTTATTTTAAATAATTGATAAGTCAAAACCATCCCCTTTTCCCAAAAATAATACCACTTTTCTCAAAATGCAAGGATTTCATATGGATGTAATCGAGTTAACTACGTGGTGTTCAAATTTATTCGAACATCACATATATTTTACAAAAAATGTAATCGTCATTCGTTCTTACCTTAACTAATCTTTCTTCATTTCTGACAATTTACTGATAAACAATCCATTTAAAAATTCCAGTGGAAATGAAAGTAAAGAAGTAACGTTTAAATTATCTACACCACGTAGTTAAATAGTAAACTTCCTTATAGAATCCTAACCCAGGTCTCTAGGCATTGAAAAGTGGACGGTAAAGTGGATAAATAATTGGAGTTTATTCAAATCCGTACATTTTAAATAAAAATAATTAGGAATTATAAATGTAGGTAATTATTTTTAAGTATTTGATTTATTTTCTACGTGTCGTGTTCTAGTCCACGACTAGCAACGCATGAATAGATTTTTGTGCATAAAATTACAAACGTTATATTATAGACGCAAGATACAACACATAATACCTATCATAGGCGAGCAGCAATTATTGGGACGTACTAACAGACATTTTATTTTCATAATTTTAAAATATATATTATTTTTTTGACATCTCATCAAAGATGAAGAAGAATATGGAGGTCTGAGCATTTACAGGGCCGTCATAGTCTGATTTAAGTGATCACTTTACACACGTGTAAAGTGATCACTTAAATTTTGTATAAGAGTATTTGGACACACTCAAAATGTTGTAAATTAAATTATCTGGTCTTAAATGATAAAAATGAAAATTATATTTTTTGGCGATTCTCATGTGTGTGATTATAATCTAGAATTCAGACCTCACATACTAATAAAAGAGTTTCTGCTCAATAAAAAGCTTCTTTCCACCTCACCAATAGATGTCTCTAGTGATTCAAGAAAATGTTTCAAAATTGGTTCATATATATAGAACTTCCACGAATTTGAGTAGTGTGGTTGTCAATCTTGGGTAGAATTGGTGAATGTTACACGTGTGTAAAGTGATAACTTAAACCAACCAATGACGGTCGTCAGTCCCGTAAATGCCCAGACTTCCATATTCATATTTATCTTTGATGAGATGACCAAAAAAAAAACAGAAAAATGAAAAATAACTCCTATATTTGGAGATAATCCAGATTTGTGAACAAGTATGTGGACACACTCAAAATATTGTTAATTTGTATCATTTTAAATTTATGTTTCACTTAGTAAATACCACTATTAACAAGAAATAGTGGTATTCACTAAGTTAATCATTAATTAAAAATGGATAGATTTTACCACAAAGTGACTGCTGAATAAATTAATGAAAATTTGTATCATGTTTGAAAAAAAGGGAAAATGTAAATATTTTCGAACGAGTCAGCCTGAACCGATGAAATGGAGTTAAGGAGATATTATTACGACACATTGGTGGAGTTTAAACGCGAGGTCAAGTTCGGAACCGGTAAGCTAACTGTACCTCGCCTCGGCGGCCAGTGCTGATATACCGTTGGCAAGGTAATACTCTTGCTTCTTTGTCCTCAGCTCTCCAAACACCTCTCGAGACCGCGGCCGCGCGCCGAAACGCACAAACCAAACGACGATTCAATTACAACATTTTCAGTATGCCCAAATACTTGTTCGCAAATCTGGATTATCTCCAATAAGGAGATAATCCAGCCCGTAAATGTCCTGACTTCCATATTCTTCTTCACCTTTGTTGAGATGTCAAAAAATACAAATACGAAAAATAACTCCTATAATTGGAGATGATTCAGTTTTTTGAACAAGTATTTGGGCACTATCAAAATGTTGTAAATAAATTAACTGGTCAAATGGTAAGGTAAATGAAAATGATATTTTTTAACGTTTCTCAAGTGGTTTCGGAAGCTATGCTTCCATCTTCAGGTGTAAATATAAACTAATATATAGTTTATATTTAGATCTGAAGATGGAAACATAGCTTCCGAAACTAGCCGTTAGAATAAAATAAACCCAAGTGGTACAAAACGGAGTTTTTCTTTTACAATTTCATCAAGTCTTACCACAAAGTGAATGCCGAAACAATAAATAAAAGTTTCTCAAGTATGTGAATATAATCCAGGATTCGGACCTCACATACAAATGAAAGAGTTTCTGTTTAATAAAAATCTTCCCTCGTCTCACCATAGATGATCTAGTGAAATTCTAGTGAACTCAAACACTGTGTTTCGAGTTTAATCAACATATACAGAAGTTTCATGAATTTGAGTTGTGTGGTGGTCAATCATGGGAAGAATTGGTGAACGTTACACATCTGTAAAGTGATCATCAAACTAGCCTATGACGGTCGTTAACCCCTAAAATTCCCAGACTCCCATATACTTATAAAAACAACTATTCAATCGACACCAACAAATGATTCAAATTCACCCTTTCGTCACTGCGGTGTGGAAATTTTGTACTTTCTTGATCTGTGCGGATCAGACTGAAATGTTCGCCGATATTCCAATTGGAAGAGGTGCTACATAATAATAGTTAATGACGGAATTACTTCTGTCTAAAAGATCTGTCGGTACTCGTTACATATTCATATTTTTACAGTACATGGAATCACGCTAGAAGGGGATAGTATAATTTTAGAAAATTCATATCCTCCATTTGAAAAAAAAACTTTTGAGGCTAAACATTAGCAGTCGTTCGCCGATTAAGGCAAATTGCGAAACGCCTTAATGATAAAGCCGGATGTGCAGCAAATGCGATAATGAGTTATTGATACTTCATGATTAAGTGCATAGATATAATTAAGGGGCATCGTATTATCTTATTAAAATTATATTACATTTCTATTAACGTGCCTATTAACAAGAGTTAAAACTTATCATTTTTATTTTTAAAGATTTCTACATGGTTCAATTGATAAATATCACGATGTGTGATTATTGGCTAATACATTAACATAAAAAATCACAAGACTATCAGTGACATTCTTATTGAAATCTGTAGAGAACTGAGGGAGATATGAAGGTTTAAACTTTATATATTTGAATAAAACGAAAAACGTGCGTTCGCATACGTCATCAAATTTCCGTCATCGAACGTTTTATGACGTCATATGGTTTATTGTCTATGGTTTATAGAGCTGTAATAGTAGTAGTGTGGATTGTTTGTTTACCACTACACAACCATTTGTGTTATACAAATATGAGGGAAGGGAGGAATGGGAGGGTGGACCATAGACATCAACAAATAGAGCCGCCAATAATTTAGCAATGACACCATCATTAAAATAACTCCATCGTTTCTGTGACGTCGTTCATTGATTGCCAACGTACAAAAATAACGTTTTTTAGAAGGCGAATTTTCTAAAAGAAAATGAAAAATGAAAATATTATATATATATTAAATTTTTTTATTAATATATACAAAACGAGTCTAATACAATCGTTTATAGGTTGAGTATGTTAAATTAGATATTCCTCCCGTCTGACAAAGATCCATTGAATTATATATAAATACATATTCCCAACATTTGGAGTATGTCCAAATACTTCCTGGTTTTCTCCACTTATCAAAGTAATTTTTACATTTTGACATCTCAACATAGATGAAGAAGAATATGGCAAGTCTGGGTATTTACAGGCCTTGTGAACTATCATAAGCTGGTTTAGTGATCACTTTACACATGTGAACATTCATCATTCTACCACACTATTGAAAGTTTTAGAACTGATATGAAACTCGTACGTATATCATCGAGTTCACAACAGCCATACGCGCGTATTTTTTTGCACCTGTAAAAACTTTTTTTTTTACCTGAAATAGGTAAAAACGTGTCTTCGGGTCTTGACTAATCCAGGGTGGTATTAAATAAACATTAAGGTTAAAAATCACTTAAATTTATTGTAAACCCTCTAGGAATCCAACCGAAGACCTATAGGGTAATAGCCAAACGCGCCGACTACCTACACAAAGGGCGGATGAAATTCAAACAAGATCAATTAATGCTGCCGAAGTTAGAAATACAAAATGAAATCGAGAAAACACAGGTTAAAATTCTCAGAGGGGATTCTGGGTTCACGACATAATTCCCAGAGGGGCGAGAGGGGATTCTAGGTTCTCAAGATAATTCTCAGAGGCTCACGAAAAAATCTTAGAAGGGACTCTGGGCTCACGATATAATTTTCGAAAGGGACATTGGGCTTACGACTTAAAGGTGTATGCACTTTAAAATATACAATTCAGTAAGCGACCGGCTGCGCGAGAAGCGTGTTGCCCGCGCACGTTTTTTTAGAATTTAAATTGTATTTTTTTTGTTGATTTTATTATACATCGATTTTTTTAACTCCTCTCCTTTCACTAACTGTATTCTTTTTAAAACCATTTATTTATTTCTAATAAAAAATATTTATTCACTACAAAAAGGTGTTATAAGTAAAAAAACAATTACGTTCAATTTTACCTGGGTTTAAAGAAAAAAAGTTGCGGGTTATCGATTATCCCGCCTTAATTCTTAGAGGGAAACTCTAGGTTCACGACATGATTTTTCTTTCGATTTCCACATTATATCCTACGATATACCCTTGTAAAAATAAATTTATTTATAAACCAAGAATGTAAGTGTAGTATACGTTTTTTTACATTTAAATTCTTGCAATTTTTTTTTCAATAAAAGGAAAAGCACTAGTTTTGAAAACATCAACGTAAGATGCACTTTTCATACCGTTTTACCGAACGATTATCTTAAATCCTTTATTGTACGCATTAATAAAAAGTCAAAGGTATTATTAAAAATTTACCAAAGGCCAATGCTCTAAACACATGTACGGTATACCTAGACATATCACATATTTAATTAAAATCGCATTAATATGGTATTAAAGAAAGATAGATACCGCGGCAAAAAACATTAATTAATTTACCGTTCTTCAATTTTACGATTTAAAATTCCGCGAGGGGATGGATAACGTCATTAATAGACAGCTAGATGCTATAAACATTTAAAAAAAAATTGTAATCACTGATCATGTTCATACAGTAAAAGTACAATCTAGAACTATAATGCACAACCACTTGTAATTTTGATTATACGAGTATGTTTTTGGCTCACGGTATTATTTATATTTGGATCGTCTAACCCTTATCCACACCCAATGGTGCATAGGGCACTTTATCGTATTGACGCAGAGTTATCTTGATCGTTATTTACAAAAAAGGCAAGGTGATCACTCCGGCGCTCCAGGGACCAGTCCAGGGTCATATTAAATAAATATTAGAGCCTAAAATCACGAATATTTATTTTATCCCCCCCCCCTGGGAATCGAACCCAGGACTTCCCCGGTAGATAACCATACTAACCATTGCACCACGGAGGCGGACATTTGAATAACCACGTTTAAAAATAAGGAAGGCACTCAATATTTTTACCCTAAACGGGGGGTGTTTATATACATCATATTTGTATATCACAAAAGATAATGTAATGGTAAACAAACACTCCTTACTACTACTATTCCAGCTCTATAAACCATAGTCAATTAAACCGTATGACGTCATAAAACGTTCGATGACGGAAATTTGATGACGTATGCGAACGCACGTTTTTCGTTTTATTCAAATATCTAAAGTTTAAACTTTATTATCTCCCTTAGTTCCTTACAGATTGCAATAAGAATGTTATCGATAGTCTTGTGATTTTTTATACAAATTTTTTAGCCAATCCAACATTGTGATTAAGGCCTATTTACTAGAAAATTGCTGATTTAAGGGGTGAGGATCAGGTTTAATAAATTGTTTGAACTTATATAAGGTCAAACATTTAACACTATCAATGAATACCGTCATTATTTCAAAATACACAAAATTCATACGTGAAATATAAAACGTTCCTTTCAAATGAAATATTAACATATAAAATATATAAACGGATTTCCAAAAATCAAATGTAATGGTTGTCAAAGTTTTGGGTGGTGAATAATGCATTTTGCTCAGGGGGTAAATTGATTATTCAAACCAGCCAATGAAAGGACGTAGATCCTGCAATTCCCCAGACTCTCAAAAATACATAATTGTCTCTGTTAATACATCAAAAAATTTAAGTGCATTATTATTATAAATGCTGGTCGGGTCCTAATGTACGCAATTGTAGATAATTTCATATGAACATATATTATATTATAATATTATTATACACGAAAACTGTTAAGAGGATTAAGAATTTCTGTTCTTAAAGTTTTCTTAAAATACTTAAAGTCAATTATATTGAAAATGTTATAATTGGGTACTTATGGGCACCTTTTATCGCCGACTAATTGGCCGGAAAAAATAAAATGCCAACAGTGCGTACTTTGCAATATATTATTTGATAAAATCGTGGCATGTGCTTGATTAAGTACTCATTGCTATTTTAATTTGTTACAGTGAATGTTTCCTATTGTTAAATAACACAATTTAAATAAATATATATCCGTTTAACTATTAATATGAGTAATAAATCACATATGCCATTGATAAAAAGCAGTTATAATAAAGTTTAATAACTTAATTTATGAATAAAACAAGTACTATTAATTTGGAACTCCCGAGTTATATGAAACAATAATAATAATAGTTAACCCCTTACTGCATGATTTTTTTAAAACTTGTAAAAAAAATATATGATGTGTAAATTATGAAAAAAAAGACACGTAATTTTTTTATTTTTCAAAAAAATTATTTTTACCTATATAAAATACAAAGAATTATTTTGGTCCATATTTGGCACGCCATGCAGTTGTAGTAAAAAAAATACTGGAGTACATGACATGGCTTGGAATCGAAAACCGCTATTCTTCATGGAAATTTGTAGAGCAATTCCTGTCTTTATTCAGACATAAGTTTATTTTGCATTTTTTGCAGATGACAAAGAAAGAATCAGCCTAAAAAATTTGGCCGATTAGATTTTGACCCTCTTTACGAAAGTAAAGAGGGTCAAAATCTGGAGAATCTGGAGTTGCCATTACAGAGTTGTCGGCAAAATGCAGACATTTTTTTGATCTCCTCCCACCTATTGCACGTCATGGTTTCGGAAATTAATGGGTTACCTAGATCAGGATTCTAATAATGACGTATAGAGGGTAACTGTACTATAGACATCATCATATTCCAATGAATTGTTCTAGATCATTTTTCGACAATACGATTGAAATGTCTGGTCTTTGGTTTGTCGAGTACAACCGTGATTCCAAAACTATCATTCCAAGATGTCGTCTTCAAAAAAATATTTTAAAAATTGAAAAGGAGAATCTATATCGTCAAAGTCATTTGGAAACTCTAGATCTTCCAAAAATGCAATATCATCTGGTGATTTACACATATTTCGACTTCCCCACACAAACTTCTTGGTAGCAGAAGTTGAAGGAGCTTCTTGGACTTCGTTTTCTTCATCAGAACTGCTCTCATCGCTTTCTAGAATAATTACATTTTTGGGAGTACTCATTTGGGGGTAATCCTCATTATCTGACACATCATCCTCGCTGTCAAAACCGTTCTTTGGTATTTCTCTTGCATATTTTTTAGTGTTGTAGAAATTACGAGCGTCCATATTTAAAAAATAATTAAAATCGATAAAAATACACTTAACTTGGTTATTGGCATTATATAACTTATTTGACCGTATGTGCAATTTTTTTTGACTAGCTGCATGATGGACCATATATGGACCAAAAACATTTTACACAATATTATCCATAATTTTATATAAAAGTGATCATTTTATTACTTAGCCGATGAAAATAATATTACACCAGTGTAATATAATTTTTATAGCGCTTTACAAACAAAAAACTTTAAAAAAAACACTTTTGAATATCACGTTTGTGCAGAAAATCATAAACCGACAGTTGGAAACAGTCGAACGCACATATAGTACAACCAGATACATCTAGCAAGAAGTTTGACAACTAGTAAAGCGGATCATAGATAAAACTTAAGTATTATTGCCGGAAACAAGAAATATTTTATTATTTTGTTGTTTTTTATGGCGAAAGATTATTTTGGATCAAATATGAGCCAGTATGCGGTAAGGGGTTAATATGGAATAAAAACATATTTCATATGGCTATTTGAAAATTATATTATAAATTCTTTGAGGTGGTATGAACATATGGAGCGAATGGATAACGAGAGAATGACTAAGAAAATATATGTGGCGAATGAGAGCGGGATAACAGAACGAGGACAACCGAAAAAGACTTGGCACGATCAGATCAATCAGAATCCAAAATCTGGTGGTGTCAAAAGTCTAATTGAAGGGCATGTATGACAAGATGTATGGATGTGAAGGAAGCGAGGAGTGTATGTCAGGACAGAAGAGTGTGGCGTTCCATCCTCTCTACCTACCCCTGCAGGGAAACGGCATGATGGTAGTAGTAGTAGCTGTTGCTATTTGCAAATTATTTGATTTCTAGCCGACCGAAGCGTGAGACTCTATCAACTTATTCGTCTAGAATACACAGCTTTTTTTGATACTCTGGAGCCATATTATTTATCGATTTATACATGACTAAAGAGATTTTATACCCTTTCGAGAAAGCGTAATCAGTGCTGTTCGTCAGTATTTGCTTATAATTTCAAGTACAGGTCGCACAAAATTTATCACCCTATCAGAAGATGTTATAATTTTAATAAAGATTTCCGTTACTCAAAATCTTTTTTTTTTATAATATAAAAGTTTCTAACAAAATTAGATTATTAATTTTGCGCCACGCTGAATCTGTTTGCATACTACAGCTGTCTAGTTCATAAATGTCAAATATGGTTGACGTACTATCCAATTTGCAAAAATAAAAACATTATCCGATGGGTGATTGATTTTGTGCCACCCTGTATATTTGCGTCCAATATTTGATTTACCGTTCTTCCACACTCCAAACCATTTCAATGCAGCTTTTATAATATTTTATCAGTAGTGCTTATCTCAGCCTGAATTATTTACTATTTTATTCACTATTTCACCTTTCGAACATCTATCATACGTGTAGATGCACATCCATCTAAGGGTCTCATTTATTTATGACTGCATTTAGTCTACTTTCATTATTTTTTGCCAACTTCATGTTTTTTTTTTAACTCTGAAATCTAGCCTTGGCTTTTGCAACACTGCTTATCATAGCCCTACTAAGGATTAAACTTAACAAGTTTCATAGCCTATACCTACTTATGAGTGGATTTACGCTTTACGTTTAACCCTTAATAACTAAACATTTGTCTGCGGACTACGCAATAAAAAAACGTGAAACTTAATCAAAAGTATTTATTAAAAATAGGAACCATTTAAATGGCACTTAAGTTTAAATTATTAGGAATTAATGTAAGAGATATTTAACAATAAATCACTATTCTGCACAGCTACTACATATGTCAATATTGTGCGATCCACAAATGGCATTGTATCTACAAATATAATTTAGTTATCTAAGGTTAAAGTTACTATAATTTCATGTACAACATTTTGAGTGTGTCCAAATACTTGTTCACAAAATCTGGATTATCTCCAATTACAGGAGTTATTTTCATATTATTTTTTGACATCTCATTGAAGATGAAGAAGAATATGGAAGTCTGGGCATTTACGGGGCTGACGACCGTCATAGGCTGGTTTAAGTGATCACTTTACACACGTGTAACATTCACCAATTCTACCCATTATTGACAACCACACTACTCAAATTCTTGGAAGTTCTATATATGAACCAATTTAGAAACCTTGTTCTTGAATCACTAGAACTTCACTAGAGACATCTATTGGTGAGATGTAAAGAAGCTTTTTTATTAAGCAGAAACTCTTATATTAGTATGTGAGATCCGAATCCTGGATTATAATTTTTATTTACATCTCACCAATAGATGTCTCTAGTGAAGTTCTAGTGATTCAAGAACAAGGTTTCTAAATTGGTTCATATATATGGAACTTCCAAGGCTTTGAGTAGTGTGGTTGTCAATAATGGGTAGAATTGGTGAATGTAACACGTGTGTAAAGTGATCACTTAAACCAGCCTATGACGGTCGTCAGCCCCGTAAATGCCCAGACTTTCATATTCTTCTTCATCTTTGATGAGATGTCAAAAAATAATAATTTCATGTAATTCATGAGTGAAAATTCTAGGCAAAAATACTTGCTATCTCGCTAAAGGCATGATTATTTATGATCAATTCAATGATTCGAAGTTAGTAATGAAGTTACTTAGGAATATCATTTTAGTTCTACGATTTGACTTGTGCTTTACTTCCATACATTAGAATTGGTAAAGGACTCCATTGATAACTCTTAGTTTAGACGTAGAATTTATAAAAATGACCATTAAGCCTCAATATCCGTAAGTATTTTAAATAAACCATAACTTTTATAACAAAAACACCCAGAATTTCGTTACCTTGATTTGTTAACATAAAAAAGAAATCATGTTTTTAATGGCTTCCCTAAATAATAATACGTTCCGCTCACTCCTTTCATCAACGTCATATATCAAAAAACTTTTCAGGAGATCGTTTTCAAAGTTTTAGAATATAATGAAAAGTATTAAAAATAAATATCAAGCTACTTATTGAACTTTTTACTGTGCAGCAGATCTTTTTAGGTGAAACCTGAAGGTTTTTTCGCCATTTGAAAAATATTAAGTAGGTATATTTAAAAAAAATAATTAAACAATGCCTTTTCTTCAATTGCAAAAACAACACTTTAGCCCTGTAGCGTGTAAATATTAAGTTAAAAATATGCCACGTTTGCTAGGATATATGGTAGTACATTTTCTGGGCATTCTGAAAACATGCACAACTGAAAATTGACGATTTTTGATATATGACGTTGTTGAAAGGAGTGAGCGATTTGTATGTTAGCATAAAAAAGAAATCATATTTTTAATGGCTTCCCTAAATAATAACACATTTGTATAATTATGATACAATATTTTTTGCATCACTTCAACGAAACACCTGTTCTATAATTTGAAAGTGATTGAAAAATTGCGTTTAAATGAAATTATTAGATTGAATAAAAACGGTAGTCGCAAGTCATAGATTACGTATATTGCATTATTATTTAGTAGGTGGTTTTGGTTAGGGTACTTCAAATAATGAATATTGCAGCAATAAATCTAGAATTTGATTCAGTTACGCTATAAGGGATGTGTTCCAACCCCATTGGGAAATGCATATCATAAAGAAACAAGTGCGGATCACTTTTCAAAGTCACCCATATTTATGAGATGCGTCACGTGGCTCATATTTTTTAATTGAAAAAATCTCATGATTTATTACAGCCATAAACAAACTGAGAAATAAAACATACAGCCTAATGTTACTTACATTTTGAGTGTGTCCAAATACTTGTTCACAAGTCTAGATTATCTCTAATAACAGGAGTTATTTTTCATATTATTTTTTGACATTTCATCATAGATTAAGAAGAATATGGAAGTCTGGGCATTTACAGGGCTTACGACCGTCATAGGCTGGTATAAGTGATCACTTTACACAAGTGTAAGATTCACCAATTCCACCCGTTATTGACAACCACACTACTCATATTCGTGGAACTTCTATATGTCTTGTTGAAATTCGAAATATAGTGATATATATATATATATAATTCGATATATATAATATCACTAGAATTTCACTAGAGACACCTATGGTGAGATGAATGAAGCTTTTTTAATGAGAAGAAAAGCAGAAAATATTCACTTGTAGAGATCCGAATTCTAAATTATAATCACATAGAGCGATTGTGCACTACACGAAACCTTACCGTCCGGCAGTCCGGTTTTTTAAAATAAAAACGACTACGACATTTTATCGTGATCGAATTTACGCGCACCGTGATCACGCACCGATCAATCACACCGATCCGAAGCACGGCCAAAAGCACAAGCCAATCCAAGCCAATTATCCGTTTTATCATGCTAACCGGACTGCCGGACGGCAAAATTCCTGTAGTGCACAAGCGCCCATACACGAGAAACGCTGGAAAATGTACTTTTTATTTTATTATTTTAGCTTATAATTTGACCAGTTAATTTATTTACAACGTTTAAGGTGTGTGAACAAACCTTGTTCACAAATCTGGATTATCTCCAATTATAAAAAAACTCACATAATTGGAGATAATCCAGATTTGTGAACAAGTATTTGGAGACACTCAAAATGTTGTAGTACATATCGCTTACTCCTTTCAAGAACGTCATAAACAAAAAATCGTCAATTTTCAGTTGTGCATGTTTTCGGAATGCCCAGAAAATGTACTACTGTATATCCCAGCAAAAGAGGCATATTTTTCAACTTAATATTTACCCGCTACAGGGCAGAAAGTCTTGTTTTTGCATTTTGAAGAAATGGTATTGTTTATTTTTTTTCAATATCCTTAATCTTTTTCAAATGGAGAAAAAACCTTCAGGTTTTACCTAAAAAGATATGTTGCACAGTAAAAAGTTCAATAAGTGGCTTGATATTTGTTTTTAATACATTGTATTATATTTTTTTAACTTAAAAAACGTTCTCCTGAAAAATCAAGTTTTTTGATTTTACGACGTTCTTGAAAGGAGTGAGCGATATGTGTTATTATAAATAACAAGTTTTAAGTTTGTTGGACGTGATATAGTGAGCAATAATTATCTGGTGACAGTGTTGTTATTATGCATTCACCGCATCTGCTTTTTTCAAGTTATTACACTTATCAGTATCAGTTGATAACTCCTAAACAGCTGCCTTCCCTTACCTTAACTGCGAGATTGTAATGTACTTATCACACCTGGAGTAACACATGAGATAAGTACGCAAAGAAGAAAATTATATCTGGTATTTTCTCCCCTGAAATACTTTTACGCTCTAATTTAGTACATTATTTATTGATTCGGCATTAACTTTGTGGAATGACATGTTAATTTTTATTTATATTTTTAATCTAACACTTAATGAGTTTTATATAACCACTTAATGAGTTTTATTTCACCACTTAATGAGGTTATACAAGTCTAATTTAGTATAGTGAATAGTGAGTAAATGGCTTCCAAACATCTTGGATTTGGTTCCCAACTGGATCAATCGTTCGCCATTAAAAAAATCTTAGTATTAGTGCTACCTGAAGTGCACCGAAATGGTTAGCGTGTTTAGCTTCTGTGCTGGAGGTCCCGGGTTCTATTCCCAGGGTGGGGTGAAAATCAAAATTAGTGATTTTACACTTTATTATTTATTCAATATTACCTTTGACTGGTCCCTGAACCGCAGGAGTGATCACCTTGCCTTCATGTGTTGACGATCAAGAAAACCCTGCGTTTATATGATGCAGATCCCCATGCACCATTGGGTGCGGATAAGAGTTTGAAAAAGAGAGTCTACAGCTTATTAGTTTCGTAAAGGTAGCTAGGTATCTAGTCAATTTTTATGACTTCTCAACATAGATGAAGAATATGGAAGTCTGGGTATTTAGTGGGCTTACGACCTGTCATAGGCTGGCTAATTGATTACTTTCCACACGTATAAATGATATATAAATAATCAAATAAAAAAAAATTTTTTGGGCATTTATATCATTTTCATTTCCTTCTCGATAGTGCTTTGCGTAATAAAAAAGAATAAGGTAATACCGAGACATTCTATATATATATATTACGTATGTTTATCGGCACAGTACAACAATGAGGGTCTTACATTACGAATTATCGATTGAATCTGTTAATTTGTATTTATTCAGTACCCCTTCTACCGGCGGACTTACTAACTTCACAAATACGATTAATTTTGAATTAGAACTTTAAAAATCAAGATATTGAAGACAATATTTAAGACACTGTCCTTATCACCCATAGTTTACTTTGTGTAATACCACTTTTCTAATGGATGATAAGGAGAGCGTTTTATTACCATACCACAAAGTTATCAATGCTTTTAATATACAAAATACATTATTTAAGGGTTTGGTATACTAAAAATCACCGATGTTATATTGTATCCACAGATTCAATCAACGGCTGACCACAGGAAAGGTCACACGTCTCTTCTCACCCGATTTTTTTTTAGAATGTATATTGGATATTTTTTGTGTATTATTAAAAAAAAATATTTTCAGATTTTTTAACTCCTTACCGATCAATAGTTCTTTTCTTTTCAAAATCATATAATTATTTCGAAGAAAAACTATTTTTTTCAATCCAAAAACGGTGTTTACAGAAAAAAATCTTCTTCTTCTTCTTCTTCTTCTTCTTCTTTTAGGACTAGGTCCTGTCATTCCCGGGTCGCTTCTGGGAGGTGGAATACCAGCTATCCTTCCATCGTTTAGGTGGTCTTCCTGGGTGTCTGATCCCGCCTATGCTGCTGTCCGCTGCCACCCTCACCACTCGATCCGAACTCGCTCTTTTCACATGATCTCTCCAGAAACGTCTTCTTTCTCTTCCCCATCGCACAACATCTTCAACATCGCAGATTTTTCTTATATCTGAGTTTCTAACTCTGTCGCGAAGTGTTAGGCCTGCAATGGGTCGTAGAGTCTTCATTTCCGATCGAGAAAAAAATCGAGTACGTAAAATGTTACCTGGATTAAGAGAAAATTATGTTGCGACATAACGTATACTGGGCCTTTCGGAATTTGAGCCAGCAAAAACTGGAATTGGTTGAATTGCAGCTGCCCGGTTTTGCGTGAAGACATTGAAAAATATTTACATAGATATGATTAATATCTACTTGATGCTTAATAAATGAGGAGATAATAATTTATAGGGTTTAAGATTTTTTTAAAAATGAGGTACTTAGACCACAATTATTTTCTGTTTGGACTCATAACGGAAAGATTACAGTATGGATTAAGAGCAACAGTAACCTCAATAAAATTTATGAACAAAGTACGTTTTCAGGAGAAAAAGAGTAATAAAAGGTAAATGATCCATTGAATAGTTACTGCTGTTAAAAGTATGTCCAAGAAAATACTGCCAGGCCTTAAATGAGTAATAGTCCGAACAATGATATATGAAAGTGAAACATGGAATAATTATTATAAATTCAGTCACATCACTTTACTACTTCACGAACTGTTCTGGTTACGTTTTTCCGACAGAGAAAAGTACAAACTCGGTCTGATGATGTATTAATCTATACATAATACGATTTCAGAGTATCTAAAAGAGCTGTGCATTCCAGTTCTATGTGCATTTCAGACTAAAATCATTATCCTTTTTTTCTGCACAAAGATGCCAGGTATACCAGATTGGATTGAGCTTCAACAAGCAGCTTTTCTCGTTTGCCAGCGAGCACTATTTCTACATTCTATGTAGGCACGTCTAAGGATATCTAAGTCCTCGGTCTAAGAGTGGTGTGCGCTGGGTGTAAGGCACAAGAGAAACTTCAAAAATATATACGGGTACATATACAATACCTTTTACAATAAAGATAAAGACATCAAAACATTATATTGTTTAATGTAAATGAAACAAATATGTGTGTACTTTGATACATATTTTACAATATAAAGTACATGACGCTATTTGACGAGAAATGAATGGGCTGTTCAAATAAATTTATCACGTAAAACCAATGAACACAAGAAGGCAATTAAAACATTTTTATTACCATGTCAATGCATTGAAGTGCTTTTTGTCAATAGTTGTTAGCAGTACGTATTGTATGAGTATAGATACCTACCTTACAAAAATGCCAAAGTGTGCATTTTAAGCAAAAAATATGTGTATTTAATTAAGTACATGCATTTTTATGTGTTATAATGACAACATTATACTGCACGAGCTGTCAAGTAAAATTTTGATATACGTGTATGATAAAAAAAAAGTCTTTACCCTTATTACTGTTGTGGTAATAGTATGGCCATTTACTTTTTAATCTTTTTAATATTTCTGACTAATATACAATGAAAATATATCATTTAATTCACTCAATACATAGAAATTATAAATAAAACTCTTGAGTATTATTTTTTAACGACTAGTTTCGAAAGCTACAGGCGTTTCCATCTAGGTACATATTTACAGTTTATATTCAAACCGTAGATGGACACATCTGTAGCTTCCAAAACTAGTCGTTAAAATATAATACTCAAGTGGTAAAAAACAAGTGTATTGTGTATAATATTATCATGTCTTTCCACAAAGTGAATGCCGAAACAATGAATAACATAACAATACATAGCACGTTGACAGAAATCAAGCTGAATGAATAATGATAGCTTAAAAACCGACCAACAGCTGACGTTGAACGACAAAACGAGGATGCGTTTGAAAGAATTTCGCTTGCTAAGGCTGTATCAATTTTTTTCATAATCGTCTTCTTATTTACGACTTTAAAAAGTATTTTCAGACCACCTTCTTCTTCTTCTTTAGCTAGGACTGTGTCTTGTTATTCTCGGAGTCAGCTCCTGGGAGCTGGCAGACCAGCTGTCTTTCCATCGTTTAGGTGGTCTCCCTGGGGGTTTGTTACCTCTTATACTGCTATCTGCTGCTACACTCACCACTCGATCCGAACTTGCTCATCCCACATGATCTCTCCAGAAACATCTTTTTACTCTTCCTCATCGCACAACATCGTCGACATTGCAATTTTTCTTATTTCAGAGTTTCTTACTCTGTCGCGAAGTGTTAAGCCTGCAATGGCTTGTTGAGAAAAATCATACACCTAAGTAACTTCACTGCTAACTTAGAATCAATGAAATGTATAAACTCATACCTCTAGCGAGATAGCGAGTGTTTTTGCCTAGAATTTACACCGATTAATTATATGAAATTATAGTAACTTTAAACATAAAGAGTAAATCCACTCACGACTAGGCATAGGCTATAAAACTTATTTTTTTAAACCTGAGTAGGGTCATGACAAGCGGTGTTGCATAAGCCGTAGATAGATTTCAGAGTCACTTGGACGTTAGGTAATTAAAAAAAATAAAGGGTCGTAGAGTCTTCATTTCGGTGGTTCTAAAAAGGCTTTTCGTGGTGTCAGCTCTTGTTTTTTATACCAATGTCATGATGGGACCACCTTCTTCAGACCTACGTTATATACAATTAAGTTTTATCCTCAAGCGAACGAAAGCTGACTATGTTATTGAAATATTCAATATTTTTAGTGCGAATTAAATTACAACCCCTGGCAAAGCACGTGGCGCATGCCCAAAGCCTACTTTCGGTTCTTTTGATAAAAGGAAATGATTATTATAGGGTGTTCCGGACAACATTGCAGTACATATTGTTTTGATTTATATTTGAATTAAGTAACCTTCATTGCAATTAGCATAGTTATCATCATCAATGTACTGTCTATGTAACAAACTTATGTATATATAAAACGGTCAAGATTCCCCACTCTAATTTATAAATCATAGAAAAAATGCAGTTATTCTTTTTGAAATGGGTTACTTATTTAAATTAAGTTACCTTCATTGCAACATTGCTTGAGTGTACTTTAAAGTGCTGTTTAAGCGAGAATTATCATTATTTTTGACATCTCATCAAAGATGAAGAAGAATATGGAATTCTGGGCATTTACGGGGCTGACTACCGTCATAAGCTGGTTTAAGTGATCACTTTACTCACGTGTAACATTCACCAATTCTACCCATGATTGACAACCACACTACTCAAATTCTTGGAAGTTAAAAAAGCTTCAATTAAAAGGATTCTTCATCTCACCAATAGATGTTTCCAGTGAAAATTCTAGTGATTTAAGTACAATGTTCTGAAATTGGATCATATATACTTATATAGAACTTACAAGAATTTGAGTAGTGAGGTTGTCAATCATGGGTAGAATTAATGAATGTTACAATGAGATGTCAAAAAAATTATATGAAAAATAACTCCTATAATTGGAGATAATCAAGATTTATGAACAAGTATTTGGACACAATCAAAATGTTGCAGTCAAATTACACATTTAACATTAACGGACGGCTTCAAGAATTGCGAATTCACAAAAAGAAGAACGCAGCGACGCCGACGCGCGATTCGCAATCGGGGGATACCGCGAATGTGATTAAATTTTTGTTTATTGACAGGAAGGTTGGTAATTAGCGGGCAGAAGGTTATTAGTAGTGGAGGGGAAGAGGCAGATGTTTCGAGAGAGAGAAAAGAAAATAAAAACAGCCCGTACAGGGGGCACATGTCTCGTGAAACTACACTTCCGGCGGTCAAATTGGACCTTAAAACCGGCGGCAGGTGGCAAGCTTGGCGCTCGCCCCGGCCGCGGCTCCGGAGGGCCCAGGGCTCCGGCATCCCGGGAGATTGGAATAAATTAGGATGCACAACATTCAAGATCCGAGAAAAAAAACAATGGGAGTTTGTATTATATTCCGCGGCTGCATACGTGTAAATATGTGTCGATTGCGTTGGACAGATAACGCATCAGCTACGTAGTGTGTAGATAACATTCCATACTTCTGGACGTAATTTTTTCTTCTTCTTCTTCTTCTGCTTGGTGTAGGCGTTGTGTCCTCTTTTTAAGAGGGATTCGCGGCCAAGGGTTTGCTGTCAATTTTTTAACAAGGGGCTCGCGGGTGGAGGGGGAAGGGGGTGGGGTGAAGGGGGGAGGTGTTTCATTTTGTTTTAACTAACTAAAATACAAAAAAAATAAAAAATAATTTTAAAAAATACTTAATAACCCCTAATAAATATATTTATCGAGAAATTTAAAAAGGCAAAAAAGTTTTATGTTTCATAATACATTCAAACCAACCACTAAAATTGCATTTATGTACTGATTTAATCAGATTATAATGATTTCTCTTAATTTAACAAGGGGCTCGCCGGCCCAAGTCAAATTTAACAAAGGGTTCGCGCGAGCCCCTCCGAGCCCCCTCCAGCCCACCGGTGGATTAGCCTGGCCACCTTGCGATTTTTTGTCGATTCCCAGCTGTCAATCCATCTCTTTGGTGGTCTATCTTGAGGTTGGCCGTGCAGTGCAATGTGGGGGAGTCTGGATGGTCCCATTCTCCTCACATGCGCATACCATTGTCTCCTTCGTTGCCATCCCCACCTAACGACATATTCCTAATTCTCGTAGACTCTTTTTTGATGAGGACATTAAAAATACCGCAATTTATTTATTTATTGGATAATTTACAGAGCACCGTTTTACACCGGAAAATATTTTTTTATGTTCATAAGCAAAGCAAAAAATATGTTAACGATAATTCAATTTCATTAAATTTATTAAACAGCGGAATAATGGCAATATTGGACAACCTGTTATCCCAAAAGTTCAATTTCATGAATTGTTATATCATTTTTTTTATTATTTTTTTTTTTTTCGGAAATATTTTACCCGGTAAAAAAGGTAGAGAAAATACACACATGTTTTAGTACACAAATTCTTAGACTGTAGAAATATAGGACATGCCAATTTTCTTTTATTTCTGATCATGTAAGTCTACGTAAGTTACGAAATAATTTAAAGATGTTCGGCCCAAACTTCAACACCCCTAACCAAATTTATAAAAATAAATTGGTACCTCACCCAGCGCCCCTTACCTTTACTAAAGATTATTGGAACATACCTACTGTCTTTCTTCGCTGGCCACATGTTCTTTATAAATTTGGGAAATCTCGATTAATTCAACAATAAATTACTGCTTTTACACAATTTTGGCTAGGAGAATACCATTGTATTATAACCTATTTTAAAATGAAGGGTTCATAAAATTTTAATTAAGCTATAATTTTAAATTTTTCTTGAATGTTTTTCGCAGATACTTTGTGGCACATTTTATCAACTTTATAAAATTAAACAACCTTGTTTTAACCAATTTTTTATTATAAGTACACTTTAACCTACCGGTTTCGACAATAACCTTGTCATCATCAGGGTTTATTAAATTCTAAAACATTAAAAACATTAAAATACTCATAATTAATTACATTCCCTTACCAAAAACTTCCACACACTCCGTAAAAATTCCTAAATTGTTTGGGGTTGCTACGCATTGCATAATAAAAATAACATTTAGGATTTTATACGGAGTGTGTGGAAGTTTTTGGTAAAGGAATGTTATAAATTATGAGTATTTTAATGTTTTAAAATTTAATAAACCCTGATGATGACAAGGTTACTGTCGAAACCGGTAGATTAAAGTGTACTAATAATAAAAAAGTGGTTAAAACAAAGTTGTTAAAGTTCAATTTTGATTCGTCACGCGTTATGCAATTCCCTATTTTGCAAAAAAAAATACACGTCGCGACGTAACTGGTCAAAAATCAAACATGTCAGCAAACCGGATACAAAGATCTCCATGCCAAAAAACATTCAAAGAAATTGGTTTTACATTATAGTAAAAACTGCATTATTCTTGCGCTATACATTAAACAAATAAAGGAGTTATGTATCCCTTTTTAAAAAGAGCCTTTTCTCGGAAGTATATTTTTTTGGAGATTTCTGGACACCGGACTAAAGTTTTAGTTCTCGAGTTATCCGCGGGCGGCGCTAGCGTCACACATCTGCTTGGGCAGCTGCCCGAAGCATGCAGCGCGGAGCGCGCCATTCTTCTGGCGAGAGCCGGTCCGCGCGCGCGTGCGCCGCCCCGCCACTGGCTCACCCAAAGTTTGAAAGAGAAAAACAAATTTAAATTCCAGTTTTAACGGCCCTGCGAAAAACTGTGCTTTTGAAGTTACAAGTGAAAATGTCTTATTTTACTCGAGTGTTTTATCAGTTGCGTATGATATTTAACTTTTTTGACATTGTTGTTGTGTTTCGGTTTGTGCCTGAGCTCATCCAAGTTGTTTTTGTCTTCACGGGGACACTTTGTTTATGTGTGACTGTGAATCCCGTTTGAAGAAACCGCTGGTAAGAATATCTATTGTTTTACAGCTATTATTTTTTAAAGCGGTGATGACTCTCGCTCAAAGTTTGAAGTGGGTTTGCTGTTCTCCCGGATTCGTTGGCGTTCCCGGAGTGTCGAGGATGTGCGGATCTTCTCCGAATCCACTTCGCCGGGACCGTGATTGGTGCAAGTATTTTAATCTAGCATAATATTGCACCAGTCCCGGCCTATGCGAGGCGGAAAAATGACTCATCCTGCACGTGTTTCCTGTTGCCCGAGGAAAATCCGGCACATCGCCGAGAGCCCCGGGGTCCACAAAGATCTGTCTCCTTTGTACGATCGCCGACCTGCCAAATCTACCGCGGGCAGTGAATCACCGTTCGCGCTCAATTGGTTTAAAACAACGCGAAATACTCGAGCCAACTATAGTGACATGTCTGTTCGCGTAATCGACGGTAAGTTCCTTCGAAATTTGCCAATCTTCGGACAGATTACAATCGCTTCGCGAAAAAACTGCATCGATATCGCGACGTTTTCACGTGTTTACTGTCAACAAAGATCAGAATTCGCGGAAAATAATGTATTTTGAATATTGTTTATTTATTTTTTTAAATCACGCACATTTATCACATAATTTATCTGCATTTTGGCTTTTTAGGCATAGCCTGTGTTGAGCCGAAATACTTACATGTTAAAGTACAACAAGAAGTAAAGTTAACAATTTTAATACAATACAATAATTAAAATTTAGTCACCTTACCCTTCTTGTAATTTACGATCAAGATAACACCGAATTATTTGATTTGAGTACCTATCCTTTTAATTACCGAGTGCTGATGCAGATGGAGACAATAGTGCCTACCTAATTTTATGTTTATGTGATTTTTAAATTATTTGTGAACATGGTTTCTTTGTTGGGCCGTATTTTGTAGTCGTGTTCTTGTGGTTTGAGATTTTTCAGTACGAAACTTAACGGGCGAGTAAAACTTGTTTTGTTTGATGTCTGAACATCCAACCCAGCATCCGAGGCTGTACCGTTACGGCTGAGGAATTTCTTATGCCATTGGATATTAATTTAATCTTCTCTGCTCGACTCTGACCAGATTTTACAGCAGAATTCAACATACTTACACACAAGTCATTAAGTCAATTTGCCGAAGTTTTGTTGGATTGCCCGTGGACGATCTGGATTACGCATTGGCCGTGCGGTCCTCCGTCTCGGATCGACCTTTCAAAAATATTATTTTTCTCTCATCCACAAATTATCATCCGTATACAAGGCGCTGCATTGGATGGTCGCAGTATTATCTTTGGCAATAATAAGTTTATAAGTTCAATCTGACGGACATATCGCTCACTCCTTTCAAGAACGTCATAAATCAAAAAACTTGATTTTTGAGGAGAACGTTTTTGAAATTTAAAAATATAATACAATGTATTAAAAATAAATATCGAGCCACTTATTGAACTTTTAAATGTGCAACAGATCTTTTTAGGTAAAACCTGAAGGTTTTTTCTCCATTTGAAAAAAAATACCTTTTCTTCAAAATGCAAAAACAACACTTTCTGCCCTGTAGCGGGTAAATATTAAGTTTAAAATATGCTGCTTTTGCTGGCATATAGTACATTTTCTGGGCATTCCGAAACCATGCAAAACTGAAAATTGACGATTTTTTTTATTTATGACGTTCTTGAAAGGAGTGAGCGATATGAACAACGGGAAAATCTAAAAAAAAAAAATTACATGTGCGTAGACTTGCTCATAAATGCATATTACCTCGTCTGCACACCACCGTGGATAGGGCGCACCGTATTCGACATTAAAGACTAGTATTTTATTTATTGTTTCGGCATTCACTTTGTGGTAAGATAATATGATAAAATTGTAAATGAAAACACTTGTTTTTTGACCACTTGAATAAAAAAAAACAAATGTTTTCATTTACAACTTTAGTATATAATGTGTTTAACTAGTGTATGATGAACAAGCGAATGTTTTTGCCTAGAATTTTCACTCATGAATTACATTAAATTATAGTAACTTTAAACATAAAGAGTAAATCCACTCACGAGTAGGCACAGGGTATGAAACTTAAAAAGTTAAAGCCTGAGTAGGGCCATGATAAGCGGTGTTGCATAAGCCGTAGCTAAATTTCAGAGTCACGTTAGGTAATTCATTTTTTTTAAATGGAGCAGTGTTTAGTGAGGGCGGAGTGGTTAAGTTAGTCCGCGCCAGAGGCTGCAAATGGCCGAGAAATTGATAATTATCAATTGTGACATAAGTTAATATCGACATAATGTAAACATAGATTTTCGCGCTCACAGCTAATAACATGCACATTTATTTGGTTAAATTGTGGAAAAGTATACCCTACCATAAGTATACCCTTTTGTCCGCCTCCGTAGTGTAATGGTCAGCACGCTCGGCTACCGTTCTGGAGGTCCCGGGTTCGATTCCCAGGGGGGGTCAAATAAATATAAGTGATTTTTTCACTCTAATATTTATTCAATATTACCCTGGACTGGCACCTGAAGCGGTGGACTGATCACCTTTCCTAAGTGCGTTAAAGATCAAGATAACACTGTGTTATATATAATGCAGTGCCCTATGCACCATTGGGGTGCGGATAAGGGTTTGAATTGAACACCCTACCAACATTTAATGTATGATCAAGTTAACAAAGCATCAATCCAACGCGGTGCCGTATGCACCAACTGGATGCGGATAGGGATCAAATAAATCTCTGCCATCAAAATAGTAAAATGACGTATTTTTCGGCTAATCCAAAGTGGTTTTTAATTACCGAATCGGTTCATAAGTACTCGTAAGTTTATCCCTATAAGCTAAGTACGTAACACACGACACGTGTGTGACAAGCCTAACTCGACGCCGATGTATCTGTTTATACTACGTAACTCAAGGCTATCTCATTTTTTTATAGCTTTATCGGTTTTTGACAACTCTCGTCTCTGAAGTTTTCGGGTCGTAATAAAGTAAGTCATTTTGGTTTCATAAATATTGATATTCGCACATTCGCAGTTTCATATTTCCGAATGGCGAAAATTACGTTATTATTATTTCATAAACGAAACATTTCACCACCGAATCAATACAAGTACCCTTTTTATCGACTCTGTATATTATGACAGTTGATATCATTTTAAAATATAAACACGTTTTCAGATTTATCAATAATCTTAACTTAGACGTAGAAGTCGATAAAATTATCATATAACATTATCGATAAAATTAAGAAAGGTGTGTTGAGATGGTTTGGACATGTAGAACGAATGAGTGAGGAAAAAACGGTAAAACAAATTTATGAGGCGAATGTGGAAAAAGGAGCAGAGGAAGACCGAGAAAAACATGGCACGATCGGGTATGCCAAATACTTGAAAGTGGTCAGGTTAGGAATCGTAACAATCGGCGGGTATGTATGAGGAGATGCATGAACGTGGAAGAGGCGAAGAATGTGTGCAAAGACAGAGTGGTGTGGCGTTATATTCTCTCTGCCTACCCCTGCGGGGAAGCGGCGTGGTGATTAGTTAGACGAAGAAGTTTGTCGAGATGGGAATATGGAAGTCTGGGTTTTCTGTGTTAACTTTTTCATTTTTTTTTCAAAACATGTTTTCGTTTTTACTTGTATGCAAATATTTTAATTTCATACTATTTTGGTGAGCGTAAACAGCCAAAGTGAGTGGGTTCGAACCCAGGAAATCATGATTCATCCGACACTAACCATTGGACCACAACCATATTGCTCTAATTATAAGTTATTGCTAGTAACAAAAATACTTTACCCTAAATTTCAAACCCGACCGAAATGGATGATAGTGACAAAAATCTGGATTTGGTAAAAAAAAAAATTGCATTATACAAAATCGTAAATACTCGTCCATTATTACTAGGGTACAGGCGCTTTGTAGCAAAACCAGTGAACAGCTGATGCAAGCGTATAGATTCGATCATGAAATGGAAGTTGTACTTCATAGTTTAAAAAAAAATAGGGATACATAAAAAATATATATATAAACGACTATTATGTATTTTACCTGCTCATTTGGCATATTTATCAACCGGAATAAATTGTTATTAAATAATATCGATAATTAGGATAAGTACGTGAAATATATCGATAAGAAAAACTATAGAACAATAGAAATTTTAAACAAATGTAATGCACATTAAAAAAAATTAGAAAAAATATTTTTTTTAAATCTATAGAAATTTCAAGTAATTTAAAACGTTCAAGATTCAAAAAATTGCATTCTATCACAGATGAATGAATTTTGAATGTATAAATTATGACCAGTCTGACATTTGAGCAAAACGGGATTAAATATCTTTCGAAGTTTCATCATTTGTTTGTTTATTTACTGATAAGTGCACATACATTTAAAAAAAATCTTCACAAACCTAACAAAGCATTTTAATATGGGACATATTTTCGTAAATCCACGATTTCTTTATCTCAAAGTCCCCTTATGACCACTCTTACATCCCAATACAGGACACACTTGACAGTTATTTAAACAAAACGACTGTATTTTGGAAGACACAAGCAAACGTCTTCCTTTAAAATTATGTTATATTTATATTTATTCTGCATTTTTGGACTTAAAAAAAAAGTTATTCCCGGTTAAACCGTTTCTAGGTTATACTGATCCCGAATCAAAAATCTTCTGTATGTTGAAGATTAAGGCGACATCGAATGGAAATAAATACATATTCTCTTATCTCGAACTTGCCGGATATTGAGGACATATAATACATAAATGTTAAAACGAACGAACATCACAAACCCCACACCTTGACTGTTTGTATAATTTAGTCACCTCCCTTGTTTATTTTACTGTTAATATTCCTGATAGTAATATATGGTCATATTTACAGTCGAATTCTCGAAACGTTTTTTCATACAGCGATGATTTCAACCAGATCTTAAAGATCCGTTCTTATATCTACACTATCCGAGAGGTTCGGATCCCGGCTTCGAGCAGACGTCGTTCGCGAACAAGGATGCGCCGAGAGCCATTCGATTGCCGGATTCGCGTGGATTATTTCACTGGCGCCCGCTAACCTAAAGGCCCAGAGTGTCGCCAGTTTAATGTTCTAGAGAAAACTGTTATTTGTCATGTGATATTGGTGAGGGTAAAAAATTTGACTCTATTGCCATTTGACGCTATTGCCATTTGACGCTTATTATTATGTACGTACTGATAAAACAAACTTATGTGTTTTGCACCATTATTTCAATTGGATTTTGTAGTTTCTTGATTAATATTATTTATTTTCATTAATTGATTCGGCAGTCACTTTGTGGTACTATCTTTAAACTTAAAAAAATATCTTTAAATCACTTGAACATTTTAAAACAATAGAAATTCATAAAAATATAAATAAAAGTAAACCCATAAATAACAATATGACAATCACTAAAGCCTCCCCCCTACTGTCCATGTTCCCACAGTTAAAAAAAAGAATCAGCTCATCCTTCATCGTCCCAAAGACACAACTCTAAAATTTAGACTTAGCTTCACATACGTCATTTGAAAATGATGCGGAATGCATCGAAACACGTGTCACAATAGATTTTAAGAAAAAATGATATTTACCAAGTAATATAATTTATTTAAATAATGAATAACATGAAACTTGTTATTCGATAAGGTTTTAAAACTGATTGCTAAAATATTGAATGTGTCCTGGGATAATGTCAAATGAAAAAAATACATAAAGAAAAACTGGCCCACTATAAGTACACTCCACATAATCGTCTGTGGATAAGTAAGTAAACTTATAATATTACCATAATGAATAACTAATATGCACCTTGCAAATTAAGCGGCACGATAAAAGAGAAATATCAAAGATTTGTTTTTTATTATATATTTATCTATTTATTATAAAGATTGTTGTAATCTTTACTGGAAATAATTTTTCTGAATATCGGATCCTTTGTTTTTTTCATCTCGTTCGCGAACGGATGAATTCATGGACGAATGACGGAATCATTGAAAAGATCCATCTTTCAATTGATCCGTTCGTAATAAACGGATCACTTTGATGATATTGATCTACTGATGCGGATATTCTGAGTGACCGGACCATACTCACCACTGATTTCAGCACGTTATTTCATCGACCATAAGAAAAAAACGCGCTTAATTTAAAATTAAAAGTGAAATTAAGACTAATTTTTAAATCACGTCGTTATCTACAAAAATAAATAATTTCACGATAAAAAACCGTGATCTCAATAAGAAAAAAAAAGTTTTGTTAGAGTACTAACACTATATTAATGTGTGTGAAATTTAAATGTTATGTGAAACAATTTAGCTGAAAAAACATATAGAATCGTATTTTGGAAGACACTGACTAAATTCGCAAGTAAATTTGAAGAAAGGGGGCTATTTAGTTTTGTTATTTATTTAGAAAAAAAATCAGTACTGATTGAAATACACCCACTCATCATGGGGTTAGTTTCTGTCGAAAATTATGCAAGATAGATTTTTTATTTTTTTTTTACTAATATGCCTATATTTTTTCAATGATTTATCACGGGCATTTTTTAAAATTAAATTTAAAAAAAAATAAAAATTTTAACATCTGCTAAGCAATTTCATTTTTAGATTAATGTTTTGTACTGAGTTTTTTTGGTGAAACTACATTTTATATAAAACAAATAATAATAGCTATACATTTCTTTCCGCTTTTATTTTACCAGTTTTCGTCGTTACGGACATCACCAGTCTAACAACGGCACCGGGTCACTGGTCAAGTAAAATAAAAGTGAAAAAGGTGCATAGTTATTTATATCACATGTGTAATTTCTTGAACTTGGAAAAAGTGAAAATAATTAACGATAGTTACTCTATAATGCAGTGTTCTGGTGCAGTGAATTCATTGAATAAATGATACGGTGAGTAGAATCATTGCATCATACAAAGTAAGTAAACAAGATAATCATTATCCGTCGAGGTGAAACAAAGATCGTATTCATCTTGTCACAAGCAATGGATACAAACATAATAATACAGTCGGACCGTTCGCAAATTAGATTGAAATTGTCGAATAATTTCATAGTGATCTTAATACAAAGTTACGTTTTAATGATAGAACAATTTTCTCTTTTAACTTCATTCGTATGTGTGCAGTATAATTTCCAACCGTTGGATTTATACCTAGAGGTAACATATACACAAGTATATAATTTGTGTAGTAATTAGAAAAATGATAATTTTGTACAATTTGCGGCATCCTGCGGATCCTGTGGCTCAATCTGATTCAATGGAAGAGAGAAAATACACATTTCTAATATGTTTAATTTCAAAATGCTTGTAGAGTAATGAAAATGTTTTTTACAAAAAAAAACATGGAACAACAATGCAATCGAAAGCACTGAAATTGCTTAGTGTCGGCAGCTGTCAAGAAGCTCCCTGTCCACCACGATAAATGTTTTTTATTGCGTTTGTTGCTCTTAACATCAATAGTTAGCGCTGCCATTTGCAGTCATACTGTTTATTTAAAAAAAACATGTTTCTTCTTGTTATAAAAAAATATTGTACATATAGATAAAACCTTAACAAAAAGAGATTTGTACATAATATTCATATAAAAACATAAAATAATTCCTTCTTTTCTGACTTTGAAATGAGGCCGGATCATGAGGTAAAAATACCTTTCCCGTCCTTAGGATGAATGAAAGTGATAGAATTCGTCTGGTAGATTTATCTTTCCGTCCGCCTCCGTAGTGTAATGGTCAGCGCGCTCGGCTACCTTTCTGGAGGTCCCGGGTTCGATTCCCAGAGAGGGGTCTAATAAATATAAGTGATTTTTTCACTCTAATATTTATTCAATTTCACCCTGGACTGGTACCTGAAGCGGAGGGCTGATCACCTTTCCTTCGTGTGTTAACTATCAAGATAACACTGCGTTTATATGATGCAGTGCCCTATGTACCATTGGGGTGCGGATAAGGATCGAATGAATGAAATGATTTATCTTTAGCCCGCACGATGCACACGACGTCGCTCGGCTGCTTGATTAGTTTTAAACGCAGCCCGAGATCGTTTGCAATACGCTCCTCCCCGATCGGCTGCAAATATTCCCTAGCGTTGTGCGGACGTTATTGAATGCCGCAGAATAGGTGGCCGCGCGTGGGCCAGCCCGTTATGGCGGATACCGCTATGAGTAATTAGATGCCATTACGCAGAGTCGAGGTCAGAATCTGATGCTTCGCTGTAATTTCATTTCGCCGAAAGAAACAATTATTACAAAACTTCCAACAGGACTTTCCCATTTCGTTAATTGATTCGGCAGACACTCTGTGGAAAAATCTATCCATTTTTAATTTAAGTTTTACTCAGTATACCACTATTTCTTAAAATCTACTGTGACACGTGTTTCGATGCATTCCGCGGGTGTTTGAAAATTATGCGAAATGCATCGAAACACGTGTCGTAGTAGATTTAAAGAAATGGCGGTATTTACTAAGTAAGACTTCCCCATACTAATGGGCATTAGAGGTCTACAACCACTCCAAAAATCGTAAATTTTTAGTTGTACATGTTTTCGGAATGCCCAGAAAATGTACTATATCCCAGCAAAAGCGGCATATTTTTAACTTAATATTTACCCGCTACAGGGCAGAAAGTGTTGTTTTTGCATTTTGAAGAAAAGGTATTGTTTAATTATTTTTTAAAATATATAAAATACTTTTCAAATGGAGAAAATCATTCAGGTTTTACCTTAAAAGATCTGTTGCACAGTAAAAAGTTAAATTAGTGGCTTGATATTTATTTTTAATACATTTTATTAAATTCTTAAACTTAAAAAACGATCTCCTAAAAAATCAAGTTTTTTTAAATATAAGTATGTATGACGTTGTTGAAAGGAGTGAGCGACATATTACATTTTTAAATTCACATACAAAATCCATTTCTAACTTAAAATTATATCTAATCATGCCTAAAACCTTAACCATAACTTACATGTAATTATTATTATAATACAATAGTTGAATTAATTCAATTTAAATTCATTTTTACAGAAAAATTATAAAATCATGGTTTTAATACAACCCCTGCCTTGTTGTGTATATTACATTTTTTACAATTTGTCTAGCCTCACACCAGTCTGATGATGTCGGTTACGACGAAACCCAATTGCTGGTCAAATAAAATTAATTTGGAAAAAATTACATAGTTATTATATCACAAAACTTGTCTGCCATCAGAATCCACTTATCTATTTTCTCTATCACTTCTGCATGAGGTGAATCTTCCGGGTTTTGTCACACCTCTGTATTCGTATGCTTTCCTGGTCGTTTCACATAGGAAAAAAACTGTAATAGTCCGAAAATAGTAAAAAATCTGTAAAAAATTATATTTAAGGGTGTATACTCTCAAATGTACACTTCAGTACCCGAATGCCTGCGCGAGGAGCCACACGTTACACGTTTTTTTTAAGAATACATTCTTATTGATTTATTTACTAAGCCTCCACTCGTTTACGAGTGATTTTAGCTCTAACAAAATATTATACATAATGTTTTTTTTTTTTTTTTTTTTTTTTTTTTTTTTTTTTTTCCTCTCTCCCTCTCACATTTTTTTGCACCCTGCTTATATATGCAAGGTCATGTTACGGGTACGGGATTCTTGCACTTTTGCTTTAGTGCTTTCGGGTATGCGTTATCTGGGAGAGAAAAAGAGGTTAGAGCAGCGTTCAGCCGCTTCACTCCACTGCATTGAGCTCCGTAAGTATTATCCGGCTCCGACGTTTATCCTCCTTCATTGTAGTTTTTCATCTCCACAACTAAACTTTCCAGGTAGTCCAAGTATAATTTGGAGACGACTCCGCTTTTTATCATCTCCTGCGGGTTCAGGGAGTCGATGTTGTGAGCATCACACTCCATTTGGAGAATCCACCTGTTTCGCTCAAACATTGGGCAAGATCTCAGTACGTGTTCCACAGACTGAGCAGTGGTGCCATCACATGGGCAGCATGGATCAGGACGAAGGCCGAAACGGTTTAAATAGACAATGTTATATACATAATGTTATAACAATAAATAAAGGATGTAAGAGGAGATATATATATAGAAGAAGAAAAAACAACAATAATAATAATTAACTGACATTAAGGAAAATATGAAATATGTTAACTATTCAGTTTACATTAATTAAATCATATAGAAAAAATATGTTTTATGATTTTTTTAATGATTATCTCAGCCCTGCAAACTCTTCTTACTTCACCATTCGAAATCTATCATACATTGTTTTGGCGCACATAAGTCTGAGAGTCACATGACGACTGCATTCAGCCGACTTCAATCCATCTATTTCCAACCCCATGCTTACTTACATACATTAGGATTGGTACCAGGACTGGATTCACAATTAGGCTTTTATTTTTTACAACTAATTTCAGTGCACCATTCAAATGTTCCCAGCATTTACCCTCCTTTTAATACTATCATCTATTTTTCCATCCCTAGAAAACATTATATCCTGTACATATAATAACGCAAACGATCGTGAGAATTATCGGAATTTCACGTACAGTAATTCAAGATTCTCATTAGCATTACAAATATCTTTTATTTGTGTGTTTTTTCGCTGAATGACTAATAACTAATGACTAATTCGTAGCATTTGGGTTTACTTCATTTTAACTCTACTAAATTAAGTAAAAAAAAAATATTGTAATCAGTTTTTGTTTTGTTTTATTTAACGACATTCAGCGCCGATTCAAATCGATTAAAAAAATATACGTAAAAGTTAATATCTTGTGTTACATTTTGAGCTAAAAAAGTATTTACGATTAATTATGGTGATACAATCAGGAAACGAGTACAAGACACTTCAAATATGTACTCACACCATTTTGTTTATACTATTTTCAGTATATCGCTCACTCCTTTAACAACGTCATATATCAAAAAATCGTCAATTTTCAGTTATGCATGTTTTCGGAATGCCCAGAAAATGTACTATATCCCAGCAAACGCGGCATATTTTTAATTAATATTTACCCGCTACATGGGAGAGAGTGTTGATTTTGCATTTTGAATAAAATGTATTGTTTATTTATTTTTCAAATACTTATACTAAATGTTTTTCAAATGGAGAAAAAACATTCAGGTTTTACCTAAAAAGATCTGGTGCACAGTTAAAAGTTCAATAAGTGGCTTGATATTTATTTTTAATACATTGTATAATATTTTTAAACATTAAAAACGTTCTCCTGAAAAATCATTTTTTTTTATTTATGACGTTCTTGAAAGGAGTGAGCGATATGACGTTGAAAGGAGTGAGCGATATGTTCTAGCACCATTTTGTTTATACTATTTACAGTATATGTTTGTCCAATAATTCGAAACTTCGATTGTTCTCCAATTAATTCAATGTATTTACTTTCTAAAGAATATCTATAGTGTGTGTTAATTTTTCATGATCCATACAAGCTATATATTTTTATAAATAGATAGAATTGTCGTTTCCTTTTTTTCGTTTAAATCTTTGATTTGAAGGATCTACCAAATATATTTTCGTATTGTGTCATTTGACTATTTATCACTAAAATTTTTAAGGGTTTAATGTCTAGTATAATTATTGTTTTTAAATAAATTCAAATAAAATAAAATATTTAAATATTTTTATTAACTTTAATTTTACTTGAAAATGCCACTATTTATTAAAATATATTATGTCACGTATTTCGATGCATTCCGCATTATTATCAAATACTGTATGTGAAGCTCAGCCTAAATTTTAGAGTTGTGCCTTGGGATATCAAAGAATGAAGATTTTTCTTATTTTTTACCAGTTTATGTCCATGTTTCCACTCAAAAAATAAGAAACAGCTTCTACCCCTATTCATCCTTCAACGTCCCAAAAGCACGTTTATAAAATTTAGACTTGGCTTTGCATATAGTGTAAAGATGCGGAATACACGTGTCAGGATAACTTTTAAGAAATAGTGGTATTCATTATATCAAATTTAAATTAAAAATGGATAGATATTACCACAAAGCGACTGCCGAATCAACTAATGGAGAAGACGTGGTTTCCATCTGCTTATTTTTATGTGCTCTCTAATGGTACGTGGCCTAATGAGAGTAAGTCTTAAATGGTTTCACGTGTTGCGTCCCAAAGTATGGGAATTCTACAACTAGGTCACTCCTTTAGTTTCAATGGTGTGAAATAAAGTTCCCATTGTTTTGTCATTTAGAGTTTGGAGCATGTTGAGCAGATTGCCATTGTTAGCTTTTATGACGTGACATGCCGTAATAGATCGTTACGTCAATTACTTTCATTTCTCGATAATCCAACATCCCCTAAAAATACACAAATTTAGCCAAAATGTATTACGTTACATTTAAAACTACTAAAACATGACCCAAAGTTTGATGTATATTTCTTGTTATCAAAAAAAGTTTTTAAACACTCGTGTAGTTTTTTATCTCAATATGTTTCACCCACCCTTTTATATTTTGTAACTTTACTAAAATCTTCGCCTGAATCGAATCGAAATCGAAACTATCATAAGTTGCATACAAGTCAAGTTCGTGTATTTTTATTAATATATTGTTTACTGGATCCCGGGCTCGATTCCCAGGGGGGTCAAATAAATATAAATGTGTTTTTCACTCTAATATTTATTCAATACTACCCTGGACTGGTACCTGAAGCGGAGGGCTGATCACCTTTCCTTCATGTGTTAACGATCAAGATTGAAAACTGCGAAATTATTGTGAAATTATACATATAAGAATGTGTGCTTTGTATGTTCTTTCTTTTTTATTTAACCAGACTGAGCCACAACACCGTATGGCGTGGTACAGCTCGGCTGTCCAAACTTAAAACACAGTAAGGGACATTTTTTTGTAGTACGTTTTTTTTTTGCATTTTTGGATTAAGTAGAATCTACTTAGTCCAAAAATGCAAAAAAACGTACTTCCAAAAAAATGTCCCTTACTTATTTTGAGTTTGGACAGCTGAGCTAGTGATAAATAAATATTGAATTTTGTTAACCTACTTCGGGCACATAATATTTCATTATCACCACAGGAATTAATTTTTGTAGTACGTTTTTTTTTTGCATTTTTGGATTAAGTAGAATCTACTTAGTCCAAAAATGCAAAAAAACGTACTTCCAAAAAAATGTCCCTTATTTTGAGTTTGGACAGCTGAGCTAGTGATAAATAAATATTGAATTTTGTTAACCTACTTCGGGCACATAATATTTCATTATCACCACAGGAATTAATTTGGATATCAAAGGTTTTTATGTAAAAAAAAAAATCATTATGCACTTTCATCAATCAAGTTCCTCGTTAATTTCTTGTCTCGAGTCAAGAAACGAACCTGATCTCGCCTTCGCAGAGCATTGACCCCGTGACAGATGAACGACTACGTGTTTTATAGTATCGTGCCAAATTTTAATGCTACCACATCGTTAAGTTACGTTCTGCATAATGTTGACTCTTGGCCGTTATATTAATTATTTTGTGGAATGTTACGCCGATAAGGAATTTCTTTCTATGTTCAATAGGAACATAATTATGAAGGATGCAAATATTTAAAACAAATCGGAATAGAAATATTTATCGAATAAGCAAAAAATCTCCTCGAAAACGAACTTACCGTAGTGTCAAAATATTGTTATCATAAAACCTTGCATTTTCCTTTATAATTCCAAAGAGACCTTACTTTTAGCCCTTTAATTAACTCATAATTTTAATAAACTATTTATCTATGATTTCAATTAATAATGTTATATTGATATTTACGTTTTAGTAAGGTGACTGACGTCGGATTCAAGATTTGTGCCCTCAATATTATGTACAAGACAGGTTTTCATTGTTTGGGGTTTTCCGTTTTTTGCTCAGTTTCAGCAAGGTAAACGCTTAAAAAACTCAAATTTACCGCGAAAAATTGTTCCTATCAAAAAAATTAACAATACCTAGTTCGTTCAATATGAGATATTTAACACGCTTACTGCGTTCAATTACGAGATGCTGACAAAATAGCAAATTTAAAAACGTTAAAACTATATGTATTTAAAATATAAAATAATATGGAATTTATATTATTTTTTGACATCTCATCAAAGATGAACAAGAATATGGTAGTCTGGGCATTTACGGGGCTGAGATGTCAAAAAATAATATGAAAATAACTCCTGTAATTGGAGATAATCCAGATTTTGTGAACAAGTATTTGGACACACTCAAAATGCTGTAAATATGGAATTTATTTTTGTAGGTACTATTATGCACTGTTATTTTTGTGTGTGGTATTCACCCGTGTTTATACTCGCTTTGAGACAAGCGAGTATAACCATGGGTCGAGGGGAATAATAATGAGTTTTATAGGGAAATTTGCTCGCAATGTATACATACATTCAGACATGTTTTTAAAAATAAAAAAAATCATTACACAATTGCAAAATATTGTGTCAAGGCTATAAGGGTATACTTTCAATCACGCAATGATACTTTTATGACATTTTCCTCATTGTTATCAGCTAAACGCGCCTAGCGCTTATTCCTCTCGAGGAAATGTCAGATGTACGCGCTTGGCGCGTACGACGGACTCAGCGTGTTTCACAGCTATTTCAACATGTATATTTAGCAATTAAATAATATTATGTGCGGTCTTACATTTTGTTTACAGTGCCCGTCATCACGTACAATATGATGGTGTTGATGTAACGGTAACTTGCATCATTACATGATAATGTATGGAAGAATCATTGATTCATGATCCATTATAATGAAGGACGATTGTGAATGTTCTAGCAAAGTCATACACGACTCAATAATTCATACAAAATATTAAACGTTTAGACAACAACCGGTTTTTAGAATGATTACAATAAGTACATAGATAGATAATATAATATTTGATTACGTATTTTTGCATTCATTGTGAAACGGGCACACAATATGTATTACGAAACTACGAATCAAGGAGATCTGACTATTACAATTTATATTTTGTATATTAAAAGCATTGTTAACTTTGTGGTATGGTAATAAAACACTCTCCTCGTCATTCATTCTCGGTAGTCAAGAAGTATTGTTTTTTTAAGTGGTATTACACGAACCAGAAATGATAAGGAGAGTGTTATATTACAATTAATACTAACCAGTACCTCAAGGAAATTTATTATTTTCCTTTGAAATTTAATGATGGGAACATAACTTAAAACCAAAAGAAATAGGTTGAATCTGTGTTACTTGATCGTAAATCATAACGTTAGGATGGAGTAAAAAAATACAATGTATTGTGTTTTTTTACTCAGCCACCATACCTCATTTAGGAATATTTAATTATAAAATGTACATATTAAAGTCAAATTGTTTACTTTATCTGATAAATTATGTAGTGAAAAAAATGGGTTATTTTAAAATATATATTGATGTTCACGACATTTTGGGTGGGCTAAATGCTTGTTCATAAATCTGGATTTTCTCCATTAAAGAATTATTTTTACATTTTTTTGACATCTCAACATAGATGAAAAAGAGTATGGAAGTCCGGGTATTTACAGGCAATCATGGTTAGAATGGTGAATGTTGCACGTGTGTAAAGTGACTTAACCAACCTGTGGCATGTCATAAGCCCAGTTAATATCCATACTTCATGTTTTTCTTTATCATTGTTGAAATGGCAAATAAAATAAAAATATATGCACGCGAGTAATCGAATCGCCTTACTGAAGACTTGCGAATATCCACTTAATGTGAGCTTCAATTTCTCCCTTTTAGTTTTGCAGCAAGCCACGACATTTGGCGATGGTTTGAAGAAGACGAAGGCCGAAAAGGATTGTACTCGCCAACTTCTAATGCGTTTGCTTCTAGACCGTGAGTTGGGCTAATGGTTATCTTGTACACTATTGCACAACTCCCGGCCTGCATGCTCGCATTCCCTCATCAGGCGATATTTGAGACCCACAAGATGTTCAACAAAAAACTATGAAGATCTACCGCAGAACCGCTGACCTGCGTACATCGTAGAACTTGGTTCTAATGCAGTCAACACATCATCAAATCAACAATGGAAAAGCAGAAAATATATTAAAATATTTAACACCCGAAAGATGGTATAACTTTCTCGAAGGCAAGACAGAAGGAAAACTTGTCACCAGCAAAAGGTAACTGTCCTGGTTTCAAAATGGTTTCCTGGTTTCAGGTGTCAAGATTGTGGACCCGTGGTTAGTGTCGCGGACTCTTAAATCAGAGTTTCTTGGTTCGAACCCACTCTACCACAATTTGATACCTATTTCTAATGAGCCGCTTAGGCTCACAGAAATAGTACGAAATTGAAATATTCGTGTAAATAATAAAAACACAAATATTTCACAATATTAAAAAAATGTACGCTATTGGCTGGAATTAGAGCAGTCCAGGAATCCCAGTTAAGGGGGAATTCACAGACTAAAAATTCAGAACACAGAAGGCTGTGCTAGAAGTCAGTCGTGTTTCCGCGCGCGAAATATAAAAATGTACTTAGATTTTTTTAAAACCATATTTAGTAGGCAGAAAGGATGGAACGCCACACTCTTCTGTCCTGACATACACTCCTAGCTTCCTTCACATCATATATCCACTACATACATCATACCTCCGATTACGTAGATTTTTGACACCACAAGAATATAGGTTCTGATTGAACTGGTCGTGCCAAAACTTTTTTAGGTGTCCTCTTTCCGTTCTCCCGTTTATTTGTTAAATATATTTTCTTAACCATTCTCTCGTTAATCATTCGCTCCACATATCCATACACCCATTAATAACTTTTTTTTCAATCTTTTCTTTAACAAGATTATAATTTGACACCCACCAGATTTTAGGTTCTGATTGATTATGCTTTTTTCGGCCGTCTTCGTTCTGTTCTCCCTCTCACATTCGCCAAATATACTTTCTTAGTCATTCTCTCGTCATCTATTCTCTCCACATGTCTAGACCACCTTCAAGAACTTTTCTTAATCTTTTAAATAACAGGATTGTAATTTGATAATAATTCTTCAATGCCAATATTGTAATTTATATCAATATTTATTTGATTTTTTTTATCATCTGTATAAAAATGTATTCGACTAATATTGACGTCGTCCATGTTCCACGAGTGAATTACTTTAAGGGAATTTATTATGAGTAAGTACAGCATGTTCTTTATTGTACGCTTCCAAGGTGAAGCCGTGATTCTGAACATATCAAAGGTTTCTTTCATCCCAGTTCGAGCATTCCACGATGGTCGTAAAAAGGTCGATTGGCGAATATCTCAAATGGCTAAATATGTATTATGCACACCAATCCTCGACCAACGCGTCCACCGTACCGGCATATGAATTAAGTTTTTTTCGTGTTATTTAAAAATATGTATCACGTTTCACGCGATGACCTCTAAAATTACGCTCCAATATTTCGTGGCTGTTTTTCCTTTCTGTGTAAGCTGCTATAATAATAATAATAATAATAATAAAACCCTTATCCGCACCCCAATGGTGCATAGGGCACTGCGTCATATAAACGCAGTGTTATCTTGATCGTTTTTACACATGAAGGAAAGGTGATCAGTCCTCCGCTTCAGGTACCAGTCCAGGGTAATATTGAATAAATATGACAGTGAAAAAATCACTTATATTTATTTAACCCCCCTTGGGAATCGAACCCGGGACCTCCAGAACGGTAGCCGAGCGTGCTGACCATTACACTACGGAGGCGGACATATCGCTCACTCCTTTCAAGAACGTCATAAATCAAAAATCGTCAATTTTCAGTTGTGCATGTTTTCGAAATGCCCAGAAAATGTACTATATCCCAGCAAAAGAGGCATATTTTTAACTTAATATTTACCCGCTACAGGGCAAAAAATGTTGTTTTTACATATTGAAGAAAAGGTATTGTTTAATTAATTTTTTAAATATACTAAATATTTTTCAAATGGAGAAAAAACCTTCTGGTTTTACTGAAAAGATCTGTTTCACAGAAAAAAGTTCAGTAAGTGGCTTGATATTTATTTTTAATACATTGTATTATATTTTTTATCTGTAAAAACGTTCTCCTGAAAAATCAAGTATTTTGATTTATGACGTTCTTGAAAGGAGTGAGCGATATGTGTACGAAATGATCCATCTTTTCCTGTAAAATGTGATTTTATTCTAACCACTACCTTTTCTTTCATTTCCTAAGTAACGATCTTCCTTGAATCTAATTCCTTTTATGGTCCTAAAGCAGTGGTCGCCAAACTTACTAGCCAAAGATCCAAATATGCACTTACAACGATTTTTTCCTTCAGAACCAAATCGTTATGCGATTCTAGTACAAATTTAACATAATTTTAGAGCTTTATTAAATTACGGAAATTACACACTTATAAGGAATTTATTCATTCGTTTATCTTTATAAAGTAAGGTTTATCCATAAGAACACTACTTATAACGAATAATGTCCTTGCATCTCCTTTGAAAATTTGCTCAAAAAAAAAACACTCAAAACTACACAAAATGTCGTTTGTCTATTAATAATATTGAGAATATTATTATATTATTCATAAATGCTTACTATTTGATCAAATTTAAGGCTTTACTCGCAAATATAGAATTCAGTAAGCGACTGACTGCATGAGGAGCCACATATCTATTGACGCCCAAATTTTAAAAAATGTACCTATTGGAATATTTGTTTTTACTCCTTACCTAGGAATATCTATCTATTCTCTTTTCAAAAGCATATATTTATTTCGAAGAAAAACTTATTTTTTCAATAGAAAAACGGTGTTTTAAGAAAAAAAAAATCAAATACGTTTAACGTTATCTGGGTTTGAAAAATGTTGCGGGGTATTGATTATTGGGCCTTAAACCCTTCTTGATCTTCTTGATGTTAATAAAATTAGTATATAACCACTCACCGAGATTTAGGTGCTATGGTGGTGAAGGGTAGTATTGTTTGCATGCTGTGTTAGTGATTGTCCTGACGAAGAGACGGGTAGGTCTCGAAACCGGTAGACGTAAAAATCTCGGTGAGTGGTTATATACTAATTTTATTAACATTTTTGTAAAAAAATAAATAAGTAAATATAATAATACATAATATAATAAAAGGTACATAATTTAATAATATTAGTGTTTGTGAGAAATTTCAAAAAACTCTTAAGTGAACAATTTGTATTGCAAATAAATGACATTGGCACATTTTATGCAATTTTTAGATAAACGCACTACCTTGATTGTCAGAAATCATCATTATATGTACTTTCATTTTTCAAAGTATTTTTAGTGCTAGTATCTAGTTTACGACATTGACATTAAGAAGTCACGATATCGCTTAAAATATAAAGTTTAGAATGTAAATATTCATATATTTTTTGTAATAATTGCATAATTCAGCCTATTTATGTCAATCAACCGATCCCTCGCGTTTAAAAATTATTATTATTATTGACAATTGATGTAAACGAAAATTATTATCGGAAATTAAAAAGAAAACGATAAAATTACATTTTTAGATACGCTTTTGACTTCTTTCGAAAATATATATAGAAAATGTTTAAGAAAATATATATCTCATGGCTTGAATTACACTTTTTAACTACCTAGCGTAGATAACTTATTTTTTAATTTAAGTTTTACTAGGAAAATACCACTATTTTATAAAATCTATCGTGACACATGTTTCGATGCATTCCGCATCATTTTCAAACACAGTACGAAAATGATGTGAAGTGGATCGAAACACGTGTCACAATTGTCACAAATATAAAAAATGGATAGATATTACCAAAAAGTGACTGCCGAATTAATTAATCAAATTACATTACTTTTGTTTTTTTTTCTAATGTGTGGAATTTTAAAACTAAATGTTTATTAAAAACCGAATTGTTACCAAAATTTTATTATCGAAAGATTTTTACCGAAAAATAGCTTAATTTGTTTTTTATTAAACATAGGTAAAGTTACAACTATCTCGTAAGTAATCGATAAAGGAGGAAATTTATTTTTAGTTTTTTACCAACGAAATGTATGCAAAATGGAACGAACTGCAAAATTTCGTAGAAAGATGTCTCTAAAAAGATTTTTTATTACATTATAAATCTACTTAATGCTAATGCCATGTTTTGATTGGATGTCATTTATAAAATCCAGGAATCCAGCACACCTCATTGGACAGGTTTAAGTTAAAGTAATTGTAAATGTTTTGAATAGTCCTCTCTCTTCTTAATTGTTTCTTATTGAAATTTTAATTCAGTACATTTTTATGGAACGAATTTAGTTCATACCCCGAGTCACATAGTCAATACAGTGTTTTCATTTTAGCGTAGCGTAGTGAGTTCGAATCACCATAAAATCAGTCAAAGATCTAAAATGAATGAACTGAAAAGAATGCTTTATGGAAAGACATTTGTGTTAGTGATTAAGTAGTTATATTTTTTCTTTAAACATGCTACTTACCTCATGTTTTTTATATGCCTATTTACTGTACCTTTTACTGTTTTATATTTTACATTTTGCCCTGTGTTTTCTTGTTTGTTACCTTCTTGTCTGTTTTTCTGTCTTGTCTGTTTTTCTGTTTTATATTTTACATTTTGCCCTGTGTTTTCTTGTTTGTTACCTTCTTGTCTGTTTTTCTGTCTTGTTAACCTTAATCCCATTTCCCAAATTACTCATCGGGAATATTTTATAATATTTCCCAAATTACTTATATATGGAATATGTTTAAATAAATAAATGAAATTCAGAATTATTAGATTTTGGCAGTAAAGCAGGAATATTCAAGTTGCTACACGTGTATGCATATTGAGTGTTGCAAAGTCCTTTTGAATTCTCGTGTATTCGCAATTTTGCAGGGGAATGGCGAAAAGATAAGATGGGATAAGTAAGACTCGCAGCTCGACAATAATGCTACCCCCGAAGCAGGTAAGATTGGCAACAATTGAACAGGGATGCTTGTATAATGCGTGACGAATGCATTCTTTGGAAGGGGTTGCAATGCGCTTACAGATCGGAAACCTTATGCAGAAATGCTCCGCGCAGGTAAAAATTCTGTCGCACGTACGCACAAAATGTTACTCGGCATACTTGCACGGTGTATTTTAACAATATTTGCAGAAGAGCGAATTTTTTCGTACCGCGTGCAAAAAAAAAACTCATCTATCCTAAACACAACGTTTTGTGAAAAGACAAATTGTTAATCGATTGTAAACTCGTAAACAAATGATCAGAGTTTTAATAACATACGAGTATATACGCTGCTTACGTAATTATAAAGTATTTTTATTCATGTTTAATTTAAGTTTTATTTGGTAAATACCACTTTTTCTTAAATCTAATGTGACGCGTGTTCTGATGCATTCCGCATCATTTTGAAACACCGTATGAGAAACTGAGTCTAAATTTTAGACATGCGTCCTTGGGACGTTGAAGGTTGAAGAGGGAGTAGGAGCTGTTAATTTTTATTCATTTATTATTTTTTCTTCTTCATCCTTCAACGTCCCAAAGACACAACTTTAAAATTGTAGACTAAGCTTCATATACGGTGCTAGAAAATGATGCAGAATGTATCGAAACACGTGTCACGTTAGATTTTAAGAAATAGTGGCATTAAAGTAAAACTTCAGTTAAAAATGGATAGAAATTACCACAAAGTGCCTGCTGAAACAACTTATGAATTTCACTACATTCGATCATTCGCGGTGTTATGGCATTTTAAAAACTTTTCTTACTAAAATTTCTCTGGCAAATTTTGACCGAAATCAGCAAAAGTGACTTCATTATTAGATTTAAATCCTTATTATTCTTAAATGACTATTTTCAGAGTCTTTTTTGCCATACTGGATAAATATCATTACGAATTAATTTCCTGACGACGAATTTTCGCGAACAAGTTTTAAAACCATGTTCACATTATAAATTTGGTATAATTGAATACGATAGTAACGGTTACAGCTCACTGAATGGTAATTTGGCGGTAACACGTCGATATCTCGCTTATTTATTCGAAAAAAAATTAGAAAAAAATCGTTTATCGACGGTCTTGGATATTTTAATTTAAGATTAAAGCCCGAGATTTGTTGGTTTAATTTATTTGCAAATAAAAACCCAACCAGGCTGCCTTTTATCTCAAATCGATCAACACGGAAAGTTAGCACCTACGTTCATAATAATTATGTTGCTACAGAGATAATGATATCGCTCACTCCTTTCAAGAACGTCATAAATAAAAAAAACTTGATTTTTCAGGAGAACGTTTTTAAAGTTTAAAAATATAATAGAATGTATTAAAAATAAATATCAAGCCACTTATTGAACTTTTTACTGTGCAACAGACCTTTTTAGGTAAAACCTGAAGGTTTTTTCTCCATTTGAAAAATATTTAGTATATTTCAAAAAATAATGTAGCGGGTAAATATAAAGTAAGAAATATGCCTCTTTTGCTGGGATATAGTACATTATCTGGGCATTCCGAAAACATGCACAACTGAAAATTGTCAATTTTTTATTTATGACGTTTTTGAAAGGAGTGAGCGATATATAAAATTAGCAACTTGTATATTTTTTCTTGTATTTTTGTGAATATTATTGCATCGACGATAGAACAAGTTTATCGAATGACGCGCCGCAACAAGTACAACTTTATGTTGAATTATACACATAATTTAACGCCAGACCCCTTTTTAATCCCCCTCAAACTAACAATATTTGAATTTCAAGGTCTCGTAACAAAACCAGATATTGAATAAATGGTTTGAATTCAATATTCTCCCCTTTCAGACTTTTTTGTACTGTTTCCCTTCTCTCCTACTTGCACGTATGCACTACACGCTACACACTACCAACACCGTCGCTCCCTATCAAATTTCGGATACATCACGTGATTTTAACTTCCTTCATTTTTTAATGTACCGGATTTTTAATATACCATTTGGTCACAACATTTTGAGTGTGTCCAAATACTTGTGCACATAATCTGGATTGTCTCCAATTACAGGAGTTATTTTCATATTATTTTATGACATCTCATCAAAGATGAAGAAAGATATGGAAGTCTGACGGTTGAAGTGATCACTTTACACACGTAAAAAAAAAGATAAAAGAGTCTCTGCTCAATGAAAAAGCTTCTTTTCATCTCACCAATAGATGTCTCTAATAAAATTCTAGTAATTCAAGAACATTGTTTCAGAATTGGTTCATATATATAGAACTTCCAAGAATTCGAGTAGTGTGGTTGTCAATAGTGGGTGGAATTGGTGAATGTTACACGTGTGTAAAGAGATCACTTAAACCAGCCCATGATGGTCGTCAGCCCCGTAAATGCCGAGACTTCCATATTCTTCTTCATCTTTGATGAGATGTCATAAAATAATACCATTTGGTATTGTATCGCGAGGAAAAGTTACATGAAAATCAGTATGGGACGAACACGTGCTCTTAGAAACGTTAAGAGTGGTGTCTACATCGAATCAATGGCCAGAGAAGCTGCCGATAAAGTGAATATAACTATGTTCCATGTTAGCCAACCTTATTTATAGAAACGCCAAAGCGTTTAGTTTGAGGAACTCCATTTTAATTTACATATTAAATATGAAAATCAAACACAAATTTTTTGAGTATACTAAATTATATTTGATTAAAAAACACGTTAAAATAAAATTGTGACAATTGTTTCGCCTTGTTATGGCATTTTCAAACTAATGTTTTGAAAGACATAAGTTTTAAAATTACATAACAAGGCGAAACAATTGTGACAAAATTTATTTCTATGTGTTTATAATAATAAAATACAATTTAGTAGACTCTTAAATCTGATTTTTATTTTAATATGTAGTTAATATATAAATTAGACAACCTTCTTGGAGCAGCAGAATAAGAAAAATATTGTACCGAAAACATTTACATGGATAGGGTAAATTATCTAGTTATTGGCCTTTTCTGCAGATTCGGTTGATATAACTAAATCATTAATAAAAACAAAGCTTATTTTCTCTATAAATGAATCTTAAGTTAATTTAAATGTTTCGTTAATTATTTTGGCGGGCACTTTGTGGTATAATATAATATCTATCCATTTTGAATTAAATATTTACTTGGTATATACCACTATTTCTTAAAATATATTATGACACGTGTTTCGATGCATTCCAGATCACAATTAAACACCGTATTACGGTGTTTGATAACGATAGTGGGGATTGTGCGCAATGCATTGAAACACGTGTCACAATGGATTTTATGAAATAGTAGATGGTACATTTTTAAGTAAAATTAAAATTTTAAAAGTATTTATTAATTCTTAATAAAACCATTAATTTTTCAAAGTAAAATTTTTGGTTACCTGATGGGAATGGTTTTGCATACTGAATATTAATAATACTTAATATAAATAATATTAATATCTGACTAAGTTACATAGACCCATTTTTGCAAAATATTTTCTCAAGGGCGCCGTACATTTCTTATTATTATTATATTTTTCCAATTATTCACATTTCTAAATTTCAATTATGTCATTTATGTTACCTGGATTTAGAGAAAACTGAGTTGCAATTAAACGAATACATAGTATGTATAGCATAACCGTCAGTGACGTCCGAATTCACCCGTCGACTTAACGACACGTGGTGATATTTCTAACCTTCAAATAGTCACGTGATGGGCAAAGGTCACCTTTGTTATGGCGTGTGAGGTATATCTCTAATATGACTTGAATTCTAACATTATTTATTCGAAATGTCCGAAAAACATGTCCGCACAATACTATTAAACGTGTATTATTACGAAGAAAAAAACAGTATGACCATAAACGAATATAACAGAAAATAATTAAATGAAAATACCGATATATTCAAAAATATTTCATCGTTCTGTTGTAATAACCATCCTCGTCTCCTCATATCGTTTTTTATTGTACGTATAGACTAGTTTTTATGATTCGGTTATTTTTAAGAGCATAAAACTTAAACTTCCAAAACACAGGGTGTTATGTAATAAAGATTTGATATTATGTATATAATAAAACAACAAGTATATAGTTTCCCAGTCAGGAATCCAAAATGATTGAATTGTAAAAATAATTTATGGAAAGATATTTAATTTAATTAATTAAATTAATGGAAATTTATGGAAAGGTGTTAGTGAATATTTTCTTTTTTTATATGCCTATTTTCTGTACCTTTTATTGCTTTACATTTTCCCTGTGATTTGTTATTTGTTACTTTCTTAAATGTTTTTCATTATTGTTAACCTTAATTTCGTGTCCCAAAATGAGTAATGGAAATTATTTATAAGGAATATTATATACGTGACTCATGTATCCAATGTGTTCAAATAAATATATAGTTTTAATAAGGACGACTATATGTATTTGTATTTATACCAAAAAAAAATATGCCATCCAGGGCTGCCAAAGAACTGCGAAGAAAAAACGTGTGAGGTTTAAGGAATTCGTACAGCCCTAATTACTACCGAACAGTCGGTAACCCTGATAAAATAACCTTAAGCGTTTTTTATACATTTACTCTTAAAACATCGTGTCTAAATGTTTACGAGTAACTAGTTCAAGTTACAAACATGCTTACACATATTTACATAATGTTTCATGAATCGTGACATCACTGTGTACGTATAATTTTCCATACCTTCTTATGTTTTAATTAGCAATTTGATCATCAGTGAAACCCTTGCTACGAACGTCATAATAAATCTAGATAACACAGTTTTAAATCAACGCAAATACTCATTAACTTAAATACAGTGGAACCTCTCATAACGAGCATAATCGATCCAGAATCTTACATTTTTATATATTTTTTAAACTCTACCTTTCAATACCTATTTTCTTTTCAAAACCATGTATTTTTGTGGAAGAAAAACTGATTTTTTCGACAAAAAACGCTGTTTTAAGAAAAAAGCAATTACGTCAAATGTTACCTGAGTTTAAAGAAAATTAAGTTGCGATTTATCGTACGCAGGGCCTTAATAGTGAAACACGTATGGTATTGGGAAAACCTGCTATACAATACAGCTCTTCTTTTGTAGGACAATAGCTAATTTAACACCCTAACTAAACTAACTAACTAACGCCGCTTCTCCACAGGGGTAGGCAGAGAGAATAGAACGCCACACCACTCTGTCTGCAAACATTCTTCGCCTCTTCCACGTTCATGATTCTCCTCATATATACCCGTCGATTATTTCGACTCCTAACCTGACCGCTTTCAAGTATTTGGCATACCTGATCGTATTTATTATAACTGCAGACAGTTGGTAGAATTCCATTTTGAATTGTTGGGTAATATATCCAAAATAAAACAAGGTTTGTTGGATTGAATTCTACATTTATTTATGTATATGTTAATACGTCTTTCGTCTTCTTAGAGTGTTTGATAATGTCCTAAGAAGACGAAACGCGTCACGTATTAACATATACATAAATAAATGTAGAATTCAATCCAACAAACCTTGTTTTGTTTTGGATATATTACCTTATCGTGCCAAGTTTTTCTCGGTCTTCCTCTTCTCCTTTTTCTAACTACATTTGCCTCATAAATTTGTTTTACCGTTCTTTACTTACTCATCCGTTCCACATGTCCAAACCATCTCAACACACATTTTGAGACCTCGGCCTTAATTTAACACCCAAACTCAATATTCGCATCGTCATGTGCTCTGCAAAATCGATAATCATTCAATATTTGGGGTAAAAAATATTTCGTCGGCATTCCTTGTCATCCGGTAAAAATCCCGCCAAGTCGCCAGGTCAAAATGGCCGCCGAAATGACAGTTGAGCGTTGTTCCATTGTTACTCTCCAGAAACTGATTCGATTGGCCCGTTCTATATTGACACGAAATGGTTCCCCGTGAGTGGAGCCAGCGAGGTCATGTGTCAAACGGTTTTATTGACCGACTCAAACATTCCTACTGGTGATGAGCATAACCGACTAACGCCAATTTGCGAACGCCGATAACCGGTTGTAGACTGTGGACATAACCGAATGATAGAAATGATTAATGGGTGAATGATCAAGAGTTAATACTCTGAAAATAGTAAAATGGTGTTTTTTTTTTACATCTCAACGTAGATGAAGAATAATATGAAAGTCTAAGCATTTACGGGTCTTACAACCGTCATAGATTGGTTTAAATGATCACTTTTACACATGTAACATTCACCAATTCTACACATGATTGACAACCACACTACTCAAATTTGTGGAAGTTCTATATATATGATCCAATTTTGAATCATTGTACAAGAATCACTAGAATTTTCACTAAATGTAAAATAGTATTTATTTTATATTTTATTGTGGACATGGCCGAATGAAATATATGATGAATGGGCAAATGATCAAGAGTTAATACTGTGAAAAATGTAAAACAGTTTTTATTATATTTTTCTTTAATAGTTGCATGTATATTATGTTAAAATGGATAAATAAATACAGAACTTATAAAAAAACTCCACCGACAACAAATATAAGGTGGCTTGATAGATCTCATTAAAAATTAAGAAAAAAAATCTTAATTATGTTTATGAATTTATAACTGAGTGCAATGAACATATATAACTAATAAATTAAATAAAAAATGATATTTCGCGTTCGAAGTGAGAGTTTTAGTTTTTCTCTCATCACAAGTCTCAGCAAATGAAATAAACAAAGCAGAAAATAGTCCGCCAGAATGATAAGTGAACGAATAATAAATACCAAAGATATTCATCTTATTTTTCTGTCATCTCAACATAGATGACGAAAAATACGGAAGTCTGGGCATTTACGGGGCTCACGACTGTCATAGACTGGTTTAAGTAATCACTTTACACACGTGTATCATTCATCAATTCTACCCATGATTGACAACCACACTACTCAAATTCGTGGAAGAATTTGAGTAGTGTGGTTATACATGATCCAATTTCGGAACATTGTACTTGAATCACTAGAATTTCACTAGAGATATCTATTGGTGAGTTGAAAGAAGCTTTATCCTGATTAGCCTTAGAATCCTGGATTATAATCACATACATGAGAAAGGCCAGAAAATATTATTTTTATTGTATTATTTTAGCTTTTACAAGTATTTGGACACACTCAAAATGTAAACCATAGGTATTATTTGAAGGGTAAGATACATCACCCGGTTATTAAAATAAATAAATTATTCAAGTATCATGACCAATTATTCGCATCACTAAATCACCTATATAAAGTACAGAGGAGACGAGAAGGCGTGTAGGAATGGGTAATGACATTTCATCTCCTCTTGCACATTTATGGTATCCCGTTATTAATCCGCATTATTTAAAACAACGGCTTTCTCTGTGTTAAATATCTCTCTCTCTCTCTCTCTCTATCTCTCCCTTTCACATCTCAGAAGTCATTATGGTACTACCAGTGACTGGAGCAAAGGTTACGTCATTACCGTCTATTCAAATTAACTTCAATTAAACTCCGATTTTGCGAAATTTCAGTCTCAATTTTCAACTTTATGCGCTGAAACGATTGCGGCCTTTTTAACTAAAAAAATGTACATATATGCAATGTACTAATATTATATTTTAAATTCATATAATTAACTTTAGTTTATAGTTTAAAATTAAAATAAACAAAACTTTCATCCATCACAACACCCATCATGACATATGGGATCGAAAGCAGAGCGGACGCCGTAGTCACAAAAAAATACGTTAAGAGCGTCAGAAATGAAGACTCTAAGAAGCTTATCTGGGAAGAGTCTACGAGACAGAATAAGGAACACCAGGATAAGGGAATACATATGCGAGATCGAAGATATCGGTAGGTGGGGAAGGCAAAGAAGATATGCGCATGTGAGGTGAATAGAACCATCCAGACTCCCCCCGCATTGCACAGCCCTATGCACCATTGGGGTGCGGATAGGGGTTTGAAGCAGAAGAATAATGAAGAAAATACTCTATTGACTTTTTTTGTAAATTAATCGTTTTTCACAATATTTTTTTTTACAATGCATAAGTTTTTTTAATCTAATCTTAAGTGAAGGAATTCCATTCAACTTCATTTGAGATAATAGGGGGTTGCAGGCTTTAAATTTTCAATAAAGCTCTTAAAACCATTAATTATTCTAATTTTATGTTTAAAATAATGATTGACTTGGGATTTTTTATGTCATCACCACATCAGTAAATAGCTAGGTACATTAATGTTATTGATGATATTCTCCATGTTTATCACCTGAAGATGCTGAACAACCATTCACTAAAAGAAAAAATGTTATCTCGTATATTTTTTGCACAGAACAATTAATTTTGTAAATTTATCTCGGAGAAAAAACGAACCGATTTCATTCTACATAAAAAATCGTACGGTAATATTGTATTAGGTGGTAGGTGGCGGTATTTTTACGATCGCATGAATTTACAGTTACTAAAATTTTATACTTAAAATTAATTCCATCTGATTTATGATTCATACCAACTTTTAAAAGAGATTTCGAAATACAGACAGCAATTTTAGATTTGACATTTTGATTTAAAGTGTTGAAATTAATGTTAAGAACAGAATATGTTAGCTGGAGTATCACGGGCTTAATTGAAAAGGTAAAAACATTTTTCTTCTTTTTCATTGTTCGATAAAAACGTATACAAAATATCACATAATAAAAACACGCGATGCATTTAAAGTAACTGCGGGACTATATTATTATTCCTTCAAACTTATTCATGATTACCTCATGTCACAACGTCTTCATATGGACTTGTTGATTTTCATTGCGAGTTTTCGGAACAACAAAGGCATTTGCAAGTTGACGGATAAGTATGGTAAAAACCAAAGTGTGTACTTGGGGTTTTACAATAAGCACAAATTTACATTTCGGAAGTATATTAACAGTTGGATTTTCGTCGAAAGACATCGAGAGGAAGACCAAAAAATTCATGGATGCTACAGAAAGATAACATGATTCGAATGTGTGGCCATGTGACGTTCTCCATGATAGAAGGACCTACTACCTGAGGACGAAAAGAGCTGACACAACAGTCTACAAAGACGATAAGTTGGGAAGGAGTCAGGAAGAAAATTTACATTTTTATGAAATGTTTTACTTAGTAAATACCACTATTTCTTAAAATATACTGTGACACATGTTTCGATGCATTCTACAGTTAATATACATTATTTCTTCAGTGTGCTCTATTGTCCGTTACAAAACCGAAAATATGAAACCATTTTGTAATAAATACGAATGAAAAATTACAGTTCTGAAAAACTAAGAGGCTTGATGCGCCGTTTTTACAAACATTTACGTTCTTTGTACTTTTGTATATTTTTAGATTATATTTTTTAATATGTAAATTTATTTATTGTATTTAAGTTACGACATAAGTCATGATACAATAATACTTAATGATACAGTAGTACATATTTAAGTAACGAGTTACCTCTCTAATCGAGTGTAATGCTCGCGTTTAGGGAGGGGGTTCGCTTAGCAAACTATTTTTCAGATTAAATTCAAGATTGTAATTAATCAGGTAAATTAATTTGAAGACTTATTACAGAATAACCAATTTAATATATTACAAGATAAATAGGGCAAAAAGCTAATTTTCTATCGCTTAAGCCAAATCTTTGAGCCAAATTATTGGAAACAAAATTTAACCAAAAAACTGTAAATTGTATGTTTTGTTTATCGTTTCCAGTAAATAATCATTAGTGCACTTGCTAAGTTTTCCTCGGTCTTCCCCTGCTTTTATTACCAATTACCTTCGCCTCATTATTTTGTTTTAGTGTCCTTTCTTCACTCATTCGATTACCACGCCCTAACCATCTCAAAATATATTTCTTAATTTTATCTATAATCCTTATCTCAGCTTTGCATTACTTCCTTATATCACCATTTAAACATCTATCATATATCGTTTTGCCGCAAATTCGTCCGAAAGACGCATTTTGACTGCATTCAGTTTACTTTCATCCTTCAGAATTATTTAAGAAGGATAATCTGATCAAAAGTTCAATTTAACAAAAAAACTCTGTTTATCGCCTCCTATTATTGTTTACAATATACACAGTACACCATAGTGATAAAATTTTACATTCGATATAAATCTCAATTCAATCAACGTCATTCTCCCATCTTACGTACAAGTATTGGTTGTTCCCCAAGTTACATTATTTAACTACGCGTATCTGATTTTGCTTTGTTTAAATTTAAAACACCAACAATCTCTATTTCGACAGATTTCAATGCTGGCATCATCTTGTGAGAAGAAGCATGCAAAATCTTCGACGCTCTCACCGATTTGAGACTCGTTTTCTTCGGACACTCTCAAACGAGTCCTTTTTTTCTCGGAACAGGGGTCTCCAAATTCAGGGGCTCCATGCCAGCTTCATTCGTCTTCAAAACGAATGCGATTTCCTCAACTAAACCGACGAATAGAAATACACCCGAGATAAACCTTGATATATTTATGAAAACAATCAATAATGCCAATTCAAGCTGTTACTCTCATATTTGTGTAGTATGTACATCCATGTTTATTTTCTTTATTTTTCAAAAATTTAAAGATTTATCTTCAAATTGTTTATGGTATACTTTTCACATCTAACTTCCCTATCCTTATATCCTACCTACAGACAAGCCTCTAAAAGTAGAGGCTTTGAGGGTTATTTATGTTATTTTTTCCTAAAAAAATATATATACTTATATAAATGACAAAAAGTCATGAATCTCCATTTACCAGTTTTGATCAACAATGTGTCAAACAAATCCAAAAATGATTTGTAAAATATGTTATGATTTTTTATTACTAATTTCAAATAAAATATACTGAACTATAATTATGAAGCTGATTTATTAGCAGCTTACATACTTAATCTAAATTTCATACTTGGACATCTAAAATTAAGAAAAAAAGATAATTTTTTAAAAAATTAGCAGCTTAGGTTCACAGAAATACTATGAAACTGTATTATTTTTGTATATAATAAAAACACAAAAAAATATTTTTCTATTTAAAAAATAAAAAAATTGAAAGGTGTGCTGTGATAGTTTGGACATGTGAATCAAATAAGTGAGGTAAGAACAGTAAAACAAATTTATCAGACGAACGAAGTTATAAATAGGTTGCAAAGGAAAATATTGCATAGTCAAGTGTTGAAAATACTTAAAAAGAGGATGGCAAGAGTCATTAGATTTACGATATTACCGGTATTTTTTATATAATATTCAAAGTTTAGTAATATGTAATAATAAAAGAGAGATGATACATGTATATGGTGCATGCGTGATACAGCCTGCCATAAAAATAAATAAATTTGACACCTTTGGATTAATTTGTTATACAGTTTAACTAATAACATAGCTACATTATTTATCGCATACATTTCATTATTTTTAACACTTCCGGTACAAAATTAATATTTCATTTCGTACCCGACACTTAGAAATTGATAACATTATTTTTTATTAAGTTGCATCATAAAACAACACGGAGTATAGTTTGATGGTAAAAATCAATCATAAATAATTAATATATTTATTACATACTGCTATTATTTTTTTAACCCTGCACAGCGCGATTATTTGTAAACAAAAAACTAATCTAAAACTTGATAGCTATATAATAATGTCAGATTATTCGGTTAAAGAAAAAAAATATATATAAATACACGTAATATTAATTATTGTTTTTTTATACTCGTTATTACTAGATGGAATTCTATGAAAGGTAAGAAGTTAAAAAATATAAATAAATATTTTTTCAATATGTATTCTAAAAAAACAGAAAAAAATCCAAAGTATATATTTTTTAAATTGGGCGTGAAATGACGTCCGGCTCTCAGCGTTACCGGACGCTCACTGAATTACATTATTGCGAGTAAGGCCTTAAAAACGTTTCTTTTAACTTTTATTTCATTTTTAAACAAATGAGTATTCATGTTAACTTTTGTCGGCGTGGAGTTAATGGAAAGATGGTTAATATTTTGGTTCAAAAACCGGTTTTCGCCTGCCAAATCGCCACAGGATGGTCTTTGGTAGGTTTACCATCCCTGGCCTTGAATTTTTTTTTGCGCCGATCCATATTCCGAGAACTGTGCGTAATTACATTGTATTCGGGTAAACTTGGTAGAACCTACCTATAACCTACCTGGGGATTTGGAAATATTTGTTTGGTGGTAAATCCGCCCTCTTGGTTAAGTATCACACCTTTATTCGTTCGTCAACCGAACGTTTTCGCCTTATTAGCCGAAAGCGTTCGTTTACTCTTCGCAATGCAATATTTTATAAATAAAAAGAAAATCGTTCGCAATAAATTATTTATTTTTGTATTATTGAATCAAGCATACATTGAGAAGCAATAAGTTTTCATTCGAATCAATTGTGTTTTTTTTTTTGTACGGAAACAAGATCGTTAGTAATATTCGGTACATGTAAAATGGTGCAAAATTCTTAATTTAAACGTCATCCGTAAGTGACAGGTGCCGTGGGGTAGTTGGGTAGACGCTGGACTTCGAGAAATACATATGTATTTTCAATTGGTCTGGGTGCTTCTAATGTATTTTTCACATACACCTTCCCTTTCGTAACTATTCTATCTCCAGACAAGCCTCTAAAATTTGCTTTTAAAAATGCTTTGCGGGTTTTTCCTTAAAAAAAGTAATTTAATAATTTGCGAAATAAGTATGAAATTAAGATTTTTAATTTAAGTTTTACTTGATAAATACCACTATTTCTTAAAACCTATTATGACACGTGTTTCAATGCACTCCGCACCATTTCTAAACACCGCATGTGAAGCTAAGACAAAATTTTAGAGTTGTGTCGTAGGGACGTTGAAGGATCTACCTATCTAATCTCTTTTCCGATTAAAAACCATAATTATTCAGTAATCTTTCAAAGCGAACTTAAGTCATCGAGTGACACCCATGAAATTTCCGGGCGAGACAAAAGCGTTCGACTGACGAACAAAGCAGTTGTGATTTGCACTCTGGCTTCACTCGCGATAGCCGGTAATGCTCTACGCCTCGGGTGCTGAGCTGTTTTGTTTCCATGTTTCTATTTACCGAAAAGATGCATCTTGCATGTTGCAGAGGACGAGGCTGACACGACCGGGGCACTGAATGGGAGTACCACAGTCAGAATGCATCCTGTTGAAAGAAACGGTACTCGGTATAGGCGATTGCTAAGTGTTCCTATAGTGGGCACAGCGCTCACCTATCGCATGACTAACACGTGATAACGTTCAACTTACCATACCTTGTTATACATTAAAACTATAGGGTGAGATATCAAGTAGTTAAGGCCCAATATAGATAAATCGCAACTTAATTTTCTTTTTAAACCCAGGTAACATTCGACGTCATTGAATATTTTGATTAAAATACCATTTTTGTATTAAAAATAAGTTTTCCTTCCAAATAAATGTACGGTTTTGAAAATAAACGAGTGATTGAAAGGTAAGGAGTTAAAAAAAGAATGATAAAAATATTTTTTCAATATGTATTCTTAAAAAAGTACTCGCAAACGCACCGTAACGTAGGTACGTAAAAGTACCGAAAAATGTATTGCATAAATCAATTATTTAAAAAATAAATAAAAATTGCAATTGGTATCTTTTATTCACATAATTGCAATCCGTTTTGCTTGGGTAAAAAAAATATATCCTGCGAATGGCTACCTCTGGCATTGAAGGAAGCCGCGGCTCGATTTTGGGCATTTTCAATGACGTGGAACGGTGTTCCAGAAAGGTCTGGTGGTGTCAAATTGGGTGATCTAGGTGGCCGTGTGATGAATTTCAAATTTCCACGAAATATTTTATGCAAAATAAAAAACCGCTTTTGTTCGCTTTTTTGCGTATATCGCTCCATAACAAATTGTACGTGAGAGCACATTAAAAACAAAATATGAATTTCATTAATTGATTCGGCAGTTTTACTTAGTAAATGCCACTATTTCAGAAATAGTGATATTTACTAAGTAAAACTTAAATTGAAAACAAAATATCAAACCTGAGTGAGCGCTACATTTTGATAGTTCACTTAACTATGAATCACCCTATAAGGGCTATTTCTAGAGTGTGTATACTTAGAGGGAAACTTATTGAACATTTTTAAATGTATTTTTAAAAAAAGGTTTTAACATGAGAATGATTACTAAAGATAAAATTATAAAGTTTTCTTTACGTAGTAATGTCGTCACAGGTAGCAATTTTGACATAGAATCATAGCAAATGCAACATATTAAAATATGTACTTCCTTATGCGAAATAAGGATTATCCAACACTAGCAACTACGTATTGGACTCGAATGCGATCAAAGTCGGTCGGATAAGTCATTCTCGTTAAACTCTGTAATTAGCCTTGTTGAAGCTGATAAGGTTATTTTTGACATCGTCGTTTGTTCAAAGGCAAAGCGGTAGGTACGTTTTATTAAAATGCAACCATAAAGAAGGTCAAAGGTTTTTTTACGGAAAGTTTCACTTGGTAAATACCACTATTTCTTAAAATCTACTATTGTGACACATGTTTCGATGCATTCCCCATCATTTTTAGAACACCGCGATGTAATGAAACTTTAAAAAGATACGGAATACATGGAAACACGTGTCACAATACATTTTAAGAAATATGTAGTGTTATTTACCTAGTAAAACTAAAATAAAAAATGGATAGATATTACTACAAATGACTGCCGAATCAATTAATGAAACGATAAATTTCCCTTAACACTCTAGAGAGGTCAACATTTGCTAAAGAGGTTGATTAAAATTGCCTATACATCCAAATCGTCAGATCTCTCGTAGCCACGGAAATAATTATTGATATTGTTGGCTTTAAGGATCATTTATATATCGTATATCTTTATCTCGAACCAGTTTTGGTATTGTTGAATGAATCAGACATATTATTATGATTTGTGTCATGAATCGTGAATCAGCTGGAAAAAGGAATGTAGGATGCTGGCCGTATGAACAGCGTGAAGAGCGCCGAGTACCTTGCAGTATACAATACATGATACATACACTAACTCAGTGCTCTGCAACCTTTTCTCACCGACGACACAGTAAAATTCTTCCCTAGTATTCCGCGGCTCACCAAAAGCTAAATATATAGACCACTGAAAAATTATTTTATTGTAGTAATTATTACCCGCCTCCGTAGTTTAATGGTCAGCACGCTCAGCTACCATTCTGGAGGTCCCGGGTTCGATTTCCTGAGGGGGGGGGTTTAATAAATATAAATAATTTTTTCAGTCTAATATTTATTTAATACTACCCTGGCCTGGTACCCGAAGCGGAGAGCTAATCACCTTTCTTTATTGCGTTAACTATCAAGATAACACTGCGTTTATACCATGCAGTGCCCTATGCACCATTGGGTTGCGGATAAGGGTTGAGGTAGAGAAGAATTACTATATCCTACGTTTTGAAAAACAGACAATATTAAGAAAAATATTTTGTCATCGTGTATTAAATACAAAATGAAAAATTGTAAAATGTCATTGAATTTGATCGCGGCACACCTGTATCTGGCTCACGGCACACCACTGCGCTACGGCACACCGGTTGCGGAGCACTGCACTAACTGTTAATAACACCACGTTTGTTTTAATATTTTGCATACTGTAATAACGCCGTACGACATGAATACTAATAAAGAATTCAAATGACAACTATAAATAGGCACATACTCCCAAGATTTTTAAGATACAATAAATATTTATGTATTAATTTTAAATCAAACACAGATTTTTTGAGTCTACTAAGTTGTATTTTTATTTATTGTTTCGGCATCAACTTTGTGGTAAGACATGTTACAATGATTAAAGAAAACACTTCGTTTTTTACCACTTGAGTTTTATTATAGACTACATGTTTCAGAAGTTAAACTTCCATCATTCATAAATTAAAATTATTACACCTTGTTCCATATAAAGGCCAAATTATGAATTATCTTGAAAATTTAGAAATACAAAAAAACCTGAATTCTAATAATAATTTATTAAATAATATATTGTTTCAAAATTCTTCGCCATTGCTTTCCATTTTTCCTTTGTTTTCAAACTCCGTTCCTTGGCTAACCCCTTCCCCTTACTTTCCCCTCTCCTTATTTATAGAACAATTTTATATTTTATATTTTAGTTATTATACAGACCTGAATGATGGAAGTTTAACTTCTGAAACATGTAGTCTATAATAAAACTCAAGTGGTAAAAAACGAAGTGTTTTCTTTAATCATTAAGTTGTATTTTATTAACAAAAACACATAAAAAATATTATATTGTGACAATTGTTTCGCCTTGTTAGGGCATTATCAAACGAATGTGAAGATCAAATGGACTACGGTCCTTATGTAGCTATACAATTCTTAGTGACAGTTTTAACACGTGCAGCAATAATTTATGGGAGACTTTAGGAGTTTGATTTAAAATTAATACATAAATTAAAATGGAGTTCTACAAATTAAACGCCAAGTCAATAAATGCAGTAAATATGTTTAGTAAGCGAAACAGGGTATCCTGTTTTTTAAACCTCCACTCGTTTAGTTTACGAGTGATTTTAAGGGATTATCCATTTTTTATAAGTACATATACATTCCCATGACTTTCATACAAAACTCATTTTGGAAATAAAACCCAGAAAAACATTCCTACACGTTCAAAAGATTTAATTCAAATTGATCCTCGAATGAGGAGATTTTGTGAGTATTTTTGCAATTTTCGATATTGTAGGAAAAAAGGAAAAATACAAGGCAAGAAGTACTATCGATAAAATTAAGAAAGGTGAGTTCAGATCGCTTGGACATGTAGAATGAATGAGTGAAGAAAAAACAGTAAAACAAATTTATTAGGCGAATAATAAAAATTGTTATTATTAATAATAAAAATTAATACAAGAATTCATTAATAAGTATCAAGTTTAAATGCTTTATCATTTAATAGATTATGACCGCAATTTTAGAATTAGGACCAGAGAGAATGGTTGATACTAGGGGGGAAGAAGACGCGGATAGATAAATTCCGTTTTTAAGGAAAACCACAATCCTGTTTTAAAAAATATAAGGAAATTCCAATTTATCTCATAAATACCTACTATTGCAAAAGCGATAACGGACATCCGGAGAAATAAAACACATTTTAAACGCCCGAAAAAAATTATCAAATTTTGTTTTTAAACTAGGTGGTCTAGTGATACACCACTGGAATAAGAAAGAAGTCAAAGAGTGGTTCAGAAGGGACAAAAAAGTATGCCCCATTAAATATGATGTGCAAAATAATTCGGTGAGGATCTAACGTACATTGAAAATAGGGGTCTCTGGTGAATAAAAAGCTGACTCAAATTAACTATAGATACTGCCGCGAACTCACACATGAAACGACGTGTGAATAACATGATAATCGCAATTATTCCGACTCCTTACCTGACCGCTATCAAGTATTTGAAATACTTGATCATGCCAAGTTTTCTTTGGTCTTCCTTAGTGGTATGTATAAATTGATCACTTCCACCACCCTATGACATGTCATAAGCCCTGTAAGTATCCAGACTTCCATATTCTTCTTCATTTAGGTCGACATGAAGAAGACATAATATCATATTCTTAATGTAAATATTATAATATTATATATTACAAATTTGAATGACAAAGTATCATTATACTTTTACGGAATATTTGCTGACTAACGTGCTTTCTCCTTTCCAGTACCTACCCTTTTCGGTATCTTTTTTGATACACAATTTTATTACATTATTCCGTAGGTACCTACCTACATAGCTAATTGAAAAGGAATATATTTATTAAAGTGGTTTACCCATGATGGCAATAATTCACCACTCAAAGTTATTCGGTTTATTTAACACCCAAGAATGCGAAGGTGCATCGGAAATCAGGGTCTGTAAGCGTAACGGAATACCCTTTCACAGAAGGAAGCAACCCTAATATAAATTACACATTTCCTACCTGAAAAAACACCATTGTGGGGTGGAGGACACAAAGAATAATCATTTGATATGACAAATTTAACTGGGTATGGATTACGTTTTGCGAATTTATTACGAGTAGGTACCTATGTAAACATCAAAACTAAAAAAAATAGAACTGTGTATATGCATGCTTGAAAAAGTGAGATTTTTATGTAAAAAAAATATAGATTGAGGTGATATAATGGTAACAAAAATATTTGTTGTATTTAGGATCAATCTGAACAAATTAAAAAAAAAATTAATTTAAAACAATGAAAACATAATAATAAAAACATGCATATATAGTAGTCATACAGGAAAAAGTGACCAAGTGCATTGTTTTACAAAAACGTGATCATTGACTATTTGATATCTTACTAGCTTAATATTGCCCTGAAAAAATCCCAAAGGATTTTAAACTTGAAAGTAGAATATGTTGACTTGTTAAAAATGACTAACTGCATTGGTGTTTATTTTCTTGCCAAGCAAAACTGACTTAAATGGCCCTCCTGAACATTTTACGTTTTGGCAGTTGGTCACTTTCTCCTGTACGACTACGGTATGTAAAAGCTAACAGACCGCTTCTCGCAGGGGTAGGCAGAGAAAATAGAACGCCGCACCAATACATCTTTGCAATCAATATTCGTCTCTTCCAAATTCATGCATCTCATCAAACATTATTCCGGAGCAGTGTGGTTGTCAGTTATGGGTAGAATGATAAACGTTACACGTTTATAATGTGATCATTTAAACCAGCCTATGACGGGCCATAAGCCCTGTAAATACCCACACTTACATATGTACTTTCAATCAATTATTTCTTTTGATGTCAAAATGTAAAAATAACTTCTACATGGAGCAACCGAGATTTGTGATCAAGGATTTGGACAAACCCATAATGTGAATAAATCTTCTTCATCTATTTTGAGATGTCAAAGAGACAAGTGAAGTCATTGTTTAATAACACATTTAAATCATTTAAAGCAATGCATCCTATAAACATTATATGTAGTTACTTGGCTTAAAGTTGGTCTTGAAACGATAAAAGATTATCAGCAATATAAATAGTTACATAACATATAGAAACTATCTCTAAAGTAAAGTTGCAAGTAACACCAACAACATGTTAAACAACTTCAGGTTCAAGACTCGGACAAATCGAATAACTTGTCTCATGACAAATAAATATGTTTCTCTCGTAAATAGATGCAGTAATTTAATGCTGGTTGACATTCTGCCATTGAAAGTAAAGGAATGCAGGTATGCATGTGGGTATACCATGTGTAACGATATACGCGCTAGGAAATGCATTGTAAGTCATAGAAATTCGTTGGATAACTATATTATTTATCGAATTCAATGTCAGGTCTTTGATTTCCCATGCAACCCATATAAGAAATGTACAGTAAAACCTCGATATAATGGACCTCGAATATAACGAACTTCGGATATAACGGACATAAAAAACGGTCAAATTATTGACTATGCGTCAGATAACGAGGTTCAACTATATCATATGCATTTTCGTAATTTTAGATTTTTGATTATAAAAAAAAAGCAAACTTCAAAAGTGCAAACTAAACTTGATTCCTTTCTCAAAGCAGGATTACCAAAGGATCACGACGAGTGTCCGAAGACAATAAATAGAATTTTCTTTGTGTTTTGTATTTTCTATTTATATCTAAATATATACAATGTCCATATTTATAATTTTATTTATTTATTTTAAACATATTTTATACAACGGACTTTCGGCTTAACTGACACCCCTCACCCCATGTAGTCCGTTATATCGAGGTTTCACTGTATTCACAATTTTGATTTACCTGTGACAGAAACCAAATTTACATTACACTATAATGTCACAAGTGAAATAAACCTACATAATGGATCATTATCAGACCGGAGGAACATACTTCACCTATAAAGGATTGTTTTATACTCGTTTTTAGTCTATAACAGCCGATGTAGTCAATATTTTTATTCATCATTTTCTTGTGGAAAATTCGCCTTGGTAAATACGTTGTTTTCGTAAGATGGTGATGAATGACGTCACAGAAACGATGGACTTATTTTAATATTGGTAATATCGCTAAATTATTGGCGGCTTTATTTGTTATTACCAAAAAGGTTTGCTTAACGAATATTTCGCTTAACGAGTAAGGTTCTAGAACGAATTATGCTCGTTATGAGAGGTTCCATTGTGGTTAAGTGGAAGCCTCGTACGCAAGTGACTGCTATGACTTATGAAAGGATCTTATCGCTGAATCAGAATCTATTAGTTTAATGTTATTATGCTCTAAATAACACAAGGCGTATAATGTCATAAGAGCCTCGAGCCGAATCACACCCCGAGGCCGAAGTGGAGGAATCGATTCTATCCACGAACTTATTTTTTATTACAGCAATGAATTCAAAATTGCTATTACATCTTGTAATATTGAACGCATTCTGCCAGAGTATAAGTATACGAATGCATTATCGTGTTGAAACATTGTCTCGACATCGCTCATTAACCCTTTGAAACCGAGTCAGTAAAAAGAAACACGAAAATTGTGATTGTTTTATGGTGCTTAAAAATTGGCTGAAACATTTAGTATGACCGCGAGTCCTTTATTCTACTCTACTCGATTTTATTCTCCCTTAAAAATAATTTTGAAAATCCATTTTTTATTGATATCTCAAAATAAATATGTATACTTATGTAAGTTATTTTTACTAACAACATTTTGAGTGTAATCAAATCTTTGTCCACAAATCTGGGTTTCTGCACTTAGGAGAAATTGTTACTTTTTGACATCTCAAAATAGAAGAAGAATAATATGGAGTCTCTATTGGGCTGCGACTTGTCATAGTCTGGTGCAAGTGATCTTATTTAAGAGATATCACTACGGCTTGATCGTTATTAATTGTAACGCGTTATACTCTGAAAATAATAAAAAAAATTATCAAATAAAATATCAACTATGGATGTTTACAGTTTTTTCTAATTATTTTATTTGACCAGTGACAGGGTTTCGTCTTTACTGGCATCATCAAACTGGTGGGAGGCTAGACAAAATTCATGTTATACCCGTACATATAGACAACAAGGCAGGGGTTAAAAACCATGATTTTTATTGAAATTTTTTAACAAAATTATTTTTTATTGAATGAATTTAAATGTATTATAATAATTACATATAAGTTATGATATGCGTTCTAAGTACGATTTTATATAATTTTTCATGGAAGTAGATTTTTGTATTTAAATATTATTTGTTCATTTTATTACCATTCTTATTAACTATTGTCTTAAGAACGATTAATGTATGTATATACTTTTTATTATCTCTCTTATTATCTTAATTTAATATTACTTTAGACTTGAAAGAGTTAAGACAGGATATTATCGACATTATCATAATATCCGTTGCTAACGAGATGAGTAATGATTTTATAGATTTACCATTTTCTTCGCATCTTATTACCAGATTGATAACGTACTATCAATGTGAGTTCTGTAAACATATTATTAAATGGGACATGTATGTATGAGTACATCAAATTAAATTTAACTCTTGGACGTTAAATTAAACCTACTTAAAAGTAATGGTTGTTCGTTTTCAATTATAAATTTGTAGGCATCAATAAGCTGTAATAAAATTTAGTTATGTTTGAAGGAATTTACATACAACCGACATAAGATTCAATGTTTTTAAGTGCTGTTTACAAGATTCAGAAATGATTTGGTAAAATATGTATTTAGCCATTATTGCTTGGTAAATTATTTCCGCCATTAACCATAATATCATGTATCTAAGATAACTCCCTCGTTCCGCAATAAAATTATATATTCCCCAGTAATATTTTTTAAATTGCATTACATGACACTATCAACAAGAAAAAAATAAGAAAAAAGTCCCTCTCCAAACACAAGAGCTCAGTCTCTTTTTTGGAAAGGTTCAGGGCAACTAAAATAATAAGTTTTACTTAGTAACTACCACTATTTCTTAAAATCTACTGTTAAATATAGTACATTTTAAGAAATAGTGGTATTTACTAAGTCAAACTTTAGTTAAAAATGGATTGATTCTACCACAAAGTGACTGCCGAATCAATTAATAATAAAATTAAAAGATTGTGTTGAATAGAAATGTATAGATATTGTATTTAAAAAAATGTAAGTAGGTATATTAAATAAATAAAAATAAATCTAATAGGAGTAAATATTACGTATCTTTCCTTATTTCACGATTCAAACATTAATCATACATCTTTTTGCTGTACATTCGTCTAAGGGATCGTATTCCGAATGGGTTCAGTCTGCTTTCATCCTTCTTTTGCCAACTCCGTGCTTCACTCTCTAGGGTTACTACCAGTACCAGGCCTCTTTTGTGTCCTGCTAGTATAGCATTCGCTGATATATTTTTATTTGCTAAATCTGATGTACGCCTCCGCGGTGTAATGGTTAGCGTGTTTAGCTACCGTGCTGGAGGTCTAGGGTGCGATTCAGGGGGGTTCAAATAAATATAAGTGATTTTTTTCAATCGTAATATTTATTCAATATTACCCTTGTATGATACCTGAAGAGGAGGGCTGATCACCTTTCCTTCATGTGTTAACGATCAAGATAGCTCTGAGTTTATGTGACAGTGCCCTATGCACCATCGGGTGGCGGACGAGGGTTCAAAAAATTAAAAAAAAAATCTAAAAACAGTCATAATTCCAATATACATAATTAAAAAAAAACGTGCGCGGAAAGACGTTTAGGTTGCGCCAGAGCGCGGACGGTCGCGTTCTGAATTTGAACGTTAGTGATCTCAGCCTTAACACAGGGACAGGTTCTGCGGGATTACAACACCATAGAGCTGCAGTCGCCAGAAGGTGGGCTCAGTGCATTAACATTCCATTTGCGACTGTACAAATTGTGAGTTCGTTTGGCATTGTCCCGCTAATAGCGCGAATGCACCGCGTGCTTTTGTTGGCTGACTTTTCTCGCGGCGTTGGCCAACTCGTAATGAGTTACAATGGCCGCAATTACATCCAATCCAGGCCAAACGCGAATAAATACAAGAGACATTTCACGTGTTTTGTAATATGTATGACAAACGAACTGTTTGTTTCCATTACAAGAGATAAACAATGCAAAAACAATTTACACATAAAAAAAAAGATGCGTGAATGCGGAAATAACGAAGATTGTTTGCGAACACGGATTGGGGTGACGTTCATTTCTCTCTGCCTACCCCTACGGTAATGCGGCGTGATGGTTATTTAGGTAGTTAGCTAGTTAGTTTTATGTACCTACTTTTAATTGTTACCACGTAAATGAACAGTTATCAAATTTACATTTTTTATTATTATTTAAGGTCCAGCATTAGTTAAGTCGCAACTCAATTCTCTAAATCCATGTAACATTTTAAGTAAATGATTTTTTTTCTTAAAACACCGTTTTTGTATTGAAAAAATAAGTTTTTCTTCAAAATCATTTTAAGGTTTTGAGAAGAAAAGAATTATTGAAAGAAAATGAGTTAAAAAATATTTAAAAATAAAGTCTTTATTCTCAAAAACAAAAACGAAAATCCGATTAACATTCTCTAAAAAAATTGGACTTGAAGAGATATGTGACCTCTCCGGTGGTCTCCGGTGGGATGAATGCGACTTAACGAATGCTGGGCCTTAGGAGAAGAATCTAATAATTTTATACTCGACTTTTGAATGATGGGACAAGAACGAAACCCGCGTTAAAATATTTGTTTAAATCGGGTAAAGTGATCTTACTAGATCGCAACCAGCACACTTAATTTGGCGAGCGTGCCTTTTCTGCTGCAGGTTCAATGGCATGGAAGGCTCTTCCACCAGTAATAAGAAACAGTGAGAGCGAGATGGTCTTGAGAATAAGACTCAAAACGCATTTGTTTGCTAAATCATTTCCGCAACCTCCTTTTCCCAATTAAATCACAGTGAAGAGCCCTCGAGGTAGTATACGAAAATGACGCCATCTAAATTATACAAAATGAATTATTACTATTATCACATCTTGCGTATTAATGGAAAAAACAAATCGTTATTCAAATCAAAACATATTAAATTAAACCAAGCAAAATGACAGGCGCTGTAGTGACAGAGTAGTAGTGTAGAAGCTCGACTGCGAAACCGGCATCGCGGGTTCGATTCCCGCGTCGCAAAATAAATTCAAGAAAGATTTATTTTTAATAGGTCTTGGTGTTCGTGATGTATTCGAGGTAGTATTTTACGAAAATAACGCTATATAAATTATATAAAATTATTATTATTAATTATTCCAAAAGAAACAAAGAATCTAAAGATGCCGAGACCTCTTTACAGAACAACATCTGGTAGTGAGGAGACAGTGCACCTGCCGGGAGTCGAACATTAGGGCTCTATGTAGGGCCAGGAGATAGCAGCTGACGCGTTTCTGCCGGCGCGCGCCTTCAGGTACCTTAATGATACATCTACAACCAAAGAATAATAACTGTTGGGCGAAAGGCATTTATTAATGCCACTGTCCCCCATTTTAACACATAATATAAATTAATTTGATGCTTACATAAGTAATGCTTAACTAAGTCCAAAACGTAGACGGAAAAGTACCAAAACCACAAGGCAACGGTTTCTAAACTTCGTATAATTTTTGACATCTCATCAAAGGTGAAGAAGAATATGGAAGTCTATGTATATACGGGGCTGACCGTCATAGGCTGATTTAAGTGATCACTTTGCACACGTGTAACATTCACCAATTCGACCCATTATTGACTACATTACCGTACAACGGGGCTACTTGAACTTTGATGTGTTACTTGAGCCCAGTTTAAAAAAATAGATTTAAATCTGTATTTGGTCTACAATAATGAACGTATCGTGACAATAAGTGTCACCTGTCAGGGAAACAATGAATCATGTCGATACGTTCATTATTGTAGACCAAATACAGATCTAAATATTTTTTTGTACTGATGTTCTTTAAATGTACTTACAACGTTTGACATTTGACATAATTGTTTCTTTTTTACACCTTTTTTTCAATACATATTCTAAAAAACAAAAACAAAAAATATCCATTATTATAAAAAAGGGCGTCACCTGACGTCCGGCTCTATGCATTGCCATCAGATCATTTAAAATATTGGAAAAAGACACGGAAAGAATTGTTTATTGATTTAAAATTTAAATATAATTATTTTAATTCAAGATAGAAAAAATGATACTTAATTTAAAATAAGATGAAAGAAAATAATAAAATAAACATATTGTTTTTATGGAAATATTACACACCATGGAAATATTTATGTGTTTATGTATATGTGTGAGTGTGTCTGTGTATGTATATATATATATATATATATATATATATATATATATATATATATATATATATATATATATATATATATATATATATATCCTAAGTACTAAAGGTAGATGCGAATACATATAATAGGCGGAGATGTATAAATTCATGAAATAAATATTTAAGTATTCAAATACTTGTTACATTTTAAGTGTGCCTTAATTTTAAAGCTTTTTCGGTGTAAATGGCCATACGGAGTGCCTTACCTAAAGGGGTGGCACATAGAATGATTTGTTTCCTCGATCTCAGATTTCGATAGCAGGTGACGATGCATTTAATTGGAACGTTAATTGTGAGGTATTTCTTCATTGTGACGTAAAAGAAACGATTCAGTTTCGTATCCGACATCTAAATGAGATGACATGTGCGATTGTGTTAATAACAAGTCGAAGATAGCGTTCAACTAATAATTTAACACGTGTTAAATTTTAAATAATAACATATGTCTCGATCCATGAATTATAACGTTTCATTGAAGTATTTATTTTTTATTTTATAACACCATTATTAATAAATCGATGGTTTAGATATAAAGTACAATATTACAAAATCTTAAGGCTTTTTAGAGATTTAGCAATTTTATACGTTAAGTTTATCTAGTGAAATAAGCTATTTCACAATGCTTTAGGCATCACACGTGTCACGTGAATACAAAATATTGGTAAAATACAAAAAAATAAAGAGGTAAAGAGTAAAATACCGCTAAATCTTTAACTTCCTTAGAGATTTAGCAGGTTTATACGTAAACTCTATCCAGTGAAATGAGTTATTCAATGCTTTAGGCATCACACGTGTCACGTGAATACAAAAATATTGGTAAAATACAAAGAAATAAAGAGGTAAAGAGTAAAATACCGCTAAATCTTTAACTTCCTTAGACATTTAGTAGGTTTATACGTAAACTCTATTCAGTGAAATAAGTTATTCAATGCTTTAGGCATCACACGTGTCACGTGAATACAAAATATTGGTAAAATACAAAGAAATAAAGAGGTAAAGAGTAAAATACCGCTAAATCTTTAACTTCCTTAGAGATTTAGCAGGTTTATACGTAAACTCTATCCAGTGAAATAAGTTATTCAATGCTTTAGGCATCACACGTGTCACGTGAATACAAAAATATTGGTAAAATACAAAGAAATAAAGAGGTTAAGAGTAAAATACCGCTATATCTTTAGCTTTCTTAGAGATTTAGCAGTTTTATACTTTATCCAGTGTAAAAGGTTAAGTAATAATGTGCTTTAAACATCACACGTTTCACGTTAATACAAAAACAGTGGTAGTATACAAATAAACAAAGTAGAAATAAGGTAAAAAGAAATCAATTACAAAATTACAAAACATGCTTTAAGGTAACTGCCGAGTAAATTAAGAAAATTCATTCGAACCCTTATCCGCACCCCAATGGTGCATAGGGCACTGCATCATATAAAAGCAGTGTTATCTTGAATGTTAACACACGAAGAAGAGGTGATCAGCCCTCCGCATCAGGTAACAGTCCAGGGTAATATTGAATAAATATTAAAGTGAAAAAATCACCAGTGGAGTGAAATTAATAAAATACGTGAATTTATTTTTTTAACAGATTTAATAATACGCAAAAAATGGCAACAATAATAAAAGAAGTTTCCTTGAGGCTGGTTTATTTTTCAAAATAAAACGAATATTAGTATGTATGTATAACAAAAATAAAATTCCTGTAAATTGTTATTATGAAAGGAATGACGCAATAAAGATAAACAATCCAAAATGAATGAATGAAATACCAGATTTTTAAATCCCGTTTTCATTTATCAACAAAACAAGTATAAAATTTATCATAATCCCAAAATATCGCCATGAAAATGGCATGCAAAATGGCCTGGATACAATTTGGATTTTAAATTATTTGCTCGGTAAACAGTAACCTCAATTAACTATTCAATTACAGGGACATAATTTTTTATGCTAATTACTCAAGAATTGCACATTAATTACCACTTAAATATTGTTGTATTTTGTTTACTGTATAATTTAAAAAGAAATTAATGTGCTTTTCCTAACAGCAATACCAGCAGGTGGATTTATATGGCGCGTGCTTGGATAAAAGGTGCAAATGACCAGTGGCGTGCACAGAGTTTTAAATCAGAATAGCCAGTAGGGTTGGGTAAAGATAAAGCATAGTAGGCACTGGCCATGTTTCTATATGGAACACGAGTAATCCAGGGTAGGCACTGCTTTTCTGCCTATATAGAATGCACGCCTCTGCAAATGACGTCATATAACTTGAATTATTATTATTATTATTATCACCACTACCCACCTATGCAAGGTGTTTGCTTTATCTTAATGCGATTCATCGATCCCAAAACAAAGATGTATACCTAACCTGCTACGAAACCTGTAGCAAAACAGATAACACGAGCGATACGAATAACCCGTTATTTCACATTTCACAACTTTTAAGGCCCATTTTTCGATTAATCGCTACTGAAATTTCTTTAAACCCGGGTAATATTTGACGTAATTGATTTTTTTTAAAACATCGTTTTTGTATTGAAAAAAAGAGTTTTTTTTCGAAATAAATATATGGTTTTGAAAAGAAATAAGCTATTGAATAATAAGGACTAAAAAAAATCAAAAATAAAAAATTTCAATACATATTCTAAAAAAACAAAAAAAATACAGTTTTGTAATATTGTAAAAAAATGGGCATAAAGCCACGTCCGACTCTCAGCGCAGCCTGACGCTTACTTAATTATATTATTAGTAAGTAGAAGTTGGAGTAAGGCCTTAAGACGTAAAACTTTAAAATAGTCATCGAGTCAATATGTGAAAATAAATATCCACTATTTTAATTTCCGGAGCGACAGCACCTTCCATCAACAGGTGTATATTAATTGTGAAATCTTAGGGTGTATTGTACTTAACAAAGTAAACTTTTAAAGTGTATGATGTTAGTTCAACCACAGAAACTATATCGTTATGAACTGTCCAGATGATGTTCCCACAGGATCCCCTCTCCTACACTACTTTATAAACGTTTTATGTGATTAACTCTCTTAAAATCTGGATGCAACAAAATGTAACATTTTTCTTGTGTTATTTTTCTGTGTTTTTTTCAACTCATTTTGATAATGCCAACTTGAAAAACAAAACAGCTATATTTTTTTATAGAATCATAAATCGTTTTTTGATGGATATTCATTATAATAGATTATGCAATCTATAACATAAATGCCAATGGAATAAAAGGTATAATAAACATAACTGCGTTCATTTACAGTTTATTTTATGGAGCAATAGAAAAACAGTTGCTACAATTTTCTTTTGTTTTCTAGAAATGAAAAACGCCATTTACGATGGTGAATATGAAGATCACTTTTTATTATCATTAAATTGAGCGTGAAAATAACAATTATATTTGAATATTTTAATTCATAATTTTTAAACAATATTTGAGAGTTGGGTAAAGATAAAAATATTCCAATGATGGATTCGGTAATCGATTTGTATGTTATATTTACGAAGTAAAAGTTAATTTAAAATCTAAAAAAGTTTGTTTTAGGAATAAATAGTATCTTAATTCATAAAAAAATATTTATGCCAAACATATGTTTATTGAAATATTATAATTTTTTTATTTTGAATGTGTTTTTCTTTCATTTAATCGTCGAAGCTGGGAAAATATATAGATACTTCAAAATAAGTAGTTTTTTTCACCGACGAATATTCGTTTTTAATTTATATTACATACAATACCTACTAGTATATATTTTCAAATATAAATATTTATATACGGATGATTACACTATTACCTAAGTAGGTGGTAATAACGGATGAGATGTAATAGAACGATACGTAACATAAAAACAGGTATTTAAAACTTATCATCGGAACATAGTATAGATTAATAAAAATAAAAAAATATGCAAAAAATTTTATAAGTACGTGCATTGTGCTCAGCACGCTCGGCTACCGTACTGGAGGTCCCGGGTTCGATTCCCAGGGTGGGTCAAATAAAAATAAGTGATTTTTTCATTCTGATATTTATTCAACACTACCCTGGACTGGTACCTGAAGCGGAGGGCTGATCACCTTTCCTTCATGTGTAAATGATCAAGATAACATTGCGTTTATATGATGCAGTGCCCTATGCACCATAGGTGGGGATGAGGTTTTAAAAATAAAAATAAAACATGTATAGTTACATTTGCATACAAGACATCGAAACTAAAAAAAGGTGAAATATTTTTTCGAATTATTTTTTAATAATCAATAATAACACCAAAAAAAAACACTAATGAACATAAATATATCATTAAAAAACCCTATAAAGTAATATATTTATATGATCTATAACAAAATCTGAATTTTAATTAACATTTTTGTTCCTATTTAATAATAGGTAAACCTGTAATTATTAGAACTATTTTATAAAAATATTTTTTCCTGTAAATAAATGAGCAATATGCGTATAACGCGACTGACTAATTTTACTTTCAAATTACAATTAATTCAGATCTGGAAGCGGCATGTCCTACCAGAAATACCGTCTCATACCAAACCAGTCTTTGAGTCTTTAAGTCGATATCTAAGAAATAATGTCAAACGATAAAAATATGACGACTTAAATTTTTCGTAAATATGTACATAAAAACATAGGTAAACAAAGTTGAAAGGTTTAATACACCTGGCTCCCAATATTGTCACGCCGAGTGTTTGCTCCGCGGTGCAGTTATTGTAACGGAACCTGAGTCGGCTGTGACGTCACTCTCAGTTCTACATAATATTATTTGTACGTGTATTTATTAATTGTAACCAAATCATCTATTACACATACATAGTGACTAATAATATTTTTGAGTCAATACCAACCACGCGGCTTGATATGAGTTTATTTTCGCTGACGCCTTTTTCCGAACGGAAAATATTTCTCATTCCTTTTTCATTAATTGATTCGGCAGTCACTTTGTGGTGAAATCTATCCAATCTTTTAATTAATTTTTTGCTTAGTAAATACCACTATTTCTTAAAATCTACTGTTTTTTTCATTCACTTATTTATTACAGTACAGTGCAGTATTTCTCATTCACTTAAGTATTTATTTCTTTTCTTTTATTTACATTACGATTCTCAACATACATTACTTTAAAAAAACATATATAGAATAAGTCATTCCATATACATACACACACATAGACATACACACATACACATACATAACACGTACGTATACATACACGTCCGCCTCCGTAGTGTAATGGTCAGCACGCTCGGCTAGCGTTCTGGAGGTCCCGGGTTCGATTCCCAGAGGGGGGTCTAATAAATACGAGTGATTTTTTTCACTCAAATGTGTATTCAATATTACCCTGGACTGGTACCTGAAGCGGAGGGCTGATAACCTTTCCTTCGTGTGTTAACGATCAAGATAACACTGCGTTTATATGATGCAGTGCCCTATGCACCATTGGGAGTGCGGATAAGGGTTCGAATGAAAATGAACGAATACATACATGCGTGTATGTATATGGACACGTAGATGAAATAGAAAATAATAGTGATCGTAGCCGAGAATTACACCAGAAGTAGTATTTTCCTCTTAAAGGCACCCTCACCGATGTAAAAAAGGTCGGTATACACGGAAATACGGTTGAGCAGGGATACTGCCCTCCCAATCGGCATTTCCATCGGCAGGTTGGTCCTACCGATCGGGTGACAGAGCAACCTAACCTCCCGAAACCTGAGATAGTTATCGGGAATATAGAGATTGATTCTCTCCATTACAAGTGGGTTTACCGTCACACCGCGGATCAGACGGAAGAAATGCGTGGCTGGGTACGCATCCCTTCATTTAAATAAGATTAGGTACATATTAAATCCAAGCATCCCCAGAATAAAGTCTGAAGGAAACAACCATGGATAGATTCCATTTTCTGAGTTTCTAATTCTTTTTTATTGAGTAATTACGCGTGTTTAGCTACCGTGCTGGAGGTCCCGGGTTCGATTCCCAGGGGGGGTGAAAATAAATAAAATAATATTACCCTGGACTGGTTCCTGAAGCCCAAGAGTGATCACCTTGCCTTCATGTAAGTAATGATCAAGACAACACTGCGTCAATTCGATGCAGTGCCCTATGCACCATTGGGTGCGGATAAGGGTTATAAGTAAAAAAAAATATTGTGTTTTCTCTATCATGGGTCATGCAATCGTGGATGGCATGGCCGAATGCTACGATCTATTTCAAGACTGCCCACCTCTATTATCGAATCATGAATAAGGTCTAGACACACGTGCTCATTATTAGCACAAAAGCATGCTATTATTGAGCATGCCACTTAGTAGCATGTGTGTACGTACTTCGCTAGAAAAAAGCATGCTCATTTCGAGCATGCTCCAAAATTGACAGTCATTCGATTAACGAGCATGCTACCTGCAGCGCGGGCGTGATCTGAACGCGTCTGAACAGGTTTGCTTATGAGCATGCTAGTATCGATGTATTTAAACGAGCATGCTTATTTCAAGCAAATGTACACATCTAGAAAGCGTCCTCGTCTTAAGCATGCTTAATTAATATATGTGCCTTACGAATTTTTGTATGAGTACCATGCATTCGGAATTCCGAATGCGGAAATCGCACGTTTGCAGGTAGGCTTAATTTAAACGTGGATTATTTTTGTCTACTTACCAAGAAAGCGTTTTAACACGTTCATTGCTGACACCGCGTGAGACGCGTTGACGGTTGACGTGACCGCCACGCGCTCAACGCACCAGACGCGTTTGTTTGAATAAATCTTAAACTAAGAAGCGCAGGGTGACTTTTGAGATGTGTTTAGCCTCAGCCTGAGGTGACCTGTCATTATTAGTCATTCCTAGTTCAACCCTCACTCGGATAAGTCACGTAGCGCGTTTTTATTGTTTTAGTGCGAAAAGCAGCGTTTACACGAAAAGCCATATTCACACGGGTCGAAATATATGCAATTTTTTTCGTTTTTATTTTTAAATTTTTGTTTGTTTGGGTGAAATAACTTTAGATTGACAATAGTTTAGTGAGTATTATCAATAGTTAAGTGAAATTCACATTTTTATTTGTTTGTTTTTGTATTTATAAATAGTGTTTTGTATTTTCGCAGAACTAAAATATTGAATTTTTTATATTATTTGACTAACATTGAAACCATTTTTGTGTATTTTTAAGTATTTTACAAAAAATATTAAAAAATGGATCAACCATCTACATCAAAGCGACCAAGAGTGGAAAATGTGAGTGATAGTGATGAAAGTGAGATAGAATACGATTCAATTAGTGAATACGAAATAGATATTGATATGGAAACAGACGATGAAAGTGACAGCGAAGACGACAATATGTTCCAAGAACAACCACCGCCCACTCTACCTTCAACTTCGAGACGTTGGTCAAACACGCCAACGCAAGCCCAAGAGATCCTTTTTACTGGAAGACCAGGTATAAAAATTGAAATTTCAGGGAGAGAACCAATAGATTACTTCAATATGATAGCCAATGATGACTTCTATAATCTTCTTGTCCAACAGACCAATCATTATGCTTTGGAAATTATGGCTCATTCTGAAGGAGATAAAAGCAGAATAACTCGTTGGAATGACCTCACCACAGAAACATTAAAAGTATGGCTGGGGCTTTTACTGCACACGGGAACTATTCGATTGAATCGCCTCACGGATTATTGGAAGAAACATCATCTCTTCAATCTGACAGCATTCTCACAGTATATGTCTCGAGATAAGTTTTTTTTAATTCTTAGATCATTACATTTTAATAATAATGAAGCGGACACCACTAGTTTAGGGAAAATAAATCCACTGATACATTTTTTCAACGACCGGATGAGTGCAATTTATGCACCCAATAAAAACTTGTCAATTGACGAGTCTTTGGTACTATGGCGAGGGAGGCTCGTTATGCGGCAGTACATGAAGGGGAAAAAGGCAAAATATGGCATCAAATTATATGTATTGGGAGAATCCAATGGTTTGGCACTAAAAATAATTGTGTACGGTGGTTCAGCCGACCAGGAGTTGAGTGGAAAGAATCACACCAGTAAAGTTGTCCATAAGCTCATGGAAGGGAGCACCCAAGTCGGTCACTCCATTTTTATGGATAACTATTACAATAGTGTCCCTCTGGTAGAAACCTTATTGAGCCAAAAAACATATGTTACGGGCACTTTGCGAGCTAACAGGAAATTTAATCCAAATGAAGTTTTAAAAAAAAAAATTAAAACTGGGGAGTCTGTGAGTCAGTATACTGATAAAGGTATCTGCACAACCAAGTGGAAAGATCGCCGAGAAGTGTTGGCCATATCTTCCGAATTTGATGGAGAACTAACAAAAACAACAAATCGTCATGGAAAGGCTGTTGTAAAGCCAAAAATGATAATAAAGTACAATAAATTCATGAGCGGTGTTGATTTCCACGACCAAATGTTAGCGTACTACCCAATAAGAAGAAAAACTTTGCGGTGGTACAAGAAATTGGGCATACATTTGTTTCAGACAATGTTATTAAATTCTTTTTACTTATTCAATATGAATAGCGAAAAGAAAATGAGTCTATACGATTTCAGACTTCAAGTTATTGAAAAACTCCTCGGCCCTCCTCCCTCAATGCAAATACCGAAACAGGAAATTATTTCACACCTCCCAAGTTTTTGCCCGAAAGACGATCGCGGCACAACGAAAAGAAGACGGTGTAAATATTGCTGGAGTGAAAAAAAGACAAGAAAAGACTCCATATTTTGCTGTCTTCAATGTCCAGACGGACCAGGATTGTGTCTGGAACCATGTTTTCGTATTTACCACGAAAAACAATTCTGATCACTTTAGTTTTATTTACTTGTTTGAAAATATAAGAAAAAAATCAATTGTTCTTGTTTTTATTTGGAAAAAAAAACAATCTTCCTTGTACATATTTGTTTGACACAACATCTACATAAAAAAAACATAGTTGCGAATAAGTTCTCTGCGGAAATGTCATTCAATTCCACCTGAAGTTCAAATATCACTGGACACTACTTGTAGTAGCGCTTCGGCCGGATGTTGACCGGAAATGATGCGTGCGGGGAGGGGTGAGGATAGAGTAAGAAGCGTACTATACAGCGTGTTTATAATTTGTCGTTATATTATGGGAAAAAAAACAAAGAATGTTTAAAAAAATCCAGACAGTGAAAAACAATATAAAAATCAAATAACGTTGTGTGAACAGTATGGACAGTAAAACTTTTTTACCTCATGTTTATGTCTCAAACATATAAATTCGTCGCAAACCACACACGTTATTTTGTTTTTGTTTTGTCAGATTTGCAGAGGTCGAAATTATAGCGACTTATCTTAGGGGAATTCTTCCCCCATTTCATCTGCAAATAAGCTAAATGCCTTTTGATGGAGCTTATTATGTGATTTTAATCTGCTTCGTTTTCTTGCATTATCTTTTACGAGCTACATGGTAAAATACTGAATGAATTTTCTTCTTTAACGTTTGTCATTTGGTTTCCATTCCGAATTTTTATATAATAAACGTAAAAATACAATTGCACCAATAAATGTCAGTAGATAATATAAATTAATTATAATTCTTATAAGAACGACAAAAATCACTCTGTATTTGCCAAATAACGTTAGCGTATCGGGAACACAATGAACACGCGTGCAAATTGACGATGTACCACCGATGACTAAACTGTGGGGATAGATAGATTATGATGCCGCGTGTTGGAACGGCGATACGCGAAGACAATAATGCGAAAAATGAATGGAAAAATTCAGCAGAAAAAATCCAATGTTTGTTTGTTACTTTTTTAACATACCTTCCTACAAAGAATGAGTAAACAAAAATGAATAAAATAATTTCTACGCCGTCATTCCCTCGGTCAATTAGCCAATTACATGCAAATATTTATTTGCTCTTCTGTATTCGTAGACAAATCTAACCAAACTGTGAATATTGTTACATCAAATATCTCTGAATAAGGAAGGTTGTGCTGCCAATAATCTTTTATCGTTTGCTTCGATTACATTTACATAAAATTACGCACAATCTTCAGAAAACGCCTTTCGGACGCTAATGGTTAATTTTAACACCAAGAAGGACGATAAAATAATATTTTATCTGTATGTTTATTTCCAAGCTGTCATTTTAACCCTTTTACCGCGCGTTTACTGAGAAAAATTAAGCATTGCGTTTAAACCGCTCATAACTTGTAATAAGTAATGAACGATGATCTCATGCAAAACGTTACCACTTGTTTTTCTATTTATTTAATGTGATTATTTAACACATTAAATAAATAGAAATTATTTTTGTTCGCCTCCGTAGTGTAATAGTCAGCACGCTCGGCTACCATTCTGGAGGTCCCGGGTTCGATTCCCAGGGGGGGTAAAATGAATATAAGTGATTTCTTCACTCTACTATTTATTCAATACTACCCTGGACTGGTACCTGAAACGGAGGGCTTATCACCTTTCCTTCATGTGTAAACGATCAAGATAACACTGCGTTTGTATTACGCAATGCCCTATGCACCATCGGGGTGCGGATAAGGGTTTTATTATTATTATTATTATTATTATTTAACATACAAGCATATTTGTTTTACATACGGAAGAAAATGCTTTTTACTGAAAAAAACAAACGTAAAAATATAGGATAAAAACACGTTGAACAGCGTGCTTAAAAATTCTGTGATAACATTTTAACGATTAAAAAAGCAGTATTTTAAAAAAAAGAATACAATGTTTCTTATTTGGAAAATGACAAGACAGAAGAAAAAAAATCATATTTAAAAAACAACATTTTTTATTGATATCTCGATATATTTAATTTTGTATTTTGACTTATAGGGCTCAAACCTGTAATTGGCAATTTAAGTGATGACTTTATACACTTTGTAACATTCACCATTCTACGAAAGTTGTATTGTATATATGCTTCAATTGAAAACACCATCTGCATTTTCCGATTAAAACATCATCTACGACATCTATGGTTAAAATTAGTAAGTTAGTAACAGATATCGCAGACGTAGTTTTACTATAAAATGCAGATATTGTTTTTAATTGAAGAATTTATACATAGTTGATAGAATGTTGAATTTTGTAGAGTGTGTAAAGTGATCACTTAAACTAGCCAGAGTATAGAGTATATCACTTAAACTAGCCAAAGTGATAACTAATACTCAAAAGCGGTCAGGAGTCGAAATAATCGGCGGGTATATATGAGGAGATGCATGAACGTGGAAGAGGCAAGGAATGTTTGCAAGGATAGAGTGGTGTGACGTTATTTTCTCTTTGCCTACCACTGCGGGGAAGCGGCGTGATAGTTATTTAGTTATTTTTTAAACTAGCCAATATCGGGTCCTAAGTCTTGTAAATGCCCCAACTTTAATTTTTTAAATCTTGATTGAGTTCGTTTTATGTCGCTCACTCCTTTCAAGAACGTCATAAATCAAAAATCGTCATTTTTTAGCTGTGCATGTTTTCGGAATGCCCAGAAAATGTACTATATCCCAGCAAAATAGGCATATTTTTAACTTAATATTTATCCACTACAGGGCAGAAAGTGTTGTTTTTGCATTTTTGAAGAAAATGTATTGTTTAATTATTTTTTTTAAATATACTTAATATTTTTCAAATGGAGAAAAAACCTTCAGATTGTACCTAAAAAGATTTGTTGCACAGTAAAAAGTTACATAAGTGGCTTGATATTTATTTTTAATGCATTGTGTTATATTTTTAAACTCTAAAAACGTTCTCCTGAAATATCACGTTTCTTGATTTATGACGTTCTTGAAAGGAGTGAGCGATGTGTTCAGATATCAATAAAAAATCTTGTATACGTAAAAAATATGGATACGTGGAGCGAATCCAGCACATGTAAACAAAAATTTGGACACATACATGAACCCCTTTATTCTATTTAATTTAATTTCGAATCGTAATTATATCATACTGGATCAAGTTTATAAATAAACAAAATACGTAAATTGTTACATTTCGCTAACTCATCCCTTCGTTTTATGTTTAATACTCAATTAAGACTATTGAAATATGGCTGTGGATAAGAATAAACCAGGATATACATACTCGTAATACATAGTTCGACCTCTGCCTTCGATTCGTAGGCATACGAGAGATACCATTCAATACATACTTTATGCTTAGCCTCTGATGAAAGCATCCAGCATCTCAGTTTGCAGAATTGCAACATAGCATCCAGGTTTCTCTTCATCTCCTTATATTATTACTGCTATTGACATTACCAATGCATTGGTTGAAGACATTACGTCTTGAGTAAATATATTACATGCGGGATAAGAGGGAATCGCATAAGACATTATTCATATGATCAAAGGAATACCACGGCAGCTATGTTGTGGTTTTGTTAACAGTAACAGCTATTCTCCATTGAAATAAAGCTAATACATAGACATTTTTCATAATCTCCTCGTTCAGGCAAAATGCCAATTTTGGTTTGAGGATACAGGCGAGAATACAATTTTATTTGGAAAATGTGTTGTTGAAAAGGATATCATTAAACCTGCTCTCTTTTTGAGACTTATTGTGAAATTTAACAAATTATTGCTAAGTGTAACACTCCATTTTGAGATTTATTGTGAAATTTGACAAATTATTGTGAAGTTTAAATTTTTTTTTTGAAGTTTAACAAATTATTGTAAAGCTTAACAAATTATTGTGAAGCTTAACAAATTATCGTGAAGTTTAACAAATTATTGTGAAGTTTAACAAATTATTGTGAAGCTTAACAAATTATTGTAAAGTTTAACAAATTACTGTGAAGTTGGACAAATTATTTTTAAAAAATGGTTTAACCGGTGTTTTACATAAGTTTGTGTTTTAAAAATACATTTATCACAGAAATTTATGAAATAATGTTAGATTTTTCTATTGTATATGCGGAAAAAAACAAGCAGACGCATCCTTTACATATATGCCAATGCTTTTATAGTGACAAGGGTTTGTTTAGTTTAACAGAAATGAAAACACAATTTTGTATGAGTATCTACTTACTTCTATCCCTTAAAATTGTCTATGGTCTACTTACGAAAAATTACAAAATTTAATGTGAGTTTTCTAAAAAGTGACATACATTTTAATAATATGTATTACAATAACATTCTTAATCCGTTCTGGATGTCCCGGGCTCGATTCCCAGGGGGAGGTGGGATAGGAGTCCCTGTGTGACTTTTTCACTCTATTTATTCAATATTACCCTGAGCTTGGTTCCTGAAGCGGAGAGCTGATCACATTTCCTTCATGTGTTAACGATCAAGATATGATGCAGTGCCCTATGCACCATCGGGTGCAGATGAGGGTTTGAAGAAGAAGAATAATAATATTTCCTACTTTTTTAATCTTAGTCAAATAATATGTGGAAAAAACTATGCGATACGAAAGATATCGAATACATCGCACGACGTTTGACATTTGCTGGGATTGTTTGGCATGGCTTATCGTTATCGCTTATTATATTTTTAACATATTCTCAGAATACCCCTATAAATCTATCGACATACCCTCGCTCACAACCCACATATGAAATATAAAATGATTACGTTTGCCATTCATAATAAATGTAGCGCATGATATTCCTGAGATGAAAATATTATCGTTAATGACTGTTTGAATATTCCCAAGTAATGTGCAAGAAAGATCATGTAATGAGCTATTTCCACACCCACAGACATACATATATGCAAGTTACAACTGTATTACTTACAGGTATTTTAATTTACAGTATAATTAATAATTACAGTAAATATGCGTTACTAACTCCGATGACTTAATTATTGTAAATTGAATGTGTCTACAAATGTTGGTTTTAATGTATGCTAACTCTCACAATTCGACGTGATTAATTATACCCATTGTTACGAAATATTAATTTGTATTGCTTTATTTCTAGATCTAGGTAGGTGTACAAGTACTTGAACATCTCTAGCATCGTGTATACAAGTTTGTGAAAATTGAAGCATATGATTAGAAAACACAGATAAATTGAACTAATTTTAATAAGAGTGGTATGTTGTAGTAACAATTATAGGAGGTCATCGTGATTTAATCTATGAATTTTTACGCATTTACAAAAATACAGTAAAACCTCGATACCACGGACTTCTATTTAACGGACTTCGGATATAACGGACAAAAATCCGGTCAAATGTAGAAAAAAACATCAAAACGTCCTGTTAATACTATACATAATTAAATCCAAGTGTCGTCGCATGTAAATAATTTCAAGTAGTCATGATAGTCACAAACTATGTCCCAAAACTTCCAAAGTGCAAAAAAAACTTGATTCCCTCTTCAAAGTCGGATATAAAAAAAAGCCGAAAGCAAGCGTGTCGATATTAAACAGTAACGTCGCTTCATGACAAGTTTAGTGTTCGAAGACAATAAAATAATTTTGTTTGTGTTTTGTATTGTTTATTTATATCTAAACCCAGTTATCATATTTTCAAAAAAGATTTTTGCTTATTTAAAACCTATTTTTATATTACGGACTATCCGTTTTACTAGACACCGTCTCCCCCCAATAAGCCCGTTTTGTCGAGGTTTTACTGACATAGAAATTAGAATGGTCGGCATTATCCGATTTATGAGTAAGTTTGCCGACTGTGCCTGCAAAGGGAAAAAATCTAATGGATGAGAATTTATCGCTTCGAACTTTCCTTGATAACGTCATCGCAAACGGTTCCTTAATAACGTCTAAGTCATAACGTAAGGATGTTTTCCAACAAAAAACGACTGAAATCGTACATTATAAAAAGGAATTGTTTAGAACAATGGTTCCCAATTAGTTTTTCCTACGTAACACTCAAATACTCATAATAAAAAAACTTGCGTACTCCTGATAGCGGGAATGATAAATAAAAAATGAAAGTTAGTTTTTTTAAATATATGTGTTGTCATAAAAATACAGTTCGACGTTGAAAATCAGTTTTACATGATCTTAATCAAGGTATTGCTGTGCATACCTCTTGATGCAATATGGCGTACCCTGGGGTTACGCGTACCACTAATTGGAAATCACTGGTTTAGAAAATCGGTATGTACATAGAATGATATAACATAAAATGTCCACATAAAGCGGATATGTCTCCATTCTCCGCTGTCATAATTTCCGATTGCATAAAACAAAAAACACGCTTGTAAAATTAACTAAAATTAACTAAATATTTAAAAAAATCAAAAATGACAGCCGTTGTGGCGTAGTTGGGTAGATGCTCGACTACGAAACAAACTGGCGTCGTAAGTTCGATTCACGTCAATTGGAAAATAAATTAAAGAAATATTTATTTTCGATTGGTTTGGGTGTTTATGACGTGTTTTTCACATTTACCTTCCCTATCCTTACTATCCTACCTGCAGACAAGCCTCTAAAAGCAGAGACTTTACGGGTTATTCCTTTAATTAATAAAAACTTGAATGTAGAATGATATAACATAAAATGTTCACATAAAACGGATGTCTCCATTCTACGCTGTCATAATTTCCGATTGTATAAAACAAAAAACACGCTTGTAAAATTAACCACAAAGTATGAACTGGAATCGTAAGTAAGAATAATATTTTGTTTTATGAGCACCAGTCAGCGTAGCAGTACCTTCTGGAAGATGGGAGTACTGTGCGGACATCAACGGACCCATTCAATACATCTCCCGGACTCATTAGGGCTCGCGCTCCGGTCGTCCATCGTGATGATGAACGGCGGACCGTTACTTCTTCTTTCTCGCAATCTTCTCCGCAGATTTAGCTCGTCATTGCCCGTCTATTAAACTGCATTTCTTGCCTCTAGTAAATATCTCTACCGCAGCTGACAGCTTAATACTCTTCGTGAGTGTGCGGCAGCCTATAGCGGGAGGCAGGATCTAACTGCGAGATACAAGATGTTCCGACGGGAACAACCGGGAGAGAATGCACGAGATAATAACACAATTTATTGTTATATGCACGTAATAACTGAGAGTAAATTAACGTAAAAAATTCAACGAGCGAGAGACGTTTTTAGAGCTTTCGAGGTTGTAATATAAATCTCTTCTCGGAGCATCGTGCTAGCATTGCGGAAATTTAATGATGATCATCAAGCGGATAATTGTTATAACTTTTTAAATTGTACATACTTTATAAGAATAAATACATAATCAGCTACCTATATAAACTATTCAGAAATAAGTACAAACATAAAATTTCTTCAAATGATGTAAATTAAGTGTAAAGATAGTTTGTATTAAATGTAATATAACGTCGTTCGGCATGCGTCACCGCGAATTCGACATATTCAAAAGCGACTTTTTGTTTTGAAAAGTGACATTCGATTCGTTATCCTTTTTCCCGTGATTGTGTATACTCAGAATATCCGATTTTTTTATGAATCGTCATGTTTAAGGGCAAAATGTAACACTCACTCCTTTCAACAACGTCATATATAAAAAAACTTGATTTTTCAGGAGATCGTTTTTAAAGTTTAAAAATATAATAAAATGTATAAAAAATAAATATCAAGCTTCTTAATGAAATTTTTATGTGTATCACATCTTTTTAGGTAAAACCTAAAAAATATTTTTAAAAAAATACCTTTTCTTCAAAATGCAAAAACAACACTTTCTACCCTGTAGCGGGTAAATATTAAGATAAAAATATGCCGCTTTTGCTGGGATATAGTACATTTTCTGGGCATTCCGAAAACATGCACAATTGAAAATTGACGATTTTTGATATATGACGTTGTTGAAAGGAGTGAGCGATATGCTGTCTGTACTGCAACATCGCGAATATGTCAATAACTTATTTCTATCTCCTGAACATTTTGTTTTTTTGTCACATACGCGGCGTTGCATGCCGAACGACGACAAGCTAACTGAAGAAATAAATAAAAAAAATAAAAAATGTTGCTGCAGATCTATCCACAGGATTGAGATAAAAGAAGGAAGACTCCCAAAAATGTAAATTAACATTCAGTCACTTACCTAAATCCTCATATTTGTTTTCGAATCACTGTCCAAGTGCAAATTGCAAATTCCAACAGATTCACTAGTCACCCGATAAAATTTTGTATTCCGTTTGCACTGCAAATAATTTGCAACAACAATGATGGTGAATTAAAATCGCACGCTTATGTATGTTATAAAAAACGGGGTTCAAATCAAACAAATATAAAATTATTATCACTGCAACGTCATATTTCGAGAAACACACATAAAAATCTTCACCAAACGGATATTTTGTTATATTTATAATGTAAATAATAACATAAATACCATCGACTCGACGATTTGAGACCAAGCACTTCAAAACTGACGACAATAACCAAAGACAATTAAAAAAATATCTGACAATTTTTCTGTTCTATGTTTTCAACTGTTTTTACTAGGTAGGTACATTTTTATTACTTTTTAAATAGATACTGGCCACTTGCGAATTATATTATAATACATTAGGGTATCTACTCATGACCGAATCACTAGGCTTTAAATATTAGGATTATTGTTACCTTTTTCATTTTATTTATTTCTTTTCTCTAACGCAATTATTATTCTGAATTCGAACCATGAAAATATAAAAGACAGGCTCGATGACGCTATCTTTATCACTCATGCGCGAGTGAAACTCTATCAAGCTTTTCTTTTACACTGTTATGATATAAAAGATGGTAGAGGGAGACACAGTTAAGGCTGATTACAGCGAAATTTAAAAATATCGAAGAAAACAAATTAAAATTCCTCGTCTAAAATGCCTTCATCCTTGTTTCACAAATATAAAGTAATGATAGTGAAAGAGATTGAAAGTGTCGCCCTTATCCAGACAAATAATATAAACAAAAGACTGAGAAACATATTTGAAAATGGAATGAGAACGAAAGAAATAGACACTCAAAAAACGATTAAAGCGCGGGATATTTTGACAGCTACGGATGTTACTAGATGAAAAAATATAGCTTTTATGTAATTTAAAAAAAATGTATCTAATTAGGTCCTTGTACAGGTGTAACCTTGCATTATTAATAGTGGAAATTAAAACTCTTCGGTAAAATTGTAGTATGTAGTAATAATGTAGTAATAAAAAAAATGTATCGAGTTAATATACCCATACATGAAACAATGTTTGGAACCATTTTCTAAGGAATTTAAAAAAATGAGATACAAGTAAAATTAAATATTTTTTTCCTTCCCAGTAAATTAAATTAACAATTGAAATGTATATTATCTGCATAGGAGTGAGGTATAAAATAATAATATTACATAATTTAATGTGTTTATACATTATTTTTACTGTCAACAGCAACGTGGCAATCAATGAGTTGAGATCAGCGATTACTTCGTGTAGATTCAGAACAAATCGTGATAGATCAAAATTATTATTCCAACTGCTCGTTGCAGCAGGTAGACGGGATTTGGTCAATAAACCGTTACAGTATAGTTGCATAATAACCTTTGGTAAATATTTATTGTAATACGCTATCAATGACATATAGATGGACGATTATACTGGCTATAGAAATTGATTTATTATACGTTTAAAAAATATATATTTATTCATATACAACCGATCCCAATTTAACAAAAAATATAACATAGGTATCGCTCACTCCTTTCAACAACGTCATATATCAAAAATCGTCAATTTTTTCAGTTGTGCACGTTTTCGGAATGCCTAGAAAATGTACTGTATCCCAGCAGAAGAGGCATATTTTTAACTTAATATTTACCCGCTATAGGGCAGAAAGTGTTGTTTTAGCATTTTGAAGAAAAGGTTATAAAAAATTATATAAACTAAATATTTTTCAAATGGCGAAAAAACTTTCAGGTTTTACCTAAAAAGATCTGTTGCACAGTAAAAAGTTCAATAAGTGGCTTGATATTTATTTTTAATACATTTCATTATATTTTTAAACTTTAAAAACGATCTCCTGAAAAATCAAGTTTTTTGATATATGAAGTTGTTGAAAGGAGTGAGCGATATATCATACATAGAAAATATACCGATGCATAGTACATATTATACAAAACCTTGATTCTATTCATTATTATTTTATCCGAAATCGGATCCGTGATAGTTCATACGGAACTGTTACGAGAGGTGGTATCATACATCATTGTTCCGCAAAGTATGTGCCTCGGCACACTGGTGTACCGTGGTGATTAGTTGGTGTGCCACGGAAAAAAGTCTAGTTTTGTGAATATAACACAATTGCTCCAAATTTTGATTACCTGTGCTCAGTTAAGTAGGCTCACATTTTGCATTAAACATAATATATTAAATATGTTACCATAATATGGTAAATATGCACCTCTGAAATTTCTTAATTTGGTAGGTGTACCTTGAATAGAAAAAGTTTGCGGAACACTATCATACATGATAAAAATAGTAAAGGACATTGGTACCAAAAACCAAGCTAGGACACAAAATGCCGAACCCTCTTCTAGTGGAACTGTAGTTATGTTGACGACAGTCAATAGTCCGGCTTCTCCTGAGGAGTTTTACGTGGTTTTCTCCCAGCAATTTGCAAATGGTGAGAAGTTTCTGATTGGCCCACACTAGATTATCCCTCATGTTCCCAACACAGATTAAAATAAAACAGCTTGTTATAGTTAGAAGAAACAAAAATCCTGTAATTAGGACACAGCTAATTGTACGAATCTGTTGAGAATGAAGACCAGATGAATCTTCAACTAGTAAAAAATAGTTTTTATTCCAGCTTGACAAAGCTTGGTGGCTACGATACTTTTTCAGCCATTTTTAGCTTACAAGTTCAGCATTATATCATTTTTAACGTAAATAATAGTGAAAATTGTGGAAAAGATAATGTGGGAAGATCAGCTCTGAGCTCAAGTGCCACCTGATCAACTCCAATCTGTGCTACACAAGCAATTAAAATATAGTATTCTCTGGTTTGGGACTGGAACCAAGATTTGCCGTTTGTACATATTTCAGGTAAGCAACGGGCTAGCCAGTTGCGTGGGCTATACAATGCTGAAATAGCAAGTTACTGGTATTAGTAAGTACATACCTTCCAGATGGAGAATACCTCTAACGAAGTTACTCTTCGCAACACAATTATTTTCCTACAGGGTGGCGCAAAATCAACTGTCCAATTTTGGCAGGATGGGCTTATCACCCTATCAGAAGATGTTATAATTTTTGCAAATGACGTTGTATGTCAATCATATTTAACGTTTGTGAACTAGACAGCTGCAGTATACAAACAGATGGTGACGCAAAATTAATTATCCAATTTTGTTTTTGAATAACTTTTTTACTAAATTTAAAAATTATAAATTATGTAATGGAAATTACTGTTTATTGTAACTTGAGTTTTATACTGACATTGTCTGATGATGTTGGTTACGACCAAACCCGGTTGCTGGTCAAATAAAATTAATGTGGAAAAAACTACACAATTGATATTTTATTCTGTAATGAAAATCTTTGTTTGGACCTTAACAATTTTTTCTGTTAAGTGGAAGAGATGAATGATATCGTTTCCAAAATTTGTGACGTTTTATTAATGTGTTTGTATACTGCAGATTTCTAATTTACATGTGTCAAATATGATCGACGTGCGACGCCATTTGCAAAAATTACAACATCTTCCAATAGGGTGATCAATTTTGCGCCACCCTGTAAACACTACAGCCACACCTCATTCATATCTGCACTCTGCAGTGAGCAGATAGAGCGTCGACCCGCTACATACGACCCACGATTAGACCAACCTCTATCACAAGTTATTGTATAATCTATTTTCCTAACCAACACAGACACTAAGGTGAATATGTAATAGAGAAATATGCATAAACATATCTGTATTACAGGCAGTATTTGGCTTGTAAATCATTTCACCGGTGGCAACGTGCAATCAAATTGTAATTATTTTTTTCGAAACGATATGAATCATCTTGTAACATTTAAAAAATTAAAATTCAATAGGTTTGTAAGAAAGCTTGAATTTGTACATATTGGCTTGTACATAGTAGTTTTAGTCAACTTTGTAGTTAGATAAATCATAAGTTTGACAGTAACTTTCATTTTATTTACAGTTTCATCATATTTTTAAAAGATCAACATTTCTAAAAACTAAAAAAAAATCAACAATACACAGGAAAGGACATCAGCCCTTTGCTTCAGGTACCAGTCCAGGGTAATATCGAATAAATATTAGAGTGAAAAATCACTTGTGATTTATTTTTGCCCCCTCCCCTGAGAATCGAACCCAGGACCTCCAGTACGGTAGCCTAGCGTGCTGACCTATGGAGGCTATACATATCACTATGGAGGCATACATACCACTATGGAGGCGGACATATTATACATACATATATTATTGAGATCTGGAATCAAATCGTTTACCTAATTTTAGGCCATGATAAATCTTTACTTGATGACGATGAAATATTGAGATAAAGATACATAAGTATTTATAATTACAATTTTACCTGATTTCTAAATTTTTTTTTTTAATTCAGCTTTTAAAGTGGATCATTGTCTTTGTTTAAACTAACATTATAAATAATATCTTTAAATTTTTTTTAAAATTAAATCACCGAATTAAAGGAACATTTTCTACATTTCTTCTATGGATTATTCAATAGATTTCACATTCGCTGAGGGTCATGATTTTATAATTTATTGGCTAATAATCATTTTCCCAACAGCACATTACATTAAAAGTAATTCATAACACGCACCCTGCATCGTAATATCAATTAGCACGACTTTACAGTAAATAAATAATCAAACCGAGATGTAACATACATGTTTACTATTGAACCGTCATACCCTTAAATCATAAAACGCGTAGGAGTCTCAATAACCATAACACATACAAAGTATTGCATAAAATTCCGATGGGACATCACCATAAAAATTGATTGTACTCCATTTCCAGAGAGTTCCTCTGCACCAAATCTCCAATCACCTTCCAGATGTTTACCTGACTCTGCAATTACAAAATATTAAATTACAAATCCATTAAAATTAAGTGTAAGATTTGTTACGACGAGATGAGATTGTTCAGCGGTGGGCAAATGCTAAAGCGATGCTGTATTCAAAGACGTTAGACCAGTGGCTCTGAACCTTTTTGAAGTCAGGGAGCACTTTAGATCATAAGGAAAATTTGCGGTGCACCAAAACAAAAAGATTAAAATTACATAAATTAAAAATACGTAAAAACATAAATACTAAAATGAAACTTTTTGCTACGAAAATTATTTAAAGTGACAAATTTCAGCGACATAAGGTCTAATATTTGTTTTATTTTTTATTTTTTGGTGTTGTGTATTCTACTACGTTGTATTTTATTGTTAAATAACATATAAAAAGTAGTATTGTGACAATTGTTTCGCCTAGTTATGGCATATTCAAACGAATCATTCGTTTGAAAATGCCATAACTAGGCGTAACAATTGTCACAATATTAATTTTTATGTGTTTTTTAACGATAAAATACAACTCAGTAGACCCAAAAAATGTGTTTGATTTAACAATTAATACATAAATTGAAACGGAGTTCTACAAATTAAACGCCAAATCAGTAAATAATCAAATATTCGATATCTCAACACTCATTTCTTCATCCAAATTGCTAAACCTTTCGCATTTCTTTTTTTTAAACATTGGTTAATGTCGAGAAACCTAGCTCACACAATTATGAGGTATAAAACTGTAGTGAAATTTTCAGTGCCCTTGTGGAGGGAGCTGGGTCTTGAACAAAATCTAAAATTCATCCATAGTAATTTCTGAAAATTTTATTACGATCTGTTGAGAGTATTTAATTGTTATTCTTCTTGATATTTGCAATTCAAATCGCACGGTAAATGAGCCAACATTAAATTTTGGTTTTCATAATTTCGCGGAGTACTTGCAACACGTTCGCGGAGCACCGGTTAAGAACCACTGCGATAGACGTTCTTATTCGATGGCACGAGCCAAAAAGGTTCCCTTTAAGTTTACGATCGTCTTCTATGATATAGCATTAGGTCAATACCTTTCTAATGAAAACACCTGAAAACTACCCTTTATTAGCTGTGGAAAGACTAGGAACAACAACGTAACAGATCTGATGCAATTTATCCTCGTTTTATATTATTTTTATCTGATACAACTCTATACTAGGAGTGCAACGTGCAACAAGTAAGGTTTACCAGTAGAATACAGTTAAATTAATGATGTTTTGGTTTTACCATAAAGGTGAATCGATAAGGCATTTTGCTTCTAGCAGGTAAAAGGTCATCAACGCTATTACGTATGCATTTTAGAATAGACAAATTTCAAATGGACTCTTCAACGGTTTATTTATCATTATTTCACATGGCACCATAAAATAATGAATTAATAAAGATGAAACCATAAGATACCTTGAAACTGGTTAAAATTATCTAAAAACGTAGTGGTTTCACATATATAGAAGTAAATAAATATCGATGAAATTCATCGAAAAAGCATGCATATTTAATTGTTTCTTTTTATGCTGGATCGATGAAAATATTAAAAATCAATGAAATAGCTATGCAATCGAAAATATTGAAAATGCTAAACGACTTCAGCTGTCAAAAAGCACGTGAGTTGCTGATACGTTCAACAGATGACGCTGCCATTGCTATAAAAAAGTGTTTTAAAACGTGATTTTACCTGTTACAGGTACTTTTACCAGTCATAGATATTTTGACGTGTGAATAATTTTAGTAGATTTAAGACTTTGAACAATCGAACAGTAAGATTTTTATTTATACTTATAGATAATACGTGCGTATTTAAATGCAACTTTGAGTACATAGTGTTGTTGTCAATCATGGGTAGAATGGTGAATGTTGCGCGTGCGTAAAGTGATCACCTAACCAGTCTATGACAGGTTGTAGAAGTCTGATTATATACAGGTCATAAGCCCTGTCATAAACTTCCATATTCTTCCTCATATATATGTTGAGATGTTAACTGAAAACATTTAGTTCTACGCCATCGTCCGCTTTATTTATTTCACGTGGGTTTTCTTTATAGTAATTCTCTATCTAGTTGCTTGTATGTTTTTAAGTTGCTTTCATTTAACGGCCAACATTCATTTACGTATCTTCCGCGGTAAATAACCGTTTCATAGCGTACGTGTTTGTGTTCCTCGTTCCTCTAATAGAGTGTAAACTTAGTTTAAATAGGCACACATAAAACCTTGCGCTGCGCTCCGTCCACTCATTGCTGTCTGCGTTACTGTAATGCATTGTTATAGCACATTATTATAACGTATAGATGGGAGATAGGAGAGATGATAAACTACTGGTTGATGGGGTACACCATTTCTCCGCGATAGTCGGCACGAATCCCCTCAGGACGTTGAGGGATTTCATAGAAAAGAAAATATCTTTGATATAATTGAACGTGTTTCTTCATCAGACTCGCTACTGCATGGTGGCTGAGATTACCCACATGCGTACTTAGAACCACCTAATAAAAAAACATCTTTTTATATCTCTATAATGATATTATTATTATTATCATCTTATGTAAGGAAGTGAAGCATTAAAGTAGACTGAATTAGCTACCTATTAATTCATCTTCTTCTTTTTGTAGATCCTAGGGATCCGTTTGTGCCTCCGCATATCGCTCTTGGGATGTTGACTCCTAGCTGTTTTTGCATCTTTTCGGAGGTCTGCCTGGGGGTCTTGCCTTGAAGGGCGATACGTGGAAGTCTGTCTTCTGACATTCTGTTTATATGTTCATTCCAGTATCGCCTTCGATACTGGAACGAACTTATTAATTAATAATATAAAAATATCTTTATCATATCTCTATAATGAAATTATTATTATTATTATCGAGTGAAGCATGGAGTTGGCAAAAGAAGGATGAAAGTAGATTCAATGCAGTCAAAATGCGTTCTCTCAGACGAACGTGCGGCAAAACGATGTGTAATAGATGTTCGAATGGTAATGCTAGGCTGAGATAAGCATTGTCGATAAAATTTATAAAGTTGTGTTGATATGATTGAAATATCGTTTTGCCACACATTCGTCTGAGAGATCGCATCTCGGCTGCATTCAGTCTACTTTCATCCTTCTTTTAACAACTCCATGCTTGATTCCCATAGGGCTGAAACCAGAACTCCTTTGTGTACCTAAACCCTGTGTGTCTATGTTAAGCCTAGAAAATACATTGTTGTTTAATTTACATACTCCATTTTATGAGGTCGGTTTTTTTAATAATCACGGGTCTTTGTCAAGATCCCATTGTCAAAAAATACCCATAAAAATTCACACGTCAACATTTAAAAAATAGCAAATTATATTTGATATCTCATCAAAGATGAAGAAGAATATGGAAGTCTGGGCATTTACGGGGCCGACGACCGTCATAGGCTGTTTTAAGTGATCACTTTACACACGTGTAACATTCACCAATTCTACCCATTATTGACAACCACACACACTACTCAAATTCTTGGAAGTTCTATATATATTAACCAACTTTGAAACATTATTCTGAATCACTAGAACTTCACTAGAGACATCTATTGGTGAGATGAAAAGAAGCTTTTTATTGAGCAGAATGATTTGATGAAATGTCAAAAGATAATATGAAAATAATTCTGTATTTGGAGAAGTATTTGGACACACTCAAAATGTTGTAGGTATATCAAATTATATTCATAGATCCATACATAACACGTGATATTCATGAAACTATATTTCTTCTACTTTCTTGATCGACTTCTAAGACAGAACCACGTGCAAAATGTTAAGTACATAGTACAAACTGCAATTTGAATAATTCCCCTTTTTAGGATCACGCACTCGTAAAATAATCGAAGTGACTAATATAATAGGGAATAAGTCAAACAATTCATTCAACTGAGCACTCGTATATCTACACGTGTTTAACAAGTTTTATTCTTTTTATAAATGGGTATATTTTAATCCCTTGCTTTTTCCGGATAAAGGTCGTCTTTTTGCACGCAGGTATCATGTGCTCCAAGTGTGATCATCATGTGCTATGGAGTTCGATCTGTGCTTCTCAACAAAATTCGATAATTTATTATAAATTTAAAAAATATATTGGAAAAAAATAAAGTCACGGCTATTAAGACCCAATATACGATAAATAACATTTAACGTAATTGAAGTTTTCTTTCTTAAAACACAGTTTTAGTATTGAAAATATAAGTTTTTTCGATATAAATACAGTGGAACTTCTCATAACGAGCATAATTCGTTCCAGAATCTTACTTGTTAATCGAAACATTCTTAGTTTTGACTGGCGTAAAAATGGACTTCCCCTTTCTCTGTAACTCGCTATGCGAAATGTTACTCGTTAAGGGAGCAATTCATTTACATTATTTTTATCGTTATGCGAGTTACTCTTTATGAGAGGGGCTCGTTATGAGAGGTTCCACTGTATTTGGTATTTAAAGGAAAGGGTTATTAAAAGGTAAGGAGTTTAAAAAATATAAATATTTTTCAATATTTACTGTAAAAAACTTTCCGTACAACAGTGTATGCTTTGATATTTCCTCAGTACAGTGTTTGCGAACGTAACTTTAATTAAACTCGTGTCTCATCAGGAACTATTTAATGTAGAATCAATGGTGCCTTGTACACCATTTGGGCGCGAGTAGGGGCCAGAAGAAGAAGACAGATGATACAGATGTTTAAAATCTAATCAATCAGGGCACAGCTTGATGTAACATAAGAATAAAACGCAACGGTAATCTGTTACACAAGAAAAATAGAATAGGCACCTGGATTTTATACATAATAGACTCGTGGACAGGAAAGCACAGCTGTCTTTGAAAAAATCCTCTTGTTAAGGGCACCTACAATCTATTCAATTCCGAGTAGGTAGTATGCGGTTCAAGGGTAGCGAGTAGTGGGGGTAGGTATGGAAGAGAAAGTAGGGTTCACATAAACAGTGGATGTTGGTTTTAACGCAGGTTTGCGGACGGCGTATCAGTTTGCATTAAATGATCACCAGGGTATAAATGAATTGTTCAAAATTATGTTTTTTTTTATATGAAGGACTAAATATTTTTTAAATGTTCTTTATATCTTTTATTTTTAGATTCAGTGAAAAACACATAATTAACCCTTAAAATTGGTAATAATCTTTGTTAACTACCTTACACATACCTTTAGAAACAAAAATATAACGATTCGGAGGAAAGTGCAGAGAAAAAATGTTGTTTTTTTTTTTTAAATACGAGAAACTGTCCATGATAATAAATGAATAAAGTAACAGTCGCATTCTTAATTTCGGATCTCTTTGAGCCTACCAAAATATTACTTGACAATAACTTAAACCTTTATTTCTTTAAATGCCTTTTTTAAAATTACCTTGCAGTGCTCTTATATGTTTTTTTACGCTGGGCACCTTAAAACAAAAATGGCAAAAAAGACGCGTGGTATACCCGAATGTGCGTTATAAAAGACGTGTTATAGTCGACTTCTACTGTATTTGAAAACGTGAAACTGAGACACTTTACTTGATAATTAGGTATTTATTTACTGTAATTTTTTGAATACCTAAAACCTGATGAAATGGTCCAAGAACGGTACAACACAGCTTATTATTCTGCTCGGTTTTTAGTACGTACAAGGCAAGAGATTTTCTGAGCTCTAATTGTGGAAGACAAACGGCATGCTGTCCAGAAAATATGCATAATACTGTAGGATGAATCCACCCATAAGCACTGCGTTCTTAGAAAATTTATAGTATAAATAAATTCGTTTTTCATTACTTAATTTTGCGTTTCAGGGTTTAGAAAAAAATAAAAATTGAAACCAATTAATGTGTTATCATTAATTTTTTATCATGTTTCTCTAGTATCTACGTGGTTTTTGTAAAGGAATTTGTATGTATAGATGAAGCAGGTAGTAACAAATAAGGGTACGTACCAAGAAAACCTAGAACGTCAGTACGTTCAGTACACCTTTAATTTATTCTGCCCTATTTTGTCGTAACCAACTGTCCTTATTCAAAATATGATAGCTTAATAATTACACATAATTACATTTTAATGTGTTTTAAATGGATACAGCGTACTATGACACGCATAAAGAAAGAAAAGTAGATCCGTACTTTTAATATAATTTTTTATTTATAGCTCGTCTGCTAAATAATGCAATTTTTAATCGATGTTTTAATTGTTCTGGACGTCAATAAGCATTTCTTCGCTCTTCGTCTTCACTGGCGGTTTATCATTTCCAGACTCCCTGGCCCGTTACTTTAATTGTATTCATTAAAGTTTTATAATTACTAAGCTTAATCAAACCAAAATTGATTTTCATTATAATCGACTTTCTATCTACATATATATTTTATATGTTCTATTATTTTAATGTATTAGAATTTTAATCGATTAGTTATTATTATTATGTAATATTTGAGTTATAGTAGTCTTCTTCTTCGGATGCTGTATCAGATCCCTCTGATGTTGGCGAATAGTCTGATTAAAGCTTCTCTGTCTTTTGCTACTCGGGATAACTCCCTTACTTTTCTGTTTCGGTCCAATCTCTGATAGTTCCAAGATAGGACATCTGATTTCTTCCAAATCCTCGATTTCCTTCCATTTTACCTGTCATTAAAGCATACTTCTCACCTTTCAGCATGCGTTTTATTTTTAAGTGACTTAACAATAAAAAATTACGTTATTTTACATTTTATTTTACACTTGCGAGAGCAAAGTCATAATTTAAAATTCGTTATATATTCAAAAGACGTATTTAAAACCCTAAAACATTGTTAGGCATCTTATCACAATACTAGTAAAGAATAATTTGATCGTCTTGACAATTCGTTAACATACAATATTATATGTAGTTTTACCTGGAAGATTTTTTTAAAACCTCGATTTAACCTTTCAAATAAGCTGCAAGTATAATTATTCGAATCTTCTACATAGTTTGATCCCTAAACATAAAAGATCTTTGCAAGAAAGAATATTTGAGACGATTCCCAAGATTAAGGTAAATGAGATGAAGGAGCCGAAGAACATCATAATAAAAGCGTTCCTGGACTGTTTCCAAAAGTGGAAACACCGTTTGGATAAGCGTGTGCGGCGGGTAGGTGACTACTTTACATGGGGTTCAGACATGTAACTTCTAAGTAAAGTACATTTTGTTTTATGACGTAAGTCTACTATATTAATTGAACAACCCCCGTTTATGAAGTATTTATAAATAAACTAAAGCATTCAACTAGTATATAAATAAAAATAAAAACCGTGTCTAGGAAGCAGAGCTTCCTTACTTCATTTTACAATATGCTAGCAAATAATATATATTTTGGATCTTTACCAGCATTCTCTGTGTGCCTATTGGCAGTTATGTATGGAGAAGCATGAAGCAGTATATTATAAAAAATAATGTAGGTTTTGAAATCTCAATTTAATCTATGAAATACATGCAAAGATATCCTCAGTCTTGGTGCTTTTATCCTACCCAGTAGAGCGATGATAAACACAAATTCAAGAGAGAAGAAAAAAAACGAGCACATTTATATGGATCCAGCTGAATATGCCGTCACAACCGCTCATTCAAATCCAGAAACATACGTACGAGGTATATGTATGGTACATGCTCTTAAGTTTACCTTTACAGACCTTTTTATTTTCTTTTAAAAGCATTTTCTTTTGTACATTTCAATAATATCCGGATGTTCACAAAGGAAACCTGATAGCACCTGGACGACATGAGTTAGGTAGTTCTACCGAAGTGAAAAAATTCTCCCGTCAATGAGAGCAGAGCGGCGCGCACAGCCACGCTTTTGTTCAAGTTTGAAATTTTATAAATTGACGCTTCTTATTAAACTAGTTTCATTTACTTTGCAAATCTGGTGGTTGGAAGGGAACGACTCCTTAATAAAAACGAATAAACTTCGCGAAAAAAGCTTGACTGTGTATTTCACACATCAGAAATAATACGTACTCTTGCTATAAATGAAGTATAAACAGCATATCTGCTTTCAAATGGTAATTTTTGTAATCCGCTTACTCGAATAAAAAAAAGTAAGTATGGGTACACACGACACGTTGAAACAAGAATAACGTTATTCGCCAATCATTGCATAAATTATTGGAACCATAACATTTACTCTGGAGCTTTTGGAAAATAATTAAAAAGATGTATGATAGATGTTGGAATGGTGATAAAAGGAAAGAATGCTAGGCTGAGATAAGGATCATCGATAAAATTAAGAACCGTCTCAAGACGCCTCTTGAGGCGGTTTGGGCATGTGAACAGAACCAATAACAGTAAAAAAAATATGACGCGAATGTAGTTGGAAATAGGAGCAGAGGAAGACGGAGAAAACTTTGACAAGATTAAGTATTTCGACAACTTGAAAGAGGTCAGGTCAGGAGTCAGACAAATCGCCGGGTATGTAATAGCGATGCATGTATGGGGAAGATGCGAATATAGCTTGTAAAGACAAATTGGTGTGGCGTTCTATTTTCTCTGCCTATCTCTGCGGGGAGGCAAAGTGATGATTAGTTAGTTAGTCAGTTAATCAATTGAAAGAAAAATTATTTCAGTTACCTAGTTCAGATATACGACATGTGTAAATTTGTTTGTATCGTGACGTAAGGTTGTTTAAAATTAAAATAAATACAATATCAATTCAATATCGTTTTAAGGTCAGCCTAAAATATTTCAATAAAAAAGAGAATGGCATATTGATAGAAGATTCAACCCTTTTAAATTTACTGAATACTATTCTACAGTAATCTGAGATTTCCTGTGCCATTCAGCTTTATCAAATTCAGTAAAGTACAATTATGAGTACCTACTCCATGGTGTACAATATTTGAACACGTAGTAACACATGGAATAAAAATATATATTTGGGACTCTAAACCTTGTTGTGTTAGCCAAAAATTGAATTTGTCTGCTTTAAATTTTAGTCTGAAAATCGTAAAGACCACTTGTGGGAAATTTATTTATCACAAACTTTACTTTTTCTGTGATCGATATTATACAAATTAGACTTCAAGGACCAATATTCTATAAATGGTAACTTAATCTTCTTGGTAAAATTGAACTATTGATTTTTTTTCAAAACACAGTTTTTGTATTAAAAAAATAAGTTTTTTTCGAAATAAATACATTTGACACATCTGATTATGCCAAGTTTTCGGTCATGCCTCGGTTTTCCTCTGCTCCTTTTTCCAACAACATTCGCCTCATAAATTTGTTTTACCGTTCTTTCCTCGCTTATTCGTTCCACACGTCCAAACCATCTCAACACACCTTAATTTTATAAATGATGCTTATTCCAGCTTTGCTTTCTTTCCTCATTTCACTATTCGAATATCTATCATACGTCTGAGGGATTTCATTTCGACTGCATTCAGTCTACTTTCATCCTTATTTTTCCAACTTCATTCTTCACTTTCATGCATTATGCTCCGTTGTGTATTGCCAGTTTAGCTTAACAAACTTTCGAAACAAAGAAACACGTACATAATTATAATATCTGGTTTCGAATATAATAAATTCTGAAGTATTAATTTTTGCCATTAGTAATAAACCCACATTTGAAGAATCTGGTGTCGCTTTGTTGACAAAAACCAAAACATATAGTAATATTATATACACGAATACATACATGCAAAATATATATTTCGTTAGTAAGAGTACGTATTTATTCGAAAGCACAGCTGCAGTACGTACGTATGCGAGTGTTTTTGTCTAGAATTTTCACTCATGAATTACATGAAATTATAGTAACTTTAAAACATAAAGAGTAAATCCACTCACGAGTAGGCATAGGCTATAAAACTTAAAAAGTTGAAGCCTGAGTAGGGACATGATAAACGGTGTTGCATAAGCCGAAGCTAGATTTCAGAGTCAGTTGAATGTAAGGTAATTTAAAAAAAAAAACAGTACGTAGGTATGCGAGTGTTTTTGCCTAGAATTTTCACTCATGAATTACATGAAATTATAGTAACTTTAAAACATAAAGAGTAAATCCACTCACGAGTAGGCATAGGCTATAAAACTTAAAAAGTTGAAGCCTGAGTAGGGACATGATAAACGGTGTTGCATAAGCCGAAACTAGATTTCAGAGTCAGTTGAACGTAAGGTAATTTAAAAAAAACAGTACGTAGGTATGCGAGTGTTTTTGCCTAGAATTTTCACTCATGAATTACATGAAATTATAGTAACTTTAAACACAAACAGTAAATCCACTAACGAGTAGGCATAGGCTTTAAAACTTAAAAAGTTGAAGCCTGAGTAAGGTCATGATAAGCGGTGTTACATAAGCCGTAGCTAGATTTCAGAGTCACTTGGACTTTAGATAATTAAAAAAAAAACAGTACGTAGGTACCTATGTTATAAAAATATAAACCAATATCATTAGTGGATAGGTATGTATAATACCTACCTCCTATAATATTTTTTTAAAAATATTTAAGGTAATATTTACATATGTTACTGTGTAAATAAGCATACTCATGGTTAAGACGAGCATGCTCTTTAGCTTTATACATTTGCTTGAAATAGCTACCGCTATGCTGAACAACATCACGACGGATATCTGTACCATGTCTTTGAGGCGGGATTCTTCTACAACTTAAGCAAGAGTCTTTTTTTGTAATTTGTGTAACCTTGTAATTTGTGTTATCAATATATACGCCTTAAATGTGAGTTTGTCATGCATATGTTAGTTATTGAATGAATTGAATTGAAATAAGCATGCTCGATTAGGCCAGCCGTGAGCTCTGAGATGGTCACATATTTTTATCTTCTTTCATATAACGAGGAACGATACATGTTTCATCTCAAGTTGAGATACCTATAATATGGACATCTCATCCGTAGAGTGAATAATCCAGTGTCTGATATGATAAATAAAATTTATATTGGTAATAATAACAAATAATATTAATATTGTCATTTAAAAAATACTGGTGGGAATCGAACTTACACCTATTTGATGATAAAAGTCTGTCTATTATAACGTCGTTTTATGGATGGATTTATGATCTCGAAGAGAGCAGAATACTTAAACAATGAATAGTAAAAAAACTGAACAAGGGTAGACGCTCCATATATTTACTCACTGTATATATTTCATAGGTAGACTTTTATACATATTGTAAAAAATTCCAACGAAGTGTCGCCATGGAGACGTTGAAGACAAAACAATGGGGAAAACGCTTTGTTATTAGATACCGACACTTACGTTTTGTGTAAAGATCTTCCATGTGGATAATTCATTAAGTCGTGTTATTTGTGTAGAATATAAGAGCTTACGTAAATTCAATGACATATATTTTTATTTGCATCATCAGTAATTGAGATGCACATGATCTGGATTTGAGTAGGCATGCAAAATTCATTTTGCCACTTTGATGGCAAAAATGACTTGGATTACACGACCCCAGTGCTTTTCTCAACTGTCAATGGAATCTGCCTCAGGTATTTAGACAAAAAAGATGACAAATCGTTTAAAACTTCTAAAAATCCATCAATTATTATCAACCAACATGAATGCTGGACTACCGCACCTCGCTATAAATTTCAATTTTGCGACTTGACGGAGAAGCAAGAAATAAATCATGGAGCAGAAAATGTATTAAGCAATTTAGTGGCATCACGAAATAACGTCCAAACAACCTTTTATAATAAAAGTGATTTTCGTGTCATTGGCACTGGAGATGAAGATGAAATGCAGCGAGATGATTTTGTGAGCAAGGAGAAAAAGGCGGGTAAAATGGTGAGGTTTGCGACTCTATCGAAGAATAATCAAACTATATTTGAATCATAGTGAGGATTCCCACCTTTCTGAATATGTGAAAAGAAATCTGTTTAAATTGGTTCGAAACTAGGATAAGTATTTTAAAAAATATTAGCGCCAAAATAAACGATCAAAGAATAAAACGAAAGTAGAAGGTAGTCGGGCTTTCGTTATAATAAAAATTATAAAAGTTATATTTGTTGTTGTATAATTTTATTAATATTGGGTGTATTGAAAAATGAGTTGTATCATTCCTATCTGTTATCTTCTTACTAAAAACTAAATCATCAACTATCACGTCGCTTCCCCAGAGGTGAGCAGAGAGAACACAACGCCACACCAATCTGTCTTTGAAAACGATCTTCGCCTCATTCACATTCATGCATCTTCTCATACATCACCGCTAATTATTCCGACTCCTGACCTGACAACTTTCAAGCATTTGAAATGCTTGATCATGCCAAGTTTTTCTTGTAAAGCTCTAAAATTGAATCCTGAGCCATCTATAATATGAGAAACCAGTTTGCCTTCTAAAAATGATATATTTCAGGGCTGTCCAAACAACATACGATCCCAAGCAAATCCAAAATACCTAGAGTGGAGGGTCGCAGAAACCAATACTATAACCAAGTTTTTAAAGGAAAATAGGGATATTATTGTTATGTTGTAATTAATTTACCAGAATAAATATTTTACTAATTTATTTGAGATGCCATAAAAATTAAATCATGTTCAACAATATAAATTTTTTAAAAGGAAGATTTTCTTATTTTCGGTAGATGAAAAACATATCTCAGGTGGCACAAATATAAGGTCATGCGTTGGACAGCCCTGATATATTTCATTTACTGGTAGAAAATAGGGGTTGACATTTCTGTATAGCTCTTTGAAAACACGTTTCCCTTCCTCAAGACCCCACACTGCAAGTGTGGGGTCTTGAGACCGTTTTGAGTTTTGACATGTTCACTTTCTAGGAATTTGGTCATGGCTGACCAAGGCCTTCCTCTACCTCCAGATCCCACAATCTACTTCTTCATTTTATAGATCCTCAGGATCTGTCTGTGCCGCCGCCTGTGGCTCTTGAGATGTTGACTGCCAGCTATCTCACCCCCCTGACTGGGGGTCTACGTTGTTCAGGGTTTCCTAGAAGGGCAATACGTGGAAGTCTGTCTTCTGACATTTTGTTCACATGCTCATTCCAGTATCGCCTTTGTTGTCGTCCCTGACATCTTCTGTCTTACACATGTTATGGATATTGGTGTTTCTTAAGCGGTCTCGTAACGTGTTTCCGGTTATCCCATATTATGTTTCTTAATTATTGACTTGCTTCACATGGTTAAAGCAACTATTTATTGATAACCTTTATATCAACCTTGCATTCACTACGCATTTGACCATATGTTATCTATTATTTTTTCATATATTTGTTTGATGGATTGAACTATTTTCATTGGATTTGTCTTTAGACCTAGGTTTCACCTAAAAAGATCTGTTGCGAAGTAAAAAGTTAAATAAGTGCCTTGATATTTATTTTTAATACATTCATTATATTCTTAAACTTTAAAAACGATCTCCTGAAAAATCAAGTTTTTTGATTTATGACATTGTTGAAAGGAGTGAGTGATGTGTTATATATTATTTTTTCATATATTTGTTTGATGCATTAAAATATTTTCATCATTCTTTTGGAAGTCCACGGAATCATACTTCCAAAAAAACAGACTTTCGTAAGATTTGTCTCTAGAAAAACATAAAAAAAAAATCCATTTAATCACTCAATAAATTGATACAAAAAACATGTTATTGTTATACATAATCTTTACTTCGATCGAGATTAAAATACCAAGAAAATTGGTTGCATATGGAGATGGCTGGTATTGGAAATAAATATTTTTGTAAATCACTTTTATTTTGTAAGGTCAAATATAAAAATAAATACAATCATATTTGTAGTATATTATTATGAGCGTTGTAATTAATGTTTTAGTCCTTTACCAAAAAGTCAAACCAGTGACTACATTCTACAAACAATGATACAACACTATGGTAAGTAAAAAATAAAACATTAAAAAATATATATATATATATATATATATTTACAATTTCATCCGAAATTATATCCACCTATAAAATAAATTTCCTAAACTGTATTTCATGTATGAAGGATTGGTAGACTTGAAAAAAATAATGTGATACATATGTAGAAAAATTCCTATATGAATATTAAACAAAAAATCCTCAAAATGCATGAATGTATACAGTAAATGACTCTGATTTTAAGATTTCTATATACATACATATTAGTTTAACCTCTTTTAGAAAATTGACTTACTTAACCCTTACTGATATTTAATAACTAAAATGCATAAAACATCTGTTTTGTGAGGCAAAATAAATATGCTTTATAAGTATAATACATATATGTACATAGTCAAGTTTCTTCTCAAAATCAATTTTCCTCTTTATAGCGTTATAATAACAGAATGCAAAAACCTAAAAAGTATTGTCAGTCGGATTGCCATATGCTGGTTTCTATATTTTATTTGTGCTTTGCTATATTTTTGAAGGTTTTTTGCTCTTATTGTGGTTTATCAATTGCATAGCAGAAAAATTGTGATTAAAAACAAAAACATATTACAATCCTAAGCAGATGTATGCGGGAAATCCAGAGTTGGTAAAAAATAAACCTTTTCATAATTCTGTAGTGCATATAATTAAAATAAAAATAATAATCAATAACCTAATATTGCAAAGTTTTCGAGTCCATTTTTCAGTCAAAAATAAATAAATAATTAACTGTTCAATTCACCACTCATTTTTTATAAAAATGCAACAACATACTTGTTTTTGGTCAAAAATGATAATAAAAACACTATTTATGCAGATTTATACTATTCCAACGGTATTTTTTTGTGCTAGTGACATTTGTCTTAGTTCATGAGTAAGTAAAGTGCCACATATTTTTTTGTATAACTGACACTAATAAAGCATCAAATAGTAAAATTATATTGTAAAATATTTTTACAATTAAAGTATGTGCTTTTAAATACAGTATGTAGACCTATTGTCCAGTATGTAGACCTATTGTCCAACAGGTCTAGTTATCTGACACTCGATAAGTCACATGCTAAGCAAAGAAATAATACAAAATCGTTTAATTAGTTATGAAATCCCATAAAATTAAAAATGGATGAACTAACCTCCACATAAATATTGTTATTTAATTACATCAGTTTTAAAGGGAAAAAACCTATACCAATGACCAATGTAAATTAAACAGATTTCCAAGAGTTGGTTCAATTTTGTTTAAATATTCATTTCAAATATAAATTAAAAAACAAAATGTAATCTAAATTTGGCAAAATTATTATAAATGTATATAATTTAAAAATACATTTAGAATCACAATGAATGAACACAGTTGATCGTATTTAATGTGGTGAAATAGTAATATAAAATAAAGACTAAAAAAATAATAAGTATCAAAAATATATAGATTCTTTCCAGGCAGATGCTATGGAAACGGATACTAATAAATCTAAAAATAAGTTAGTCCAGTTCAAAAAGGAACAGTCAGATTATGAAGTTACCTGTGTAAAAGATTAGTAAAAAAGTTATGATACTTTTGTATCAAGTCAACTAAATGTACTAGTCATCAATATAATACTTGGATAGTGTTTTAAATCTTCCAAATGTGATACTGTCTAATATCCATTTTTCTGTTACACAATGCGAACAAGAGTCAACTTTTTCGCCTACAACAACTCTGGCTTGGGAAAGATTAAGAGTTACTTTTCCTCCACACAAAGTGATCAATTCCTTGAGGTCACTACACGGAGGGGCACAGCGGAGTCCAATGTAAATGAGGCCACATTCGTCGAATATATTCAAAGTGTAATGTTTCCCAAAACACTGCTTCTGAATGCGACTTCTCTGGAAATAAATTCATGACGATTGATCAAAACTGATTGTACAAATATGAAGATGTTGGAAGCAAATATGGGAATGTTCCTAATTATTGTCTAATAATGCCACATGTTATGAACATTACAACTCTTGCTGATATTTTGAGGTGAACTGCATTGCAGCATCTATCCATTCATGCAAAACTAATAGATAAAAGGGACTAGCAATGTGTAATTAAGTAAAGTAAAAGAAGAAGGACAAAATTCATTCTTAATTTCAATTTCACTCGGTAAATACCAATATTTCTTAAGATCTATTTTGACATGTATTTCAATGTATTTCGCAACATTTAAAAAAAACTATTTGCTAAGTAAAAAAATATGTGGAATGCATTGAAACACATGTCACGATAGATTTGAAGAAAAAGTGGTACATATTAGAAATTTAAATTAAAGATGGATAGGTACTACCACAAAGTGAATTTCCACTGACAAATCAATTAATGGACTTGATTCATTTTATAATGTTTTTAATCTACTAAAAATATGGTAAAATAAATTACAAAAGGTAATGGCCATATCAGAATTAGGAACAATGTTTGCTTCTATATGTATCCTACAATTTTGATCTCCTTTCTGATCACGACTGACTTGTCCAGAGTAAAACATGTACTCGCAAGCACACAAAAGGGCCATTATAACTGATATCTACTGAGCAACTACTGAAGCACTTAAATATTCTAGTATTTACAGATTAAAAAATAATTTTAGTGAACATCTCACCCGCACAACTTTAGAAAATTCCACAAGTTCATAATTTTCTTCCGCCAGCCATTTTCCAGCAGTTGCCGAGTCTTCTAACCAACTTCTGCTTAGAAGCCAGCATCCGCGCGCTACAGCCTTCAGGAGGTTTACAGTTCTCCTGACCTCTCCGCAGACAACATGTGTTGTGGATGCGTCTACGCGTGCCTTGAGGTGGAATCCTCCAAACTTGCTGACCATCTGCTTAAGAGATTGGTTTTCAAACGTGTGTAGGGATGTGCTGACCTAAACAACGATTAGAAGACAATAATTACATTACTTATGAGGTAAAATGAATTGCTAGTTTGGGTTAAAAATTAAAGGTCATAAAATACTAGCACTTATGTTTAAGCAAGAACGATCTACAAAATTGTTTATGATTTGAAATATCAGTTGATTTCAGCCAGATAATAGTTATATTCGTAATGTATTTAAGAAAAATCTTGAAACTTCTATAAAAAATTTCTACAAATAATATATGTTTGGTATAGTAAAAAAATATTATCAACAGTATACAGTTGACCGAAATAGTCAAAAACAGTATCAGCAAGAGAATACATAATATAATTATAAAACCGGATACAAAAAAATCTATAAAAATTGATTATGGCCAATTATTGATATTTACACATTAGAGAACATTAGAAATAAAAATGGTTTTTAAAAACAATAAAAAAATCATATGTAAACAGTTTATGGTATATGATATATTTTTTAAATAACATACTATGTTTTGATGCCCCTTTATACAAAAAAATAAATATGTATTGCATTTGGTAGTAAAAATGTTTAGAAAAAAAAACAATGTTTCATTCTCGTTCAAAAGGTTTATGGATAAAAAAGAGTAATTTAATTATGAAATTTCTTACCAAGGATGGACATTTCTTGTGTTCCGAATAAACATATTTGCTAGGAGGTCGGAAAGCGTTATGGGTTTTCTTGAATACATTGGTAAACATTTTAATACCGCTGTACATTGAAATTTTTGGTTCATTCGAACTCTTGTTGTTTGTCACGTTTCGTTTCTTTGTCGGCGTTTTCTTTGCAGTTTTGAGAGAAACTTCTGTCTTATTAGATGTCAGGCAGTTTTTAGATGCATTGCTTTTATTATTCGATTGACGATATGGGTTTGGGATAGCAATACGATTAGGGATGTCATCGTCTTGAGAAAAATTCACAAATGAATGTTGCAAAGGACGAGTGGCAAATAATCGTCTTTTAGATGGCGATACATCTTTATCGGGTTGTAAAGATTCCTCAACGACCGGATTTATATTTTCAACAACATTTTTTGTGCTGTGGAGTTGTAAATTAATATCACAGTCAATATAGTTTGTGCCGGTACTTGAATACTCAGTTTCAGGAATAATTTTTTGTTGAATTAAGGGTAAATCGGTTGATTTATTTGGAGAAATGTTTTCATGGGAAACATCTAAAGATTCATCAGTGCTGATGTGGAGGGCCATAGATTCGTTGCTTGATGATGATACATTTGCTGATCTTTTGTTGGGTGATTTTTCAATCTGTGGTACAGCTGACGAAGCATTAGTCTTGTAAGCTTGGCCGATATTGAGATTTTGAAGATTTCGAATAAGAGATTGCGGTTTATGTTGAATGGGTTTACGGACGATTTCACCAATACTCGCATCATATTGAAAATGCTTTGACTGATACTCCTGCAATACAACATTAAGAATATAAATAAAGATACATACCTTATATTTATTATGCGAAGTTTTGACAAGTTCTTCATTAAAAAAATGCATTTTTGGATTTAACCCACTTGTATGCATTTGAGATAAAGAACAAACAGAAATAAATAAAAAAAGTAAAAAATACATATTGAAATATTACTATTATATAATTTTCTTAAAATAAAAAGATTTTTGGTTTCAATGAAGAAAAGATTCATTGACAAAGCAAGTTATTTTTATTTAAGCTAAAAGTAACAGTTTTTTTTAGAATTGAAAAAATACATATTTAACACATCAAAGCGACTAATAATATTTACTGATAATGTGATAGTGTGAGAATATAAAATTCCCGAGGGACTCGTAATTTACAAAAACTTTTATGAGTATAGGTATGCAAACAATTACTGCTATTCTCCTTTTACTGCCTATTATTCTCCTCCATTTCTTTTTCATATGGCAGTATTATCTATCACCCCAAATACTTTTACTTATGCACATTATTTGTATGCCATCAAATATATTCGACTAATAGATGGAATAATCTAGAATTTTAATATAGTTGAGAGAAAACTTACCATGAATCGCCGAAAAACTCTGGGAGAGTTGGAATAATCATTAATATCATAAACGGGAAACAGCCTTTCACAAACTTTAGCTTGCGAGTTTCTGCAGGCTTCTACCCAGAGAACAGAAACTAAATGAGAATTGAGAAGTTTAGCCCGTTTATAAGTTTCGATCGAACCATTCTTGTACACAACATGTGTTACTTCTTTTGTAAACGTATCTTTGACAGATGCACCGAGAGAAGTCAATATGTTCTTCAACCCAGCGACATGGCGTTCATTACTACCTATTTCAACATAAGCAACGACTCCGTATAAAACTTCTTTCTCTGTTTCCTTTTGACGTGTTTCTTGGACAGCTTCCTGTATACTGACATCCGGAGTCAATGTGCAATTCTTCAATGCCTCCCATTCTTGTCTCAGTCTTTTTCTAGCCTCTTTTACTGACTCATATGTTTTAGTCTTCGGATCCTAGAAAATAGCAAGAAACAAATTAAAATTTGTTTTTATAATCTTTAGATACAGTTACTAAAAAGACAGCAGCATGCGTTCTTATGAGTATAAAAATGCAATATGGATCTTCAATAATGGGCAGAATGGTGAATGTTACACAAGTGCATAAAGTGATCACTTTAGCTAGCCAAATGCCAGGTTGTAAGCCCTAGGATGCCCAGACTTAAATCTTCTTTCGGATATAAATGACAGATATTTCTTCTCAAGTTATGATACAAATTATTTAATCAATAATTATTTTTATGAACATATTGCATTTTGAAAAGATTATTAAATTTGTTTAGATAAATAAAATTTAAATTCCTAACAATCAAATTCATTTCGTACACATAATATACGTCAAATATTTTTTAATCAAAAGAGAAGGTATAATGACTTTTTTTTTTTTTTCAAATAGTGGCTTTTGTCCAAGGAGTTACTTTGTTCAACATAAAGGTTGCACTTTTAATAGGCATAACCATCAGAAGGTCCTGCATATCGGAACATAAAACAATATTCGCAAACTAATTATAGGTAATTTTTAGGAACAAAGGTATGCAAATTATGCGGAGTATTGATTGCAGCCTCACATGCAAAAATATCTTAGAAACTTCTTTGTACTTGCTCCAGCATAAGAAATGGTGTTTGCCCAAAACTATAAGTGTGGTAAAAAAGTAGAAAAATACCTCATAAGTAATGCAAAACCAATTTGGCTTATTTATGCAGTTAATGTGATTTTTATTTTGGGATTTAGTTTCGAACTTACATTTATTTTAGTTGCAGTTGGTTGGGAATTTGGAGAAGCGTTTTCATTATTTGAACTTCGTCTGGAAAAAAGATTATGTATTAAAAATATATTTCGGAAGAAATTTTAATTTATATTATTTGGCAATAATAGTGGATAAGATATTGTATTAGGCGCTGCGGTAAAAATAATACAATAAGTAAGACGATTGTATGATTTTCTGTTAAGAGTTTAGTCAATTGTAGTTTAACATTGTTTGAGTGAAAAAATATGAGTTTGGGATACGTTTGCCATTCTGCATCAACAAAATCAAACCGTTTATACATTTAAACTTAAAAAAACATGCTGGATTTTTAATTCTAACCTGAACTCTTCATTTACTAATTCCCTGGCACGTCTCAAGAGTGAGTCAGTGTCTTCTTCCATTATCACAATTGCTTTCCCTATCACAGATCAGAGTAAACACTTTCGTGGAAAAATATAATTATGCTTGAACGGGTTACATAATGCATATCGATAGCGAGATCAGGAATAATAAAGGTTCATAAATTTAAAATACTTAACTCAACGATATAAAATACATAGTTTTCCGACTTGTCAAGACATGAACAACTCGAACAGCTGTCAAAAAATGTCCGTTTGAAATAAAAAAAAACCATAGGAATGGTCTATGGACTTCGCTATAATTCTAGCAAAATAAATGAGTAAAAATGAATAAACAAATGTACAGGCTGTTCACGAAGTTACAATATATTGGTTTTGCCTTTTTATAATCGTGCATAATTTTGAGGTAACATTTTATCCGCATAGGTTAAAATGTAAGTTCTTACCCATGTAATAAAAATAAAGTTTGCCAGTCTAGAAAAATAAGGGTGATATGTAGCCATCTAGTGCCAATTTTAGTAAACTATTTGACGTTTCCTTATTACGGAACGCTGCCGATCCTTGCCGAGTCAAGCCGAGTGGCATTAGCGCGTTCGGTCGTTGTTGTCGATTGTGATGGAGCGTCGCGGGTGTTTTTAGGTAATAAAATATTAAATCCGACATTCCTCACAGAAAACATCTTTGTATTTATCATAAATCTATAAAATAACCATGTTGGTGTTTTAAATTGACGGTTAGTGTACCGATATAATAATAATTTTAACAGAAAAACGGTAAAAGCTTTGTTGGATAATCGCCCTTATTTTTATTTGAAAACCAGAATTCTACACTTTTCAAAGGTGAGTTTTATAAATGTTCATTGGTATCCAAACAAACGTAGTTTTATTCTGATTCCAAAAAAAATACTCCACTTTTTACTATCAAAATAAAACACCTGTGTCCCGCATAACGCGCGGGGAAAAATAACGTTTTTGTAAATAATAAATAAAAATAAACGACCTTAAATTGTATATCCTGTAAATAATGCAAACATTTATGTATTATACATACATTGTATATTCGTTGTAACAAACTAAGCGAATTTCCTTCTCCCCACCACAAACTACAATCAAAACATAATAATTTTATTTTTTAATACAAAACGTCACATTCTTTCTCGTTTGATGCATTTTTTGTTTGCTTTCTACAAGGGTTTTGGTGGTTTCAGGTAGGTGGCCTCGTTTTTTTTCGAATGTTTTATTTTTACCTACCTACCACCTACAAGTCAAGAAGGCCAGATATATGAAAACTTCGTATTTAAATATTTATGCTTAATTATGGCCAAATGATGTATGAAATATTTTTATTTATATGTCATTTGGTGTTAACTACATTATATTGATCACACGTTACATCCTATTTTGCAACCGACATTTGTGCAACATTTTCTAAAGGCGTCATACAATACTCGTTGGATAAGGATTAGTTTAAATGCGAAATAAATCAATAAACGGTGTGAAAATAAAGCAATATTATTCACCCACTATCGCGTATAATAACTTCGCGTATATTATTTATATACCTCTCAGATCATGGTTTATCACTCATGGTGTTCTTCCCAAGAAAGATCACTTTCCATTCCTCGCCATAACACAGTGTTCTTCAGTAATTCCATCTTTGTCCAAGCGGCCAGACTATGGAATGAATTACCTCTCCGCGTAAAAAATGCACGTTCTCTAATAACTTTAAAGAAACGTCTGAGACATTACTATTTATCATTAGAATCCTAACTGTCCATCAAACTTCTTCCCTTAGATTTTCCCTCTACTTCCTTTCCTAAACTCCCTTTTTCCTTTACCTTCCTTATTATCATATTTTTTAATTAATGTTTTTTTAAATGTCAATTTGTTATTTATGTTTTTTTAAATGTTCAAGTACTATCTACCCTCTCATTGCAAACAGCTATATATAGTATCAAACGTTTTGATCAATATCACTAGTCTGTTTTCGGTTGGTTGGAAGATATTGCTTTTTAGCAAAAAGCCCGCAATGTTCTTAATTATTTTCTGTACATAAAGTTTAAATAAATAAATAACTTAAAGATAGTTATTAAAAATATGAATTTAGTATTACAATTATGATTCCGCGAATTTTAATGAGCTGGAATGATTAATATGCAACAAGGCTAGTCTAGCGGACGAATGTGATGCAAAACGATGTATGATACTCGTAGATGTTTGAATGTTGAAATAAAAAATGAATGAGATGAACAAAAATTAAGAAAGGTGTGTTGAGGATACTTTGGGCACGTGAACGAATGAATGAGGAAAGAACACTAAACCAACTTTATGAGGCGGATGTAGGTGGAAATAGGAGCAGAGGAAGACCGAGGAAAAATTGGCATCATCAAGTATTTAAAATACTCGAAAGTGGCTAGGTCAGGAGTCGGAACAATCGGCAGGTAAGTTTGAGGATATGCATGAACGTGGAAGAGGCGAATAATGTTTCCAAAGACAGATTGGCATGTAATTATATTCTCTCTGCTTACCCCTGCGGGGATACTTGCGTTATGGTTAGTTAGTTTAATAACGCAGTAATTGTTTAAAAAACTTTAAAATATCGTAAAACGGTGCTACATAAATTATCCATAAAATTACACCCGTAGTTTCGACAGTTGCTTTACACATTAAATGTATTATTTTAATATGTATTACAATTAGTGCTTATACAACGTGTAGATTTTCATAAACACATTGACCCCTTATATTAAAAACTTTGTAAAATTGTATGGGTATTATGCTTTAATATTATAATAAGAAGAAAAAGTGATATCGCTTTGAAATTAATTTTTGGACGGCTACAAAGTCAAGTAATATGTAGTATATTTTTGCACAAAAAATATCTATGTATTAACTCAAGCGATACAGCAGCCCTCACGAGTCGAAACAGCTGGGACTAACATATCAAATTAATTGTTTAAAAAAAGTTTTATTAGGTAAAATATTAACATGGAATAAATCTAATATACATATCGCTCACTCCTTTAACAACGTCATATATAAAAAAATCGAAAATTTTCAGTTTGTGCATGTTTTCGGAATGCTTAGAAAATGTACTATATCCTAGCAAAAGCGGCATATTTTTAACTTAACATTTACCCGCTACAGGGCAGAAAGTGTTGTTTTTGCATTTTGAAGAAAAGGTATTGTTTATTTATTTTTTTAAATATACTAAATATTTTTCAATTGGAGAAAAAACATTCAGGTTTTACCTTAAAAGATCTGTTGTACAGTAAAAAGTTCAATAAGTGGCTTGATATTTATTTTTAATACATTTTTATATATTTTTAAACTTTAAAAACGAAATCCTGAAAAACCAAGTTTTTTGATATATGACGTTGTTGAAAGGAGTGAGCGATATATCGTTATGTTATTATAAACATTGGTTATTTTTCCGTCGGGCTTACTATTTGCTATTGATGTACACCAAAAATATCAGCTGGATCATTCCTTACAATATGTCCACCGAGATAATATATATGGTACTTAACTATCCAAAATAGTCCAAGGTCCAATTTGACAAGATCTATTGTGATTCCGTGCCAATGAGCCATATATCAGGGAGATGGCCACTTACTACACTAAGGTAATAAACATAGATAATACGTATTACGATCATTTGTCTTCTAGGTTTATGACATAAATGATTCCCTGAAAATATGAAAAATTGAATCAGTAAATGGTAAAAAGAATCCCCTTTTTCAAATTCATATTTTAAATTGAATGTTATATGGTATGTCTCGGATAAATATGGGGTAACCTAAAACGATGAATTATAGATCTTGGAAGGGTGAATTTCGGATGGCATTATCGATAGTAAAAAGAAAGGTGTGTTTGAATCTTTTGGGCATGTGAAAAAAGGAATATTTGAAAGTGAACAAGCCAGGAGTCGGAGCAATCGGTGTGTATGTATGGCAAGATAGAAGATTCGTGAATGTGGAAAAGGCCACGTTTGCAAAGAAAAAGTATGAAATATCAACGGTTTTACCTCTGCTACTAATATTTATTGTCGGCTTTCTACAAATCTATTACGTGTTTAAATTTCGGTTAGTTAAAGGAAATCCATTAAAAAATTAAAAGCAATCGGATCTTCACCCACTGTACCTGTTTTCATCCATATAAAATTATAATTTTCTCTAGTAAATTAACCCCACGTGCAAAAACCGAAGAACACTTATTCTTTCAATATATCAACGTTTCAATATATTAAACTAACTTTCAATATATCTCAGCTGAAAATGATTCGTTTTGTTTAAAGATCATATGTTAATAATTGTATAAGATATATCTGTTTACTATTCGTCGTTTTAAGGTACTTCAGCTTATGAAAAATATTTCGTAAAAAAAAACGTTTTAACTTTAATTATTTTGTGAACATTTATTTGAGTATTCCTGGCCGATATGTTACACAGAAAAAATATATTTGATCCAACAAATGTCAGATGGACGATATATGGAGAGTTAAGAAAAAATAGAAAAGTGCTGCAATTTTTGACTTGATTACGACGTGCAAGGCTTGAAATTGGGAATATACTTTTTTTAACAATATTTTGAGTGTGTCCATTTACTTGTTCACAAATCTGGATTATCTCTAGTTATAGAAGTTATTTTTCAAAAATTTTAGTGATTCACGTACAATGTTTCGAAATTGGATCATATATAATATAATAGAACTTCCTAGAAGAATTTGAGTAGTGTGGTTGTCAATCACGGGTACAATTGGTGAATGTTACGCGTGTTTAAAGTGATCACTTAAACCGGCCTATGACGGTCGTAAGCTCCGTAAATGCCCAGACTTCCACATTCTTCTTCATCTATGCTGAGATGGAATATACGTTTGGTGACTGGCTAGTCTCTTTCGTTATTGAAAATTAACCTTAAACCAGATTTTAAGCAATCGGGCATTAATTATGCTGCTAGTTACCATACACTTCACCCTATCTTAATGTTATGTCTTGTTTTCAAGATTTCCTTCTACATGAAGATCTCCATATCCGTATAAAAGGCGGTAACTTAGCCATTATCCAACCCTTGTGACAAGGTTAATGTGCTTTGTGTAAGTTATCATGCAATAAAGTACATATATTTCAAGACGATACTTCTAACTAAATATACTGTATTTTTTTACCCCGTCTGACAAATATGGATACTAGAATAAATTTTGTACCATATTTTCGCAATGTTAATAGGTATAAGAACTAAAATATCTCTATTTTGAAGCATTTTTCATACATGAATATAAAAAAAATACGAATTTTATTTTGTGTCTATGATGATATTTTATTTAATAAGAAAACTGATACCGAATTATAAAACACGTATTTATCGCCTGTTGTAATTTCAAACAATATAATATACTTTTTTATATTTATTAATTTGGTATTTAATTTGTATTTTAAATATTAAAATTAAACACCGATTTTTATGGTCTACTAAGTAGTGTATTTTATTGAAAAAAAAAGTAAAAATTCGTGACTATTGTTTCGCCTTGTTAGGGCGTTTGTGCACTACATGGAATTTTACTGTCCGGCACTTCAGTTAGCATGATAAATCGGATGATTGGCTTGGATTGGCTTGTGTTTTTGTCCTTCTTTCTTCGGATCGGTGCGCTCGATCGGTGCGTGATCACGGTGGGCGTAAATTCGATTACGCTAAACTGCCGGACGGTAAAATTCCATGTAGTGCACAAGCGCTCTTAGGGCATTACCTAACAACTGATTGTTTGCAGTTTACAGTAGTTTGATAAGGCCCTAACCAGGCGAAACAATTGACATAAATTTTATTTTTCATTTTTATGTTTTTATAAAATAAAATACACTACTTAGAAGACCCTCAAAATCAGTGTTTGAATTGAATATTTAAAATATAATAATGTTATATTAGTATCGAATAGATCATAAATTTACGTTTGAATGTAGTTTTATTTTTCAATAAACATAAACTTTAATGGTAGAAAAGTACGTCTATAGGACTGCAGGGCATAGGTGAACGCCAAAACCCTCTTCAGCCGCCTTTTTTATTACGCCCTTAGGTTTTTCAAAGAGATGGAAGTGTAGGTAGCAGTGAAAAATGGTTTGTTCTGTCACTTGGAAAGCTTTCCTATTTTGTGAATAAAAATAAATCAGATCCCGCGAAAGGATTACGAAAAACGGACTAAGCAGCGAGCAGAGATCCGTTTGTAACTTTTAGCATTTATTTTGTTATTTTTTTGAAATTCCTTGATTATACAAAGGATTATTGCACGAATTAACTTTCACGTCTGTAATATAACATTAATTATGTATGTATCTTTTAATTTGATGGTTTAGCGCAATCAAAGTGCCAAAGTTAAAGAATAAATTACTAAAAACCTTAAAAATGACGGTGCTTTTTTGTCGGAAAAGGGGCATTTTTTAAAGAAAAGCGTTTTTCATTTTTTCGTCCCAAATAGTTAATTCAGGCAAAACATGTATGTCATACTTACCTTAGTATCACACATACACATACATACATTGTATGATACTATAAAAGTATTTATGTAATAAATAACAGCCATATAGTTATTTTCTATATAGGATTTTATATAATTTTATTAAAGAAACAAAATACACTAATTTTTACACTATTTTCGCTTTACCATACTTCTTACAAATGATGTATTTACAGAATTGGATTTTGTTTATGTACTTTTATTAAAAATCTATAATTTTTAAATTCAAAGTTCTTCATACTGTATCAGTTATTTATGTAACTGTTAAAAGAAGGTACTTTTATCATGAAAAAAAATGTATTGTTACGCAGGAGGGTCTTTTTTCACGATTCTTGTTAAAATAACGCATCTTCACTCTTCGGAACTGTTTCCTTGTTTTTAATTGCATCGCTCATGCAATATTTATTAGATGTGTTACGGTTATGATGCTCATTAGAGAGATGAAGTATTTTTTAAACTGCATTCTATTGTATATGCTTATTTCCATATTTTTATATATATAGGGTTTTTGAATGGCTTGCAAAGATATATGAGTTCTCTTACATAAATATTTATGACCAAGGAGTCTATTATTTTAATCGCGAATGAAGGTTTAGGGGGGGAGAGGGTCAAATAAATATAAGTGATTTTTTCACTCTAATCTTTATTCAATATTACCCTGGAAATGTGTCCTTCCTATGTTAACTATCAAGATAACATTACGTTTATATGATTCAGTGTCCTATGCACCATCGGGGTGCGAATAAGGGTTTGAAGAATGAATAAGTTTTGGCTGTAAATTACACGAAGACAAAGTAGTCTGTTTTATACTCAGTATAAATACCAGGGTAACATAATAATTCATATTCTATTAAAAATCGGGCTTTATTCATTTGAGCACTGGAACCGAAGTCTTTTGACTTATTTTTGCAATGTTGACGCTTCAATTCTACACGCTTCCAAATTTCATACAAATACGAAGATTTTCTGCAAAAATGCTGGCTTCATTCAATTTGCTGTCGCGCAAAAATACGATGACATCATCTTTTTATTGGACATTTGTACTTACATAATATGCGTAGGCAGTGTTTTAAAACATACACTTCCTAATTTATGTTGCATCTATAAACATCGCATTGGATTACTTCATACATGTGTATTTTAACGATTGCCTAGTATATGTAATAAAAATTGATGATAATGATTTTAAGTGTTGCGAAAAAAAGAGAAAACGAATCTTATTTTCCAATAAAATCGCACGTAATATCAACTAGGTAAGAAAATATTGTTTTAATTAAATTAAATACTTGAATAATCTACCGAATTGAGTTTTATTTTTATTTACGACTAGTTTCGAAAACGACAATTGTTTTCACCTTCTGGTACAAATTAAAACTTGTTTTAATTTGTACCAGAAGATGAAAACAATTGTCGTTTTCGAAACTAGTCGTAAATAAAAATAAAACTCAATTCAGTGGATTATTCAAGCGTTTAATTTAATTAAAATAATCATGTCATTCCACAAAGTTAATGCTGAATCAATAAATAAGAAAATATTGCATTTATCTAAATAAGGAGGGTAGATTTACTATTCCTGATTATGTTTTCAAGCGTGAAAATAATGATTTATGAAGTAATGCTTTTATAAAGTACCATTAATAATAGTTTTTGCCTCAATCGACGTTCCCAATTAATTTAAAGCGAATGCACTCTATTCCAATTCAAGCTCTGCGGTTCTTATGGTTCGAAAATAATTAAAGAGACCTTTTAATCTTCTGCAAAAGTTTATTGATATTTATTTATTAGAAGACCTTTGATGCTTACATATTAATTTATTCATGTCCATATAAATAAATAAAAAATAAAAACAAATGTACGTTCTAAATCTTGAATCTCTTTAATTTAGAAAATTAAGTTGCGATTTACCGTATATGGTTAGTTTTTTTAATATTCTTATTTGTTTATGTAAACATATTACATAAATAAGTCTCATATATTCTCGATGAGTAATTTCTATTACTCATTCTGGGACATGGGATTAAGGTTAACAAGACTGAAGATAAGAAAGTAACAAATAAGAAAACACAGTCTAAAATTTAAAATATAAAGCAATAAATGGTTCAAGAAATAGGCGTATAAAAAAAACTAAAGTAAGAAGCATGTTTAAAGGAAAAAAATGAGAAAATATAACTTATCACCGACAAAAATATCTTTCCGTAAAGTATTTTTTCAGTTCATCAATTTTGGATCCCTGAATAGGTTCTATTTTATATATCGTAGTCGTACATGAGAAAGTGACCAACTACCAAAACGCAAAATGTTCAAGAGGGTCATTTAAGTCACTTTTGCTTGGCAAGAAAATAAACATCAATGCAGTTAATCATTTTTAACAAATGAATGTACTATACTTTTAGGTTAAAAATCCTTTGGGATTTTTTCATGGCAATATTAAGCTAGTAAGATAACAAATTCTCGATGATCACGTTTTTGCAAAAAATGCACTCGGTCACTTTCTCCTGTATGACTACGATATATTAGGCAGCTGGTTAGTTAGAGTATATGCAATATATTGTAAGTTAAAGTAAAATACTCCAAACTTTTGTTTATCGGTTCCACGTGTATTTTATTATGTCCCCGTGTATTAAAATGATGGATTTCTCTATTAAAAATTATGTTTCTATGTTTTGTACGTCGGGTTCGGATAGTAAGGGGCTCGATAGGCTTGTTCATTGTGGTATGAAATATCTCATAGCGTAATGGACATGGACATTTTACGCGTTTGCTCGTGAAGTCGGGAGGGCGTGAGCGCGAGGCTATTAGCCGTAAATCCCGCGGAAATTTTTAATCGCTTCCCGCTCCGCTGAAAATCTTAAATCGTGAACACGCCTCGTAATGTGAACGTATTACCATTTGGATCTCAGATATTCCCTATTCCAACATAGGTGGCTGTTGTAACCTTACATGTCACATCGCTCACTCCTTTCAAGAAAAAAACATAAATAAAAAAACTTGATTTTTCAGGAAAACGTTTTTAAAGTTTAAAAATATAGTATTAAAAATAAATATCAAGCTACTTATTGAACTTTTTACTGTACAACGGATCTTTTTATGTAAACCTGAATGTTTTTTCTCCATTTGAAATATATTTAGTAAATTTAAAAAAAGAATTGAACAATACATTTTCTTCAAAATGCAAAAACAACACTTTCTGCCCTGTAGCGGGTAAATATTAAGTTAAAAATATGCCGCTTTTGCTGGGATATATTACATTTTCTGGGCATTCCAAAAATATGCACAACTGATAATTGACGATTTTTGGCATATGACGTTGTTGAAAGGAGTGAGCGATACACCATTTTTATCCTATAAAATATGTCTCACTTCTGGATCCAGCAATCTGGAATGCGGGACTGGTCACCTGGCTGTAATGTATAATTAACCATTAAGTTGATACTGTGTCCTAGGATTACTCGGTCTAAAGAATTCCGAAATCGTTCCGTGACTAAATTTTGTTGTTAACGGACACTCCTCGCAGACAATACTAGGTTAATGATACATCCCAGGTTAGCATAAATGAATAACTTAGATAATAGAGATTCACGCAATTTCTGAAACTGTTGGGTTATAAATAAAGAGGACTTACCCCTGAAGGGGCCTTTGTGTTTTAATTAAACGTTCGTTAGTTGGAACAATTCCACCGAATTACGAGCCATTTCAACTAAATTCGTACGAACTACGCACAATGTGTTTTATTGAATCCCTCAATAGTAATTTGGCAAATCGTGATAAATTTGCACCATTCATCTTTCCCAAGGGTCCGAGTTTCAGACCGCATAAACTTTATATCATTTATTTCCAAGCACGTAGCCTTTCAGTGAAAAACAAATGTACTTACATTATCACATATCGCTCACTCCTTTCAAGAACGTCATAAATCAAAAAACCTGATTTTTCAGGAGAACTTTTTTAAAGTTTAAAATAACACAATGTTTTAAAAATAAATATCAAGCCACTTATTGAACTTTTTTCTGTGCAACAGATCTTTTTAGGTAAAACCCGAAGGTTTTTTCTGCATTTGAAAAATATTTAGTATATTTAAAAAAATTATTAAACAATACCTTTTCTTCAAAATGCAAAAACAACACTTTCTGACCTGTAGCAGGTAAATATTAAGTTAAAAATATGCCGCTTTTGCTGGAATATAGTACATTTTCTGGGCATTCCGAAAACATGCACAACTGAAAATTGACGATTTTTGATTTATGACGTTCTTGAAAGGAGTGAGCGATATGTTATTACATAATTATAATAAAATATAAACATTTTATTATTGATCCGAAATCGTCTTGTGATGTCCTACGCTACACGCAGAAATGCACCCACAGAGTAAAGGACTTGGTTTGTTTTCATGCTCTCTGTGTTGTGTGCTATTAATTTTGCTACCTTTTCACTCATTTAATATTGCAAATTCTAAACAGGTCGCAGTCAGATGTAATGTTAGTAAAAAAAAGGATTTATATCCCAATTTTGAGTTATAATTTATGTAATTTTTATATCATTATATAATAAAATAGCAACTAAGTGATTTTTTTCCACATGAATTTTATTTGACCAGCAACCGGATTTCGTCGTAGCCGACATCATCAGACTGGTGTGTTATATACACAACAAGGCAGGAGTTTTATATTATTCTCTACCGTCTATTGTTTTTATCAACGATTTTTCGAAACATAATAGACTAACATTTAGTTGGACTATTAGTAACTAATCTACGTGTAACCATTCTTTGGATCGGTTTGGTTAAATACATATTATTGCAAAAGTAGATATTTTGACTATTTGATGACGCGGTCTAACAAAATTAATTTTATACAAAAACAATATTAAGACAATGTCGTTGTCTTCAGTTTGTTTCTGTATGCCTCAGTATAGTCTTTTCTTTGTTACTATTTTGTACGTGTTAACAAACTCACATTTAGTACGAATATCTTGAAATTCAATAAAAATATTTTTACTTGATATCTTGCAAAAATTTTATGTATCCGAACTCATCAACGCACAAAAATATCGAGCTAAAATGATATTTATTCTTCTGCAAACAGTAGTACCTATAATAATAATAATATATTTTTATTCCAGCTTGACTAAGTTGTGGGTGCAATACTTAGTCAGCCATATATGTTTTTCAACACTTTTTATAAAATGAAATTAAAATTACCATAATAAATAAAGAAAATACAAATTAAAAAATAAAGAAAAGAAATAGCGAAAGAAAAAAAATAAAGTAATTTTTTTGGAGAGATGTAGTGGATGAAGATCAGCTCGCTGGCAAACGCAGCACTGTGCTCCAGTGCTATATCCTTATTATAATTTTTTTTTTTAAAAGGAAGCATTTGTGTTTTTATTATTTACAAAAATACTTCAATTTCATACTATTTCTATAAGCCTAGGCAGCTCATTATTATAAATAGGTATCAAATTGTGGTAGAGAACCGAGAAACTCTGACTTAAAAGAGTCCGCGATACTAACCACGGGACCACAACCCGACACTTTCTTTTTATTCTTTTTCTTCTGTACGTGTCATGTCAGATCCCCCTTACGTCGACTATTATTGAGAGTAATTTTCCTCGTCTTGGACATCTCTAAACAGCGCCCCGACGGTTCTGATCTCCGTCCGATCTCGTATGTTCCGGAGCCAGGAGATCTGTCTTCCGCCCACATCTCGTTGACCTTCTATTTTGACTTTTATAATTAGGTGCCATTGCTCGTATTTCTCTCCTCTAAGCATATGCCCCAGATAGGACACTTTCCGGACATTGATATCAGTCAGCAACTGTCTTCCTACTCTTGCTCTTTGGAGCTCATTTGCGTTGCTGACCATATCGGTCCATGAATGTGTAGCATTCTACGATGTAGCCAACCTTATTGTGAATATTATAACATACTGCATATTTCAAATGCATAAAAACTCACAGAGAGAGTAAAAATTATAAATAAAATGACATGGTCACGGTTAATGACGACAAAGATAACTAACTACATAGAACTGGAGAAGCGTAATGCATGTAATAAGGTATAAATTAATTTCCCAGTGAGCTATCGTCATCTTCCATCTGTGTATGTGCATATATAAAAATCAGATAAAAACAATAACGCATACAAATGGCACGTGTAATTATGCACGTGTAATTGGGCGTGCTGCATTTCCCACTCGCTAGGCCTCCGATTGCGTTCGACACGATCTGCATTTGATTTTTATGCTTTCAAACAATGCACGTACTTTACCTTGGAACGATGCATACATACCATTGCAACTATATGCAGTAGATCTGCGAATAATATTATTTTACAACGGTTCACTGAAAATTCATACTCACATATGAACAACATTTTGAGTGTGTCCAAATACTTGTTCACAAAATCTGGATTATCTCCAATTACAGAAGTTGTTTTCATATTATTTTTTGACATCTCATCAAAGATGAAGAAGAATATGGAAGTCTGGGCATTTATGTACAATACGTACAATATGTATGTACTTGACGTACAAGCATACGAGTTATCATACGGAGGGCTGTCCAGCCACAGACGATTGATGTTTATATTAGGTACACCATTTCAGAGACTGTATCTTCATACAATATAACATAATATTCGATTAAATCATTAAGTAACAAGGCTGAATTGAAATCAAACGTATTTTTGGAAAACCTTTTTTTCTATTATCGTAGGTACCTTTAATATGAGGATATTTAACACGTCGAGGGGTACCCACTGTCTTTTATAATGTTTTTTTTTACACAATTTTGTTTTACATATTTAAACAATCTATTTTTACAATCATTGGGCCATCTGAAAAAGTTTGTACTTTGTAAAAGTGTGAAAAAGTTTTGGAACTCTTTTTTTATATTTTTTTTATTATTTTAACGAATTTGTGTAATGATAATAAGAACACATATACAAGAAGATATATACATTTGTTTGACGAATTGTACAGAAAATCTTTATTTCAGATTCGTTATACATAAGTAGGCATATGTTTGAAAGATTTAAGTTAAATTAGTAGAAATGACTTAGTTTTAGCTCCATCATTGTATTTAGGATGATCTGTTTGAACACTTTTTATACTCAATTTTTATAGCACATGAACGAAGCGAAACATAAAAGACACAAATATCGTAGGTTAAATGTCAAAGGGCCACAACGCAAAAACTTTTTATTCCAAAAATGGTATCTAAATCGTCAACATTTTCATATTCGAAAAAGACACCCAGGATTCTAAATGAAATGGACATTTATAACGCTAGAATCATGGGTGTCTTTTTCGAATATGAAAATGTTGATGATTTAGATACCATTTTTGGAATAAAGAGTTTAATTGATTTTTTGCGTTGTGTCCCTTTGGCATTTAACCAGCGATACATTAGAGTCATAATATTTTCGTATTTTTTTTTAGTTATACATTTGTTCATTGAATTTAATTAAACCTTCTTGACGTGTAATCGGCATTTTCGCTGTAAGTGTTAAATAAATTTTGCTAGAGCCTGCCTCGTTTATAATTGATTTTTTCTCTTACCGTGAGTTATGTGACGCGTAGACGATGTTTTCTAGTTACAGATAGAATATATTCTCTTTATAGGTCAATACGTTACAACCTAATGTATATTTATAACCCATTATAAGATTTTATTTGAGGTTTGAATCTGCAGCCTTGAACCTGGTTCTATTGGAATATTGTGCAATATACAGCTTGTGGACCTTGAAACAGATCTCGCCTTTGCAACTATCGCCAAAAGAAAGGATCAGCGATTGATTTTTTCTAAATATATGACAAATTATTTTAAATGTAGTCTAAAAACTCAAAAAATTCGAATAGAGATTATAATTATATTTATAGTCAGTGGCTTTTTACAATGACTATTGTCAACCTGTTTTTAGAATTGGGTCCACATAAAAATCCCGACATTAGATTAGGGTAATTACACTTATTTCGACAGCAGGGAAAGGTATTTTTCTATTTTTAAATAGTTTTTTCTACCTCAATCTCAATGCAAAAGAAGTTTTGTACTGAAATTTCTTAGTGGAACTGCATTTTACATAATAAATTAGCAAAAATATTTTTTTTACACATTTATTTTATTTGACCAGTGACAGGATTTGTCGTTACTGGCATCATCAGACTGGACCAGTCAGTGGCAAATAAAATTATTGTGGTAAAAAGTATAAAGTTGTTATTTAAATATAACATCAGTAACGTAGAAATCCTAAAAAATATATTAATATGAAAAGTTATAATCTGCAACATTTAGAAACCATAGAAATTTATAAAATATAAATAATTATAAACTCTTAATTAAAAATATGACAATGGCTAAAGCCTCCCCTCTATGTGTATGTTCCCAAAAATAACGTATAAAATAATATAAAATAATAAATAATGTATAAAATAATAATGTATAAAAATAATAAATAAATATGTAAAGATAAGAAACGGCTCCTTTTCAGCTCTTCATCCTTTAACGTCCCAAAGACACAACTCTAAAATTTAGACATGATTTGAAAAATTTAGACTAAAATTTGAAAATGATGCATCAAAACACGTGTCACAATAGATTTTAAGAAACTATAGTAAGTAACTAAGTAAAACTAAAATTTATTTTATTTATTTCATAGATACATACATTTTTTACTATATGTATTACGGCTCTTTAGGCATGGTCTGTTTTGAGCCGAAATACTTACATGTTAATTAATTTTTTTATTTTATTTTTATTTGTTTTTTTTTTACATACAATAGATACAATAAAAATTTACAGTATAAAGGTTTTACAGTAAAATAATAACACCTGGACTTTAATTAATTCATTTTCTACCTTGTCCCTTCCAACGAGAAGCAACCATCGACGGACACTGTTCTTAAAGACATTGATATCAAAATATTGATATAAAAAAATAAAGTTGTTAATTTATTATATTTAATATTTTTTATCTTATTAACGTTTTCAACTAGAAGTATTTGACTATCTAAAACCAAAAGCTACGCACAACATGCAGCGACCAGGATATTTTATTTAATACTGTTGCAATGTATCTCTGGTGGGTAGGTATAACTATTCGCGGGGGATACTTGAAGGGAATGCTGACTTATTCGTACGTGTTAATAAAACAGGACATCGTTAACTCGGCCTTTTCCTTTATTGGCAGTAGTTCTTCGTTCAGGTTTTAAGGATGGCTTTTTGCGCAGTTCCTTCCATAAACCACTCGGCTAGATCGCCGCCATTAATACGCTCCGATGGACCCAACATTTATCAAACATAAATATTCTATCCAGACCGCAAACGTCTACGTATCAAACAACAATTATTAGAGTCCGCTACACTTTTTACGTCGAACAATATAATGCCAATAAATACGGGCGCTTTCACATTTACGGGGAAAAGCATTTGCTCTGTTTAGGTATAATAAAATTGAAATAATGATGGGTTTAATGCACTTCGCCTTTATTTATCTACCGAGATGGGAAAACTTTCCTTCGCCTGAAGATACGAGCGGTATTCCACTTTTGTTACCTTATATCTAGTTGTATCGATTAACTTATAAATAAAACACTTGTTTTTGTCCACTTGAATATTATATTTTAACGACTAGTTTCGAAAGCTACAGATACTTCAATCTACGGGTTTGAATATGAACTTTGATTGAGTTTTTATTCAAACCAGTAGATGGCAGCATCTGTAGCTTCTGAAACCAGTCGTTAAAATATATTTTATTTATAATTTAATCATGTCTTCTTTTTTGGTGAGATTGATTCATTTCAATCTCACCATACATGTCTCTGGTGAAGCTCTAATGAATTCAAGTACTATGTTTCGGATTTGATCAATATATTTAGAAGTTCCAAGAATTTGAGTTATGTGCTTGTCAATCGTGGTTACAATTGGTGAATATCACACGTGTGTAAATTGATCACTTACACCAGCCTATGACGGTTTTAAGCCCCGTAAATGCCCAGATTTCCATATTCTTCTTCATCTATCTTGAGATGTCAAAAAATAATATACATAATCATGTCTTACCACAAAGTGAACGCCGGAACAATAAATAAAATAATTGTATTGATGTTCAATAATAGATTGTTTTTCAATCTGAATTGTACATACATTCGACTCATAAATTTGTTTTTTAGGTTATAAAATAGAAAATCACGACGTTAGTACTTAAAACATGGATTATGTTATTACTTTACATTAGTAACTTAAAAATTCTAATTTGAGAGTATTATTACTTGTATTTGAGTATTATCCCGTTAGTATTTAGCATAAGGTAATCGGCGTAAGTAGGATAAGAATGCAGAGTACATAGGAGCGGGTAATGTAAAGTTGTACGAGTAGAGTGGTATTGTACCACTACGTATGTCGAATTGTACTCTCCACTCTCTCTTTCTCACTTTATATCGAGTCAACTTTAATTTACTCGGGATTCTCAAATTCTACAACTCTATTTACAAGAATTTCTTAATTAATGTACTGCTTAGTAATTACCACTTTTGTAAATATCACTTAAAAAGTGGTATTTACTAAGTCATACTTCAATTAAAAAATGGATAGATTGTACCACAAAGTAACTGCCGAATCAATGAATGAAATACAAGAATTTCAATTGTGATTTTGAAGTATCAGAAATAAAAACACAAAATTTAGCGATTTAAAATAAATTTAAACTAACTTACTAGCTAACCACCACGACGCTTTCTCGCAGGGGTAGGCAGAGAGAATAGAACGCCACAGCAATCTGTCTTTGCACGCAATATTAGAATATTTCACATTCATACATACACGCCGATTGTCCCGACTCCTGACCTTACCACTTAAAGTATTTTAAATGCTTTATAATGCCGAGTTTTTCTCGGTCTTCCTCTGCTTTTATTACCAATTACATTCGCCTCATAAATACGTTTTAATATCCTTTTTCCACTCATTCGATTTACATGCCGAAACCGTCTTAACACACTTTTCTTAATTTTATCGAGAATCTATCATACAATCAAATTAATAATCAAACAAATATTGTATTCTTTCCTTATCATGATTCGAACATCTATCATACAATATTTTTTAAAAATCTATCCTTAAATACATTTTCAATTTTAATAATTTAAAATTCCTGTTATTTAAAATTCCTGCGATATTTCTACTATACATAATTTATTTTAAAATTCACTGTTACATAGTAGGTTTCCATTTCGTTGGAAACCGGTTTATCTGAAATACATTCGCATACATTATTTGTTCTTGTTTGTGACCCATTAAGCTTGACTTTGTTTTTTTTATCAATGGTGTCTCTTAATTTGTCACTATTTCTCAAATTCATATGTGAATTTTTACTTTGAAAAATATTTTCGTGAAATTCGATTATGAAAGTCAAGGTGACATGATCGTTTGTATTTGAGCAATGCTATGTACGTTGTATTTATTTAGTGACGTCATCATTTCATATTCTGTTGTGATGATGTGAGGCATTTAATTTTCTGCTTAAATGTGACCTCAGGTTATTTTAGAATAGCAGAATCGAAATTTGTTTACGATGAAAGAGGCATTGAATTTTCTGCTAAAATTTGACTTGAAAAAAAAGTTTTTGTAGTTTTATTTATCACCAATCCTAACCTAACCTAACCTAATTATTAATATTTTTATTTTATTTTATTTTTAAAGCCATAAATCATAATTAACAAATTCAAAACATTATTTTTTGCTATTATCGGATTATATACCTTTTATTATTTTATTGTATTACATTTTCATTGTATTATATTTTGTAATGTATAAAATCTAGTAATTAAAAAAAATAACCCTATGTAGTATTAACTATATTGTAAACTCTATATTGTATTTAAATGTAAGTATTTCGGCTCAACACAGGCTATGCCTAAAGAGCCATAATACATACCTATAATAAATATATAAAAAATGTATCTATGCACCTAAAATAAAAAAAAATATATATATATATATAAATAAAAAATTTCTCCCTTTGGTATTTACGTAAAATGGAATAAAATGCCCCCTTAGTTTAATGACTTAATGAATCTTGCTAAAGCAGAGATAAATCGTAAAATATATTACTTTCTTCACACAATTAAGTCCTTCCTTGTCCAGAAACCAATCCCTAGAGTCACAGAATTAGGGAAGGGGTTTGTTCCTTCATTAGGCTTTGAATTACTAAACATGGGCTTGCTTATTTGTTTTTAAATTGTTTTTTGTCTGATTTTTCAAGTTCTGCATTTATCTGTTAAGCTCTCAATGAATTAAGATTCATACAATAATATAAACTTAAAACTACGTATAAGTAACTCTTTAAAAAAAAATTAATTGCCTTTTATTGGCAATGTGTATATCTTATTACATACAAAATGTTTTATTATGAATGCATCAATAAATTTTTGGATTGTAAAAATAAAAAAATTATGGTGTGGTGGGTAAAACCTCTTAAATGTATATAAAAAATAACTTAAAAATACCGCGATCTGTAAATATGGTTTTTCTTCTTCTTCTTTAGCATTCTGTCGTCCACTGCTGGATATACGCCTCTTATCTATCCTTCCATTTTTTTGGACAGTTTCTTATGAATTTGACTTAGACATCTTTAAATCAATACATCTACATTTTTCTCAAATTTCTTTGACGCCCATGCCTATGTTTGACCTTACAGTATTACCATGTTACGCCACTGGATGCAGTGAAAGTGAATAGTGAACTAGTTTCTCTACTACGGATACGTCATGTCTTACTATCAGTATACACACGAACTACGTTTACGTTACAGCCGGACGAACAAAACCGGTTTTTTCGCCGTATAACAATCATCGCACCTAAAACAGAATCTACAGTTTTTTTCTGTGCGGCTGGCTCAAGCTGGACCATGCAATCATTTTGTCGGACAGCGAAACAGTGTGTGAACGACGAAGCCAAACCGTGATATGCAATTAATACAAAAATGATAAGTAGCTTCAGTATGTACGTAAAATCTACAGCTATATATACTATTTTATTTTAATTTAATTTATTTTAAATAGTTGCATAAAATGTTATCATTTAATTAATTTGCTAGACATTTCTACTTGTAACATATCTTAATACTAGTTACTCTGTTCCTCTACAAAAAAGGGACTAAGCTCTTATGATTGGAGAGGGACTTACACCCATTGTTTATTGTTTATCCTTATGAATGATTTAATTGTTTTTTTTGTATTACTTATTTTGTATGTGTGTGTGTATTTTTTTAATTTTATTTTTATCATGTTCCGATTAACATGTAAAAAAGGCATTTATTTTTATTTTTATTAAATATCTTTTATTTTTTAAATCTGTAGGAAGGTTGTTTAAATATATGGTTCCCAAATTTCTGTTGGATTTGTTTGTTATTCCATTTTGCTATTGTAAAATCGTTTTGGAATCTCAAAGAAGAACTTTTCTTTAGATTCAAATATTTATCCCCCTTTAATAGTTGAAGAATTGCTGTTTTTTTTAAATGGTTTTTACATTATGGACTTTTTTTAAAAGCCTCTAGTTGTTTACGAGTGATTTTGGTTAAGGAATTCGAATGTTGAAAATATTGATTTTGTTGGATAAGCTTTTTAAAAAGTTTTTTTGAAATGTTTTTTTTAATGATTGTCCTCTGAATTATTTTTATAGGATACAAAGCGTTGTTGTATGTTCTTCCATCCAAAAATGCCAAACTGTATTAGAGAGTGAACAATGGCACTGTGCATTCTTTTCAAGTTTTCAATACCTAAAATGTTTCTTGGTCTAAAAAAGATATTTATGCATTTCCTAATTATTTTTACCAGTTCACTTAAAAAGCTACATAGTATTGGGGAAAGGGTGAAAGCAACATTTTGAGAACTTACACCAAAGCCATTTGAAGTTTCTGGAAAGTTATACAATTGTCGGTTTTTACCACCCATTCGGAAATTGGGTTTGCTTTCCTGCCCAGCTTTGTATTGATCTTGATTTACTTCTGCAAAATACAAACTTTTTACGCGATTAGATGATGTTGCATATTATGAGTAATCAAGGCGAGGCGAGTGAATGTCTTACATCGTCATTCTTCGATAGTCAATTTATCGTAATTAAGGGGATAATTGCAAACAATTTATTCCACCGGAGACCACCGGTAAAGTCGCACGTCTGTTCACAACCGATTTTTTTAAAGAACTTATTTCGGATTTTTTTTGTTTTTTAGAATATATATATAAGTATATATATATTTTTTTTAAAATAATTTATTTAAATTTCTCGCTTTTGAAAAACTCTTTTCTTTTCAAAACCATTTAATTATTTCGAAGAAAATTTATTTTAATTTTTTATATTTATAACTTATTTTTCAATGGAAAAACGCTGTTGTAAGAAATAAATCTATTACGTAAAATGTTACCTGGATTTAGAGAAAATTAAGTTGCGACTTAACGATACTGGGCCCTAAGAATGATGTATACTTTTTTTTCAAATGTTTTTTGCCGAAAATTTGTAAAAAAAATATAAAAAAATGATTATTCATTCCTTTAATTTTTAAAATGGTAAATATTTTTGAAATTTTTTTTATTTACAAAATAGGCGACAAAAAACATCCCGTTTTCTGTCTATTTCCGAATGATGTTTTTACTAATCATAAATGTGGAATTGTTGAATTGGCTTTCTTATTGTGAATGTAACTATTTTTGTTTATGTAATGTAATGTTTATTATTGTTAATGTAACTACATATTTTTTAAAATGTAAAGCTGTACAATTCTCGAACAAATAAATAAATAAATATATGCGTAAGTGTCGTCAAAATAAAATAAAGTTCTTAAATGTATTTTGCGTCCGTTGACTCTCTTTTCGCATTTCAATAATAAAAACTAATAAATTTCATAAGATTAATAACATCAATTTTCTTTCAGATTTATGAAAATACATCTGCAACCGTTACCATTATGTTGATTTATAAACGGCTATTTCTAAATCTTATTTGGTCTCGGAGAAAATAGAAGGAAAAAATACCTAGTTCGGTAGCGCCGTCCTAGGAATATATTTGCACACCCCTGCTGAATTATGATTTATGACCGTGGTCGTTTTGATTTGAGTTTCAATTCCTAACCTTTCGCCCTCTGAGGCCAGAGGTTAACAACTCTATCAGCAGTGGGCAAACTAGCGCCGTGTACTGTAACAGATGAACCATAAACCGTTGACCTTTGCAGTTTATTAGTCATGCGCGAATGATCAAGGCAGATGAACCTATCAACGTCATTTTTTGTGCAGTATAAAAAACAGGACTATTTGTATTATTTTTTGACATCTCATCAAAGATGAAGAAGAATATGGAAGTCTGGGCATTTACGGGGCTGACGACCGTCACAGGCTGGTTTAAGTGATCACTTTACACACGTGTAACATTTACCAATTCTACCCATTATTGACAACCACACTACTCAAATTCTTGGAAGTTTCATATATATGAACCAATTTAGAAACCTTGTTCTTGAATCACTAGAACTTCACTAGAGACATCTATTGGTGAGATGTAAAGAAGCTTTTTATTAAGCAGAAACTCTTATATTAGTATGTGAGATCCGAATCCTGGATTATAATCACACACATGAGAAACGCCAGAAAATACCATTTTCATTTTTATTATTAAGCTTATAAGCTCAAGGACTATTTGTGCTTCACTTTAACAAAAATAATTTCATACAGAACATCGATCAGCAAATATGCCAATCCATTATTATTTATTTACAATTACTGACATTAATTTATTTTATTGTTAGTGTAGTTGGCAGAATACCGTTTTAAATTTTTTGGTAATGTATCCAAAATAAAACAAAATTACATTAATTGATTCGGCAGTCGCTTTGTGGTAAAATCTATCCATTTTTAAATCATGTTTTACTTAGTAAAAACTACCATTTCTTAAAATCTACTGTGACACGTGGTTCGATGAATTCCGCATCATTTTCAAACACCGTATATGCGGAAATGATGTGGAATGCATCGAAACACGTGTCACTGTAGATTTTAAATAATAGTGGTATTTACTAAGTAAAACATTAATTAAAACTAAATTATTGGATCGAATTCCACTTTCATTTCAAAATATACAATGATATATACTGTGACGGGTTTCGTATTATCAAGACATTATCAAACTGACTTAAATATTTGTAAAATGTCTTTTTTGTTTGTATATTAGGTTAAATAGTGAAAAACAATAAAATGTATTAAAAAAAAGAACTGGCAAGACACACTAGGTGGCTTGGTGGGTCTCTGCAAAAAAAAAATTGTTTTAAATATGTTTAAAATTGTCATTTAAATACAACATTTTGAGTGTGTCCAAATACTTGTTCACAAAATCTGGATTATCTCCAATTACAGGAGTTATTTTCATATTATTTTTTGACATCTCATCAAAGATGAAGAAGAATATGGAAGTCTGGGCATTTACGGGGCTGACGACCGTCATCGGCTGGTTTAAGTGGCCACTTTACACACGTGTAACATTCACCAGTTCTACCCATTATTGACAACCACACTACTCAAATTCTTGGAAGTTCTATATATATGAACCCATTTAGAAACCTTGTTCTTGAATCACTAGAACCTCACTACAGACATCTATTGGTGAGATGTAAAGTGTATACGTGTGTAAAGTGGCCACTTAAACCAGCCGATGATGGTCGTCAGCCCCGTAAATGCCCAGACTTCCATATTCTTCTTCATCTTTGATGAGATGTCAAAAAATAATATGTCATTTAAATAAATGTATACAATTTATGTTAATATAAAAAAGTGGTAATAATAATTGCTTTTATTTAATATTATTATATCAAGGTGTATATTGGTATTCATTATGAATGAATACCTTTACACACTATATTTAAGTCGTCTTAATAATGCCATGAGAAGACGAAACGCGTCACATTATATATCATTGTACATATTAAAATAAAAGTGGAATTCGATTCAACAATTTTGTTTTTATTTTGGATACAATACCAAAAAAAATATTTAAAATTATTATTGTCAATACAAATTTATTTTTTTGTTAGTCATTTGCGGCTTTTGCAATATCGCCTCTTTAAATGTACATTTAAATACGTACCTTTATTTTTTTTCAGTATTTTAAAAACTTGAAAGTGGTCAGGTCATTAGTCAGAATACTCGACGTGTGCGTATGAGAAGATATATGAATGTGGAAGAGGCGAATATTGTGTGCAATGACAAATTAGCGTGGGGTTCCATTCTCTCTGCCTACCCCTGCGGAGAAGCGGCGCGATGGTTAGTTAGTTAGTTTTTAATATTTGTTAAATATTATCAGAATATAATGTTGTCTAAATAATATATGAAATGAATTATAATTTACAAGTAAAAAAATAAAAGATTATTAGATTGTTGGATCAGTTTCCAGTAAAGCACCGAATTTCCAAGAGCGGTTGTTTTTCTATTAAAGAAATATAATTTTACTCTTGTTTCATACGCAATTGCGGAAATAATCAAGCGTGAAAGAGACACAAAATATATGGATGTGTTTTATCTTTACTGGGTAAACCGCAACCACAAGTTTTGATAAAAAACGGTAAAAAGGAAGGTAATCTCTCAATAAATTCAAGGAATTGAAATACGCATTAAACAAAGCTTGGGAGCGGTCTTGAGTGATGGTAAATCAGTGATGCGAATGTTTTTTATATTTTTTTTTGAGAATTATTAGTCATTGAAATTACACAGTTGTTATAAATTAAGTTGTTATTACGTCATCGTATTCATTATGTTTGAACCTACATCTAATAATGATCCTATTTGTGTTTTGACTATGTAATTTCCATTTTTGTCCGCCTCCGTAGTGTAATGGTCAGCACACTCGGCCACCGTTCTGGAGGTCCCGGGTTCGATTCCCAGGGGGGTCAAATAAATACAAGTGATTTTTTCACTCTAATATTTATTCCATGTTACCTACTGGTACCTGAAGCGGAGGGCTGATCACCTTTCCTTCATGTGTTAACGATCAAGATAACACTGCGTTTATATGATGCAGTACCCTATGCATCATTGGGGTGCGGATAAGGGTTTGAAATGAAATGAAATGAATTTCCGTTTAAGTATTTTTTTTTAAAACAAGGTTTACAAAAATGTAACACTCTCCTTATCATTCATCTTTAATTTTGTGTAATACCACAGAGTGGTACAAATAAGTGGTATTACACAAAGTGAAGGATGAATGATAAGAGTTTTATATTACCATACCACAATGTTTTCAATGCTTTCAATATACAAAACATATTTCAAAATTATTTTATATCAATAAATACATTATACTGAAATAAACATTATTCGGCTAAAAATATAATTCATAAAAATAGTAAAATCTGAATATTCACTTCGTTCGACTGAAATAAGATAACTCAGTATTTTTTTCCTATGTATTTTTTTTGGCAAAGTACCCGAAATTGAGTGATATATGCCACAAACAACTGGTATTTTTTTTATTATGCTGTAAATTAGTTTCACAATATTTAAAGTTTTTTTACACAAGCTTTTTAATGACCACTTATACTCAAATGGTTTAGTTATATTTTTTTAAGAGCTTTTTTTATGATTGCATTATTCCCTATGTATTTATGGGAAACAGATGTTGTTTCCTTCTGACGACGTTTTTAATATGAAATTTTTCGAATTCTCATACTGATTTTACCTGACCTGACCGAATTATAAACTAATAAATCGGTTATTTTCGCTACCGGTTACATCAACGGTCGAGCATAACTAACAGTCGGTCGTTTACTTCACTATCGTATATTAAATATGTATGACCCTTACAGGATTGCTGAAGGTCGAACTACTAGTGATAAAGGAAAACCTGCCGATGCCGGCTCTTGTAGGTTTTAAGTTCCATGAACTCCATAATCCTGGTCCCTATCGAGGGATTCCGTGGGCTTGCTTTGGCCTAAGCTTTGTATGATTCATATAATAAACACACACACACACATATATATATATATATATATATATATATATATATATATATGTATATTTATATATATATATATATATATATATATATATATATATATATATATATATATATATATATATATATATATATATACATATATTTGTATAAACTATCTTGTATTTTATACATACCAAATTTTTTTGTATTAGTAAAAACTATTGGTAATAGTTGGTACGATTGATATTTTTTTTTTTAAATTTGTAATTTTATTTAAGGTTTATTTCGTCTTGAAAACACAATCTAAAAATATATTTTCTATACTTTTTCGGGTTTCGTAGTTACCGACATCATCAGACTGGTAGGAATCCAAGACTAGCCTCCCACCAGTCTGATGATGTCTGTAACGATGAAATGCTGTCACTGGTCAAATAAAATATTTGTTGAACAAACTACGAGTACATGTTTTTTCTTCATTTGACTGGCTTTGAGCCCCGAGAGCGATTAGATTCTAGTAAAAGTGTACTCACAAAAAAATGTTGTGGACTCACATATGTTGAAAAAATATCTTTTAAACTTCTGATCTTTTAATAAGTATTTTCTTTTCAAAATCATAAATTGATCCAAAAACGGTGTTTTTAGCAAAAAATTCAATTTCGTTAAATGTTGCCCGGATTCAAAGAAAATAAATTATCAGTAGTATCAGAAACGATTTATTTATTTTATTCTATTAATAAAACAGTGTGATTTATTCTTCAAACAATGAATGTCAGAGTCGTTTTCATTCTGATTATTAATATGACGGTTTTTATTAACCCTTAACGTTACTGCCGTTCATTTTTCTCAGAAACAGCAAGTCTTTATAATGAGGCGCCTGCAAATAGGTTCGCATTTTGTTGTACTCGTTAAGCCAGTGGCAAAAAAGCTTGTACTTTGTCGTTTAACAAGGTTAACGTGGGATTCTTGTTTCGCTATTACATTACCTTGTTTCAACTTTCTTCGCTTCGTTCCACCGCTACAAAATTCTCCAGGTTATATTTGTGGAGGTCCTCACCAAAAAGTTACATTTCCAACATTGCACAAAAACTCCTTTAAATGCAAATCTGTAAATTGGTTTAATACAGGATTGGTTACGTTTTGAAAATACAGTTATCAAAACGTAACCAATCCTGTGTTAAACCAATATAATTTTTTTTTTTTTAAATCTCATCAAAGATGAAGAAGAATATGGAAGTCTGGGCATTTACGGGGCTGACGACCGTCATAGGCTGGTTTAAGTGATCACTTTACACACGTGTAACATTCACCAATTCTACCCATTATTGACAACCACACTACTCAAATTCTTGGAAGTTCTATATATATGAACCATTTTAGAAACCTTGTTCTTGTATCACTAGAACTTCACTAGAGACATCTATTGGTGAGATGTAAAGAAGTTTTTTATTAAACATAAACTCTTAAATTAGTATTTTAGGTCCGAATTCTGGATTATAATCAATCACATTAAAATAGCTGAAATGACTGAAATGGGTCATTATTAAATTCAAATACAATCTCAAAACATTTACCCCATATAACGTTTCCTCCGATAACGTTGTACGTATATCAACGTTATAGGGGGGTTAACCATATTATTTTATTTTAATTTAAAAAAATGTATTTAAAGTAATCATTAAAGTACTAGTAATTATATACGTTGACGTTGATTCTATAAGCATTATTACAGAATATGCACGCAAATCCTTCACAAGGTATAAAGCCGAAGACATTACTCGTATACGGTTTCGCAGAAACTCGATATCATCGTCTGACAGTGCTGCTTAGCTTTTAATCGATATCCAATCACGACAGCTGGCTATCCAATAGAGCAGTGTTCCGCAAACTTTTTCTGTTCAAGGTGCACCTGCCAAATCAATAAATTTTTGAGGTACACCAAAGAAAAAACAAAGTTTATTTAATATTGATTTATTATAGAAATTAATATAAGGCGAAAATATATAAAACATATTATGTTTAATGCGAAATGTGAGCCTGTTTAACTGAGGGTAGGTGATCAAAATTTGGACAAATTGTGTATAAGGATGTTATCTTCAAAAATCTAGACTTTTTCCGCGGCACACCAACTAGTCACTACGGTACACCAGTGTGCCGCGGCACACGCTTTGCGGAACAAGGCAATAGAGTATACATCGCTCACTCCTTTCAACAACGTCATATATAAAAAAATCGTCAATTTTCAGTTGTGCATGTTTTCGGAGTGCCCAGAAAATGTACTATATCCCAGAAAAGCGGCATATTTTTTATATAATATTTACCCGCTACAGGGCAGAAAGTTCTGTTTTTGCATTTTGAAGAAAAGGTATTGTTTAATTATTTTTTTAATATATGCACTAAATGTTTTTCAAATGGATAAAAAACCTTCAGGTTTTACCAAAAAAGATCTGTTGCACAGTAAAAAGTTCAATAAGTGGCTTGATATTTATTTTTAATAAATTGTGCTATATTTTTAAACTTTAAAAACGTTCTCCTGAAAAATCAAGTTTTTTTATTCATGACGTTCTTGGAAGGAGTGAGCGATATGTACGTATACTTGTATTCTTCCTCCACGATAAAGATTAAAACGACTTTGTATTATTTTAATCGATTTCAGCACACTTAAAAATTGATTTTTTTTTAAAAAATATACTAAATATTTTGCAAATGGTGAAAAAACATTCAGGTTTTACCTAAAAAGATCTGTTGCACAGTAAAAAGTTTAATAAGTGGCTTGATATTTATTTGGAATACATTTCATTTTATTCTTCAACTTTAAAAACGATCTTTTTATTTTTACTTCTAATTTTTATTTTTATTTTTCTTACTTCATTACTTTTAATTGTTACTACCTTTTTTTTTTACCACCAAATTACTATTGTTTATATATGTGTTTAACCTGCACCTTTATTGTTTCTGTAAGCTTGTTGTGTTCCCATGTAATTGATGAAAAACATCAAAACTATCTGTATTGCACTGTATTTCGTTTATTGTAATATGTTTTTCATTGTTTGTGAACCGTAAATAAATTTAAAAAAAAAAAAAAAATCTCCTGAAAAATCAAGTTTTTTTTATACATGACGTTGTTGAAAGGAGGAATATTTGCAATTTTGTTTTAATGAAGCATGTTATAAAGTTATCAACGTTCAATAAACTGGCAAAATACACTAAGTAGTTTGAAATGTCATATATTCTTATGTATGTGGTTTTAAAAGTAAATTCAACTTAACGTGTAAAAGCGGGTATTTTATTCAGGCTTAAGAGCTTTAAATAACAGGGATTATTCAAACTGGGATTTTAGGTTTACGTTTTTTGCCAGTATACCTACGATGTAGTGCTTCTTACTGTCATATAATACCTCGATCATATTTTCAATAATAATTTAACTTTGTATTTTTTTATATATTGAAAAAATTATTTGTCAACAATATATATATATATATATATAAATACACATATAAATATGTACATATGTAAGTATATACATTCATTTAAACATTCATAAACATAATTGACTTTTTTTTGCAGAGACCTACCAAGCCACCCTGTTTCTTATCAGTGAAGTGGAACTAAGTTAGTAAGTAATCTACACATTATCAATTAAAATGAGTGATGTTCAAACAACCTTTTCATTACATTTTTGACATCTCAGCACCTCAGATGAAGAAGAATATGGAAGTCTTAGCATTTACAGGCCTTACGACCGTCATAAGCTGGTTTGAGTGATCACTTTACACACGTGTAACATTCACCAATTCTACCCATGATTCACAGCCACACTACTCAATTTTCGGAACCCCTAGGTGTATTGATTAAACTCGTTACACAGTTCATGTGAGTTTACTACATTATTTCAGGCGGTGCTCAAATAGAAAGAGTCTTTGCTTAATAAAGCTTTCCCTGTTCTAACATTAGATGTCGGTAGTGAACTCACATGAATTGCGTCACGAGTTTGATCAATATATCTAGGGGTAATATGTATATCTTTTTTAATTAATTGATTCGGCAGTCACTTTATGGTGAAATGTATCAATTTTTTATTTAAGTTTTACTTAGTAAATACCACTATTTCTTAAAATCTATTGAGACACGTATTTCTATACATTCCACATCATAATAACCTAACCTAACCGCCGACTCCTAACCTGACCGCTTTCAAATATTTGATTTACCTGAACGTGTCAAGATTTTCTCGGTCTTTCTCTGCTCTTTTTCTAACTGCATTCGCCTCGGAGTTAAAACCACTTGTAAAAATCTATTGTGATACGTGTTTCGATGCATTCCGCATCATTTTCAAAAACGGTGTTTGAAAATGATGCGGGATGCAATGAAACACGTGTCACAATATGTTTTATGATAAGTGGTATTTACTAAGTAAAACTTAATTTTAACAAAAAGTTATACATCTTCTTCATTTATGCTGAGATGTCGAAAAATGTATAAAATAACTCCCAAGCGAAGATTATCCAGATTCGCGAACAAGTATTTGAACACACTCGAAATGTTGTCAACCTTTTCATTTATTCCGGTTTAAATTCAAGAATTCACCTTTGTACCCAGTCAGTGGCGTGCCTAGGGTTTACCAGTAAGGCAAGCCCATTATTTTTCACATTCGTGAATACATGATGTACCTATAATTTCTTCACCTCATATCATTCCCAGTATAGTAAGCACCCAGAAAGTATTATAAATATAAACAATGTATTGTAATCATTATAAAAATATGCATTCATGTAACTTTTGTAAGGTATAGCCATCACCTTTCAATAAAGAAAATGTTCACTGTAACAAAATATCTTCCTCAGATATCAATCATCACCATATAATGGCATGCATAGTGTTTAATAATCATATAAGCGCGTGATAATTTCAAAACAGCCATACATAAATTATGTATTTTTAATCATTTGGTCTAGATTTAGTAATTTTTATTTGGAGTTGTTAGGGCTTTTGGGCTTCTAGGGAAGTACCGCCACTGGTACCCAGTAACCCTAAGGGACGCCAACGTTTCAATTCAATATAATTTATATTTTGAGCACGAAATTTGTGGTTTACAGTTAAAATTTAATTTGATGAAATTTTAAAGGAAAATATTTGCTTCCATTTTCAAGTGCGTCGGTTTTAGAGTGTTTTTCAGTGTTTTAAACCCAACGCTTAAATTATTTATTTAGGCGTTTAAAAGCGTTCAAACTTTCTTAGTTAGAATATTACGTTATCCATCCAAAGAGTAATTAGATATAGAAATGTACAATGTAAATAAATTTGGGTTTAGCTGCAAACTGACAGGAGCAGGTGGCGGAGGATTTGCTGTTGTTCTGATTCCAAACGACGCAGATGAAGATAAAATTAATAAGTTGATACAGACATTGAATGGCAGCGGATTTCATGCCAAATTGACTGAAGTAGGACGAACGGGTGTTGCTTTCAATTATATGTAATAGTATTTTTTGACATCTCATCAAAGATGAAGAAGAATGTGGAAGTCTGGGCATTTACGGGGCTGACGACCATCATAGGCTGGTTTAAGTGATCATTTACACACGTGTAACATTCACCAATTCTACCCATTATTGACAACCACACTACTCGAATTCTTGGAAGTTCTATATATATGAACCAATTTAGAAACCTTGTTCTTGAATCACTGGAACTTCACTGGAGACGTCTATTTGTGAGATGTAAAGAAGCAAAATAATAATAATAATGATGTAAAATAATATGAAAATAACTCCTGTAATTGGAGATAATCCAGATTTTGTGAACAAGTATTTGGACACACTCAAAATGTTGTAGAAATGTACTGTTTTTCATGAATTTTCAAACGAAAGTGAGTTGTGCTTTTTAATATACTATGCGTGTAGTAAAAAGAATAAGAGAACAAGTCCTTGCAATATATTGGCCATACCCAAATCAACCAGCTGCCTGACATAAATATAACCCAGTAAGGGATCTAAAGTGAATGAACTGAAAAAATAATTTATGGAAAGATATTTGTGTTAGTGATTAGTTATATTTTTTCATTTGTTTCCTTAAACATGCTTCGTACCTTATATTTTTTATATGCCTATTTTCTGAACATTTTTCGTCTTGTGTTTTCTTATTTGTTACTTTCTTGTCTGTTTTTCAGTCTCGTTAACTTTAATCCCATGTCCCAAAATACCTATTTACTATACCCGTTTATCGTTTTATATTTTATAATTTGCCATGTGTTGTTTAATTTTTTTAATATTTTTGAACTTTCTTATTTGTAAATTATTTCGAGAAATAAAAATACTTTGTATTCTGATCCACTCACATTTTTATTTTACCAACTAGTTTCGGCAACAACCTGTTGCCCTCTTCAGGGTTACATTTATAACTAAATATATATATATATATATAAAAATAAACAGTGAACAAGTTGTTGGGTTTCAAAAGGGTAACAAAAATTAAATATAATTAATAACCAAATAAACATTAGCCAAAGTCCCATTTTTAACATTTTTCCCATAAAATCAAACCCAACCTAAACAGAGTTATCCCCTTCCTTGCTCTCACCCCTCCTTAAAACACCATTACCCCCACCCCTACCCTTTTGAAACCCAACAACTTGTTCACTGTTTATTTTTATATATATATTTAGTTATAAATGTAACCCTGAAGAGGGCAACAGGTTGTTGCCGAAACTAGTTGGTAAAATAAAAATGTGAGTGGATCAGAATACAAAGTATTTTTATTTCTCGAAATAATTTATCAAGATGATCCACAAAGTTAATGCTTTCAATATTCAAAACATTTCTTATTTGTGTTTCAGTTTTGTTATTACCATTTCCCAAAATGAGTAATAGAAATTCACCGGAAATATTATATACGTGACTTATGTATGTAATATGTTAAAAAAAAAAAAAATTTAAAAAAGAGATTGTGTCTAGATTTCAGGGTATTTTTTGACATCTCAACATACATGATGAAGAATATGGAAGTCTGGGCATTTACGGGGCGTACGACCGTCATAGGCTAGTTTAAGTGATCACTTTACATGCGTATAACATTCTTCATCTCTGTTGAGATGTCATAAATTAATATGAAAAATAACTATTATAATTTGAGATAATGTGTCGAGTTCGAACCCAATCTACCACAATTTGATACCTATTTCTAATAATCAGCCGCTCAGGCTCACGGAAATAGTATGAAATTTAAATATTTGTGTAAATAATAAACACACAAATGCTTCTCATAAAAAAACAGATATGTGAACAAGTATTTGGACACACTCAAAATGTTGTTGATTTCAGGGTTGCCTGACTCTTGACAACTTTGCCGAGAAATGTCCAATTCAAGGGCAATCTTAGTTCGTTCATTTTGATAATGATAATAAAATAAAAAACCATGAAGAGGACACGTTCTCCGCCTTTGTTCAACTCTCTTAGCTAATTAAATAGAGTGGCGACAGGAATTTCGGCGACAATTCAGACCCGCCGATAGGGGCGAAAAATGAACTCCGGCAAAAACAAGCCGAACAGGCTTGATTGAAAAATTCGAGTACCACGAGCCGCAAATTCCCGAAGTGGGCCGAGGGCCACTTTCGGAAGGGCTCGGGTTTTTGCTGACTGCCGTCAAGTATGCGTGTAAGTGGCCCCTCGTAATAGGTGATGCAGGGAAGCCCTGCCGCAGAATTCTTCACGCCATCCGAACATTTATGGTTTCCCTCGAGTATTGTCCGATTTAAAAAAAAAACACACTCTTCTTGGCCACCCGGTAAATGATTTTTTTCTTCTTTTATTGATTCGGCAGTCTGTTTGTGGTAAAGGTTTTCCATTTAAAAAAAGTTTTAATTAATAAAAACCACTATTTCTTCAAATCTATTGTGACATATCTCTCACCACTTTCATCAACGTCATATATCAAATATCGTCAATTTTCAGTTGTACATATTTTCTAAATGCCCAGAAAATGTACTATTTCCCAGCAAAAGTGGCATATTTTTAACTAAATATTTACCCGCTACAGGGAAGAAAGTGTTGTTTTTGCATTTTGAAGAAAAGGTAGTGTTTAATTAATATTTTAAAATATACTAAATATTTTTCAAGTGGAGTAAAAACATTCAAGTTTTACCTAAAAAGATCTGTTGTACAGTAACATGTTCAATAAGTGGCGTCATAATTATTTTTAATACATTTTATTATATTTTTAAATATTAAAAACGATCTCTTGAAAAATCAAGTTTTTTGATATATGACGTTGTTGAAAGGAGTGAGCGATATGTTTCGTTGCATTCCGCATCATTTTCAAACACCGTATGACACTTTGTGGTTAAATGCGGTAAATTGTGTCGGCTTGTGGTCCCGTGGTTAGTGTCGCCGACTCTTGAGTCAGAGTTTCTCGGTTCGAACCCACTCTACCACAGTTTGATACCTATTTCTAATAATGAGCCGCTTAGGCTCACAGAAACAGTATGAAATAAGTATTTTTATAAATAATAAAAACACAAATATTTCTCTTTAATTAAAAAAAATCCATCCATTTTTAATGTAAGCTTTACTTACTAATTACCACTATTTACTAAAATCGTTTGTAGAAGAAAATCGCAACTATTGTATATAGTTTTTTCCATATAAATGTAAATTTCACGTCGGATTCGTCGTAACCGACATCATCAGACTGGCGATGTCGGTTAGGACGAAACCCGGTCGCTGGTCAAATAAAATTTGTGAAGAAAAAACTAAAGAGTTGTTATTTTATTCTATAAAATGCAGTTCCACTGAGAAATGACAGTAAAAAAACTTAAATCTAATAAAATGTATTGTGACACGTGTTTCGATGCATTCCGCATTAATTTCAAAAACGGTGTTTGAAAATGGTAAGAAATGCGTACAGAAAAAACGTATCGGAATAGATTTGAAGGAATAATGGTACATATCGCTCACTCCTTTCAAGAACGTCATAAATCAAAAAACTTGATTTTTCAGGAGAACGTTTTTAAAGTTTAAAAATATAACACAATGTATTAAAAATAAATATCAAGTCACTTATTGAACTTTTTACTGTGCAACAGATCTTTTTAGGTAAAACCTGAAGATTTTTTCCCCATTTGAAAAATATTTAGTATATTTAAAAAAATAATTAAACGATACCTTTTCTTAAAAAATCAAAAATAACATTTTCTACCCTGTAGCGGGTGAACATTAAGTTAAAAATATGCGTCTTATGCTGGGATATAGTACATTTTCTGGGCATTCTGAAAACATGCACAACTGAAAATTGACGATTTTTGATTTATGACGTTCTTGAAAGGAGTGCGCGATATATACTAAGTAAAACTTAAATGAAAAAATGTAGTATTTCTTCACTAATCGGATTTACTCGACTAAGCGTGTCTAATGGTGGATATTTAATTAATCATTTAATCATTACTTACGCTTGATCTGTATTAGCTTAAATCTGCTTTTAATAATCCGTTTCCGCAGGTACAATACTTAATTACCCCTATATTTTCCCTTGTTGATTAATGACAATATTCGCTAAAACAAGGTTATTTAGCTGTTTGGTAGTTTCAGAAGATTTCTTGATTAATAGGGACTTATCGTTTTGTTCAGTGAGCGAACATTTATCAAAATTTTCTCTAATATAAAATGAAGTATATTTAACATTCGCCTCATAAATTTGTTTTACCGTTCTTTCCTCACTCATTCGTTCCACATGTCCAAACCATCTCAACACACCTTTCTTAATTTTATCGATAATGCTTATCTCAGCTTTGCATTCCTTCCTTATTTCACTATTCGCACATCTATCATACATCGTTTTGTCGCACATTCTTCTGAGAGATCGCATTTCGACTGCATTCAGTCTACTTTCATCCTTCTTTTGCCAACTCCATGTTTCACTTCCATACATCAGAGTAAAAATTAATTTAGGAAAAGAAGCAGAGGAAGACCGAGAAAAACATGGCACGATCAGGTATGCCAAATACTTGAAAGTGGTCAGGTTAGGAGTCGTAACAATCGGCGGGTATGTATGAGGAGATGCATGAACGTGGAAGAGGCGAAGAATGTTTGCAAGGACAGAGTGGTGTGGCGCTCTATTCTCTCTGCCTACCCCTGCGGGGAAGCGGCGTGATGGTTAGTTAGTTAGTTAGTTTTTAAGTATATTTATTTACCTTTCAATAAGGAAAAATACACGAAAACTTGATTTTTCTCAGTTGAAATGTGGAATATGTTTGAAGTTACCTTTATATGGAAATTTTATGAGTAATAATGTGCAACTTTTTGAGTGTGTCCAAATACTTGTTCACAAAATCTGGATTATCTCCAATTACAGGAGTTATTTTCATATTATTTTTTGATATCTCATCAAAGATGAAGAAGAATATGGAAGTCTGGGCATTTACGGGGCTTACGACCGTCATAGGCTGGTTTAAGTGATCACTTTACACACGTGTAACATTCACCAATTCTACCCATTATTGACAACCACACTACTCAAATTCTTGAACATGAATTTTTTTTATTTTTTTTATTTTATTCATTTAATATATTTACATTTTTATTTATAACATAATAACATTTGAATCATTTATACATATGTAGAACTTTTATATTTCGATTCGCTGTGCCTCTCCATAAAAGAGTCTGTGCTCTTGTGCTTGGAAAGGGACTTACACTCGTGGTTTAATGTTATATAATAAAAGATATAATAGTTTTTTTTAATATATTTTTTTAAAGATTTAAATGTATAGAGCTTTAATTTTTTTCTTGAGGATTTTTATATCATCTATTTTTTTTTATTTCTTTAGGGAGTTTATTGAAATGTTTGATTGCCAAATATTTGAAGTTTTGCTGAAATTGCTTGGTGTTGCATTTTGGAATAGAAAAATCGTTTGAGAATCTCGATGATAAATTCTTTGTTAAATTTAAATAGTTGTCACCCTTAAGTATTTGAAAAACTGCGGTTTTTTTATAAATGGATTCTATATTTGGGACTTGAAATTTTTTAAATAATAATTTTGTTGGAAATATGTTTTTTTTTTCAAGATGACTTTAATTATGGTTTTCTGTACTATTTTCACTGAGTTCAGTATGTTGTTGTATGAGCCTCCCCATGCAATAATGCCATACTGTAGTAGTGAGTGAACGATAGCATAGTAAACTCTTTTTAGGTTGTCGATGGTTAGTATGTTTCGGATTCTAATGAATATATATATGCATTTTCTTATTCGTTTTACTAGTTCATTAATGTGACTATGGTATTTCAAATGTTGGTCTATTATAACACCTAGATATTTTATTTCTTTTTTTGGACATAAAACAGAACATAAGTTTTTGCAATTTGAATCCCTGCAGTCACCATTGTGAATTGTAATTTTTATATTTGTCGGTATTTTGAGTTTATGGATACAAAATGGGATAAAGAATGTTTTATCTGTATTTAGGGATAATAGATTATTGTCAAACCAGAATTTTAGGATTTTCATGTCCTTATTTGTGCGATCATTTACGGTATTCCAGTTGGGTCCGTTTATAACTATTGCGGTGTCGTCAGCATAGGATATTATGTTACCGCTGATGTTTTGGTGAAATATGTCGTTGACGTAGATGATAAATAGTAAAGGGCCTAAGACTGTACCCTGAGGTATACCGAAATTACTAGTAAGGGGTTGGCTATAGGCTTCATTGATTCATGAACAAGGTTTCTAAATTGGTACATATATATAGAACTTCCAAGAATTTGAGTAGTGTGGTTGTCAATAATGGGTAGAATTGGTGAATGTTACACGTGTGTAAAGTGATCACTTAAACCAGCCTATGACGGTCGTAAGCCCCGTAAATGCCCAGACTTCCATATTCTTCTTCATCTTTGATGAGATATCAAAAAATAATATAGTAATAATGTGATTTACAATATTTTGAGTGTTTCCAAATATTGTAAATAAATGAGCTGGTCAAATTATAAGCTACAACAGTAAAATAAAAAGGACATTTGCTAGCGTTTCGCATGTATGTGATTATAAACATGGATTCGGACCTCACACACAAATGAAACAGTTTCTGTCCATTAAAAAGCATCTTTCATCTCACCATAGATGCCTCTAGTGAAATTCTAGTGATGTTTCGAATTTAAGCCATATATAAATATAGATGTTCCAAGATATTGAGTAGTGTGGTTGTCAATTATGGGCAGAATTGGTGAATGTTACAGTGTGTAAGGTGATCACTTAAACCAGTCTATGACTACAACATTTTGAGTGTGTCCAAATACTTGTTCAGCCCCGTGAATGCCCAGACTTCCATATTCTTCTTCATCTTTGATGAGATGTCAAAAAATAACAGTCTATGACTGTTGCAAGCCCCGTAAATGCCCTGACTTCCTTATTCTTCTTCATATACGCTGAGATGTCAAAAAATAAAATACTGCGATTTAATTGAAAAGTTTGTCTTGTAATTTGGAAACGTAAAGAATATTATTCGCTATCACGATTGACATAAATTATAAAATCCACTATAATACTAAGTCATATTCGGAATTAAAATATTAACCGATACAAATAAAGTTATTAATTTTTAAACATAATTATATACTAGTTGTGGCGACACTAGTACTTTTAAAATCCGCCAGATCAAATTTTACAAGACTTTAAAATAAATACTCTATCGGAATGCTAATTGTGGGTTTTATTGTTTAAAATATTTATATTTTTGAAAACCCTACTAAAAATACTCAAAAACAGCGTTGTTTTTCAAAGTCCGCTATATTCATGGAACTTACCTTCTGATCCATATCGGCCAATCAGAGAGCAGGAATAGGTCAAAAATTAAGATGATGTCATTATCGGTTTGTGTCTCGTGTTTTTTTTAAATACTGAAAAAAATCTATAAAAATGTTGAAATTCTATATTTCATAATATTTCATCTAAAGATAGACATATCTTTGAAACATAAATGTTACCCGGAGAATTTTGCATTTTTTTGTCAAATCGACTTACATGGATCTGGCGGATTTTTAAAGTAGGCTACACAGTTATAGAATATGTGTTTCTTGTCAAAAAAACATTGATTTGCTAAAATTATTGAATAAATAATAGACGACAAATTGAAAAGTTCCTAGAAACCGGTATAGTGGTGTTGTGCTAAGTGCATTTGAGAATATGTCAGTTCAATTAACAAGTCGCCAGAACCTGAAGCATTGCAATATCTATCTTGGTTTATAAAGAAAGATTCTATTTTATTTTATTTGGAAATTTAACAGAACGGTACATTAATTCATTCATATTAATGAGTAATACAAAACAGGTATTTTACCATTGCAGTTACAAAATTTCACATTTGTAAGTTAGTGAAAATACCTGTAAGAGGGGCGGGAGGGAGGAAAAGAAAAATAAGTGAAAGATCAAAGTTTAAGTCAAAGACAAATTATATGACAATCGGGACACACCACGATATGAATGTCTACTTACATTGTAAGCGATCTCAGTGCTGACAATGTCGAATAGAACATATTAAAATTCCCATATTCATCGTTGACCAATTTTGTTAAACGTATGGGATTTTTTAAAAAAAAGGAAATATTTGTGTTTTTATTATTTACACAAGTATTTCAATTTCATACTATTTCTGTGAGCCTTAGCGGCTCATTATTAGAAATAGGTATCAAATTGTGGTAGAGTGGGTTCGAACTGAGAAACTCTGACTTAAGAGTCCGTGACAGTAACCACGGGACCACAACCCGACATACACAACTTTGTTTAGTGTTTGTTCTACTCGCGGGAAGCGCTAAGTGTCAGTTCGGCTGTCCAAACTTAAAACACAGTAAGGGACAGATTCTATTTAGTCCAAAAATGCAAAAAAAAACGTACTGCAAAAAAATGTCCCTTACTGTGTTTTAAGTTTGGACAGCCGAGTTGTCCTGGTGAAATCTAAAACATATACGTTCTAACAATTCTGCCGAATCAATGTGCGAATTTAGCAATTTACAAAATTGGTATATTATACATATGTGGAGGTCTTCACCAAATGCAAAAATGCAAATCTGTTCTGTTTACTGTTTTCTATAGAAATCTTCATTAAAGTTGCGATAAAACGTGACCAATCCTGTGTTAAACTAATATAAAATCAACTTTATAAAATATAACAACTTTGTTTTTAACCACTTTTTTATTGGTACATTTTTTCTCCAACCCGTTTCGACAAGAACCTTGTCTTCATCAGGGTTTAACATGTACTCATGTAACAGGTTCTAGTCGAAACCGGTTGGAGAAAAATTGTAACAATGAAAAAGTGGTTAAAAACTAAGTTGTTTTATTTTATAAAGTTTTATGTTATAAACTGTGCCACAAAGTATCTGCGAAAAACATTCAAGAAACAATATGAAATCATTTAAACGCACCAAAACGTAACAATTTTAGAAGCTTGAATTCCTGTTTGCTTAAAATCATTTATAATGGAAATGTAACGTTTTGGTAAGTACCTCCACATATATATTTTTTATTGTATTTTCTAATAAAGTCTAGATATTTTGTAGTTCGCTTATCTTTGTGTGTTTCTTCGGTTGTACGCCTCTGACAGGATTGTAAATTGATGGCCGAAGTGTTTTATTTTATTCTTTCGTTTATCTCGAGTTACTCCTTGTTCGGGGACCCGAAAGTTTCGACAAAGATCGTATCGGAGTAAATAAATGGACGCTCTCCGGATCTTGGGAGATTATCCAAGGGTTTGTTATTCCCAGTATTATTATATCGATAGTAAATTAAAAGGCTTTTAACCGATTTCCGCTTTGGAAACTACAAGATGAAAACATTACTTCGTGTAATCGATACTTGAAGCGCTACCTTTGTGATTTTATTTTTTCTGAATCTGCTAAACATTTCGTAGAATTTAATAAATATATTTCATCGATATTACGTTGCGTGGGAATTATGGACATTGAAACGCACAATAGTAATTCCTAACAAATGTATTAATATTCGTTTACAACTCTTTCCAACTTTTTCGATACTTTGTGGCACATTTTATTAACTTTTTAAAATAAAACTTAAACCTTGTTTTTAATTTTAAAGTGCTGGATTTCTAATTTAACTAACATACATGAAGTTTTTTTTAGTTTTAGTTTTTTGGTACATAGGGCCTGAGCACCGGTAGTTTACAAGGTGATGATTTTCAACAGAAAAGGTTCTTAAGAATAAAGAGGGCGAGGATCTGCTTTTTTGTATGGACTTTTCGCTCCAAGGTCAAAGTTTTAACATATAGGCAATAATAGTGGTGATTTTTTTTAGATGAATAGGAAGACCAAAAAGAAGTTTTGTTTTGCTGTTATACCTTGTAACGCAAGCGTCGCATCGTATAAATATATGTAAAACTTGGCTTTTGGCGGATAGCAATAGTGGGAGGTGCGGCGCAGACTACCTATAGTTTTTTAAAATATTTTTATTTGGCAGTATAAAAAAAACTAGGGGTAAAATAACTGTGAACAAACTGTAGCTCTTAAATTGATAAAAATAAATACACACACATACAGTATGATAAAAATAATTGTGAAAATATCCTATTCACGATGTACGTTATTTTTATCCATATTGCATTTCAATTATGAGTTGGTGATTTAGTATACACTGTGTCGAATTTATGAAACCATAAGGTATGGATGAGAGTCAGGAGTACTTCAAACCCTTATCCGCACCGGATGGTGCGTAGGGCACTGCATCAAATAAACGCAGTGTTATCTTGATCGTTAACACACGAAGGAAAAGTGATCAGCCCTCCGCTTCAGGTACCAGTCCAGGGTAATATTGAATAAATATTTGAGTGAAAAAAATCACTTATATTTATTTGACTCCCCCCTTGGGAATCGAACCCAGGAGTAGAGGAATAATAATCTCTTCTAACTATGATATGTAAATGGCAACTCTTGTTTTTGGAATAAATCCTGAATATAACTAATATAACTTCAAACAATTTCGCAAGCCATTTTCAGCAGCCGCAAAAAATATATCTAGTACAATTTGCAAAATGATCTTTCAGTTTCACGAAGATTATTCAGGTGGTATCTTCTCGAACAAGCGTATAATTATTTCCAAACAATTTAGTACATGTTCAAAATGGAGATGTATTACCAGGCCTTGTTTCGTGACAGTTCTCAGTAAGTTTGACAAACGGAGCTTCGTTTAAATTTTCCTTTTCAACGTCATCCCGCGCCGATATTCCTCGAAGTATTGGATTTAATATAATATTCTTCGATAAAATTCAATACTTTAGTACAGGTAAACGCCGCAAAATTCGCGTTTTTATCGGGCGTTACTCATAAAATAATCATTTCCGCGCTTAAATTTCCGAATCGAATACTTCACGGTTAATTTTATTTCTTAAGACCACGTAAAAGAGAGTAACAATACAAATTTTTAGAATGAGGTGTTCATTCTAGCTATTCTAGTATTTATTTTGGCCAATTTTATTAGTTTTTTTAAGTATAAGTTGGTTGTTACTTGGCAGAAAGAGTATTTTATTTTCCCCCAAATCTCCTGCAAATGATAAAAATAATACAAAGTAGGTTTAATCTTTGTCGTGGAGAAAGAATACAAGTGTACGTACATATCGCTCACTCCTTTCAACAACGTCATATATCAAAAATCGTCAATTTTCATTTTTTTATGTTTTCGGAATGCCCAGAAAATGTACTACATCCCAGAATAGGTGGCATATTTTTAACTTAATATTTACCCGCTACAGGGCAGAAAGTGTTATTTTTGCATTTTGAAGAAAAGGTATTGTTTATTTTTTTAAAAATATACTAAATATTTTTCAATTGGAGAAAAAACATTCAAGTTTTTCCTAAAAAGATCTATTGCACAGTAAAAAGTTCAATAAGTGGTTTGATATTTATTTTTAATACATTTTATTATATTTTTAAACATTAAAAACGATCTCCTGAAAAATCACGTTTTTTGATAAATGACGTTGTTGAAAGAAGTGAGCGATATGTCTGCCCATTTTAAACGATCATTAAATTCGTATTAGTAGTAAACTAGGTTTATTTCTAAAATGTATTAAATTAAGCCTGTCTATAAACTTTTTTCTCGCCCTTGAATATAAATTAATTTGTGTCAGGTTGTGGTCCCGTGGTTAGTGTTACGGATTCTCAGTCAGAGTTTCTGGGTTCAAAACCACAATTTTATGCCTATTTTCAATAATGAGCCGCTTAGCCTCACAGAAATAGTATGAAATTGAAGTATTTTTGTAAATAATAAAAACACAAATATTTTTCTTTAATAAAATACAATTTGCGTATAATTCTAAGTGCGTGACAAAATATAGAGTTTTTTTTTTAATGTTTTTTAATTATGAGTTAAAAAATAATTTGGTGTAACTTCTAATTCTTTATTTATTTATATTCCTTTTTCTTGAGGATGTTACTTTATTTTATTTATTGTTTCGGCATTAACTTTGTGGTAAGACATGTTACAATAATTAAAGAAAACACTTTAACTGTTACTTTAACTGAATAAAACAATAGCAGGATCGTGATTAATTAACGAGATTCGTCACGACTATTTTCCCTAATTGTGTGCGCTCACAAAAAAATTAAATCTTAATACAATATCAATCAGTACTGTTTGCCGAAGAGTTTTGCCTAAAGGAGAACTTTGCCATAATTTGATTTTCACTCAGTTTTTCACAGCACATTTACCCGAGTTGGCTGTTCTTTATTCGCCATTAGCAAAGAAATACGTGATTTTTCTTTCAGGACACATGTGCACGAAATCTTATTACGTGGTCTGTATTTACAGAAAGCGTGTTAACATTTATTTGTCTATGAAAAAAACTTCCAGCCAATAAGCAACTAATTGATGGTGGAGTCACTATTAACGATGTTTGTATTATTTTGATATATTAGTTATTCATGACGAAAATGCGTAATTTTGATATGGCGTGTAATGTAATCGAAGGCTTGACGTGAACCAAGCATATCCCGGTCATAAACCCTGTAAATACGCAGACTTTCAAATACTTTACAACATTTTGAGTGTGTCCAAATACTGGATTATCTCCAATTACAGGAGTTATTTTCAAATTATTTTTTGACATCTCATCAAAGATGAAGAAGAATATGGGAGTCTGGGCATTTACGGGGCTGGCGTTTCCCATGCGTGTGATTATAATCCAGGATTCGGACCTCACATACTAATAAAAGAGTTTCTGCTAAAAAAAAAACTTATTTTCATCTCACCAATAGATGTCTCTAGTGAAGTTCTAGTGATTCAAGAATAATGTTTCAAAATTGGTTCATATATATAGAACCAAGAATTTGAGTAGTGTGGTTGTCAATAATGGGTAGAGTTGGTGAATGTTACACATGTGTAAAGTGATCACTTAAACAAGCATATGACGGTCGTCAGCCCCGTAAATGCCCAGATTTCCATATTCTTATCACCAAACTTCCTAGAGACATCTGTTGGTGTGATGAAAAGAAGCTTTTTATTGAGCAGAAACTCTTTTATTAGTTAGCGAGGTCCGAATCCTGTATTATAATCACACACATGAGAAACGCCAGAAAATACCATTTTCATTTTTATTATTTAATCTTATAATTTGATCAGATAATTAATAATATTAAAAATAACTCCTATAATTGGAGATAATCCAGATTTGTGAACAAGTATTTGTATTATTTATTGATTCGGCATTAACTTTGTGGAATGACATGATTATTTTATTAAAATTAAACACTTGAATAATCCACTTAATCGAGTTTTATTTTATTTACGACTAGTTTCGAAAACGACAATTATTTTCATCTTCTGGTACAAATTAAAACTAACGAATAAAAACATATTTAGGTGTATATATAGGTTAATAAATATAGGTAGAGGGGTTAAGGAACAACATTTTTTGTTAAAGGAAACATTGATAATAATGGTGACGTATTTTGAAAATAATAAAATATTTATTAACCTATTTATTAATCTATATATACACCTAAATGTATTTTCATTCGTTAGTTTTAATTTGTACCAGAAGATGAAAACAATTGTCGTTTTCGAAACTAGTCGTAAATAAAATAAAACTCGATTAAGTGGATTATTCAAGTGTTTAATTTTAATAAAATATCAAGTATTTGGACACACTCGAAATGTGGTATGTTAAAATGATTTGTTTGCTCGTCCCCTTAGCGGTCAAACCCCTCTTTCAATATCGCACGAATAAATTATTGCTGAGTTAGCGCTTACCACATGTTACGAGAGAAGAGCTTTTACTTGTATAAAATAATGGACTTTACCCATTGCAACAGATGCATTTTTCGGTTTTCATCCAGTTTTCGGAAGATAAATCTAAAACCTGCATAGGGTAAGGCTTTTTTAGATGGTACTTTATTTGGGCTATTCTGATTTCATATAACCGTTTTTAAATGGTCAGCACGTTTGGTTACTGCGCTGGAGGTCATGGATTCGATTCCTAGTGGGGTCAATATAAATGTGATTTTTCACTCAGACAGGTGCCGTGGTATAGATGGGTAGACGTTTGACCGCGAGACTGGCGTCGGGGGTGCGTTTTCTGCCAATTGCAAACTAAATTTAAAAAATATATATATTTTCAAATAATAAAACAGCTAAGTATATATTTTTTCCCACTTTTATTTAATTTGACCAGTGACCTGGTTTCGTCTTTACCGACATCATGAGTTTGATTTTACTATGTGTTTATTTTTATTTTCAATTGGTCTGTGTGTTTGTGATATATTTTTCACATTGATTTTCCCTATCACTCCATGTACCATGGTCTGGTATCTGAAGCTAAGGGCTGATCAATTTTCCTTCATGTATATGACGATTGAGATAACACTTCCTCTATACGATGCAGTGGCCGATGGACCATTGAGTGCGGATAAGGGAGACCAATGAAAATATATAGATCAACAAATGAAAATAAAATTCATTTCTATGAATTGTCATTGATTTCTCGATTTGGAATCATTATTGAAAATGTTTTGTATAGCTGAATTTTAATCATATCAAAATAATTAATTATGGAAAGACAGCTCGGAGTCAACATCCCAAGAGCTACAAGCTGAAAAGACAGCTGGGAGTCAATATCCCAAGAGCTACAAGCTGGAAAGACAGCTGGGAGTCAACATCCCAAGAGCTACAAGCTGTAAAGACAGCTGGGAGTCAACATCCCAAGAGCTACAAGCAGAGGCACAAACAGATCCTTAGGATCTAGAAAAAGAAGAAGAAGAAGAAGAAGATAATAATTCAATTTCAGTATCATGAAGCGCCCTTGGCTCATTTATTTGGGCACCTCGTGAGATTAAGGGATGAAATACTGCGTTATTTTGGAGACGGTTCAGAGGAAATATCTCTACATGAGGGAGTTATGGAAGGTTTCCATAGTTGTTCCCTTCAGACTTTATTCTGGGGATGCTTGGATTTGATATTCTGGGAAAAGAAGGGATGCGTACCCAGCCATACATTTCTTCCGTCTGATCGACGGTGTGACAATTAGCCCAGTTGTACTGGAAAGAATTCATCTCTATATTCTCGATAACTATCTCAGGTTTCTTTAACTCAATCGGTAGAACTAACCTACCGATGGAAATGCCAATAGGAAGGAATTGTAATGTATGTACATAAAAGAAAATAAATGAATAAATGAGAAAAAATGAGGTAGTTTTTTACGAAAATGGCGCTAAATAAATTATTCAAATTTATTATTGTTATCCCAATTCTTTAAAAAAAAATATTTTAGGTTAGGGTGGGGTACGGTTGGAGGATCCGTTTTATTAGCCTTTGAAGACGACAACCTTTGTTCCTATGTAATTTTTCGGCATAGTCAGAATAAACCTAGTGCATATCTCGCATAGTAAGATATAAGAGTAAGAAGTAGCGGAATGTGGTTTTTCACATTCCCGAATCTGACGTCACGTGTTTGAGGGTCTTTAGTTCCCGCGCTTAGCTTTGCGATTCCCTGTTTTTGCTCGTCAGCGCCAGCATGTGGAATTTTGTCCCAGACCTAAGCATATATCAGTGGCGTGCACAAAGAATTAATTGGGGTAGGTAGTAATGTAAGCTAGGTACTACTTACTAGGGTTGGCAGTAGAGGTAGGTAGAATGTAAGCAGGTACTACTTAGTAAGGTAGGGTAGGTACTGGTTGGATGTCATGCGGGTAAGTTAGGATAGGCACTGCTTTTCTGCCTATATGGAATGCACGCCCCTGTCATATATGTACATATATACACATTGGCATGTCCAATGAATGACGCCAAATCTGCTGAAAATACCATAGTATTTTTTGGTATTCCACCATCAATTAAGGGTCATTATATAAACTGAAATGAGTTGTTTTTTTTTAACCCTTATCCGCTCCGATGGTGCGTATAAGGGTTAAAATGTCGTGACAACCATTTTATTTTAGTGTGCAAAAAATAAACGAAAAATTCCAATTCCTCTCATGCAGAATAAAATCACTTTAAGAATTCCGTTTTGCGGATATATGTATTCATGGAAAAGCAAAATAGAAAGAAAAAAAAGTTTGCCTGTTGCCTATTGGTACAAAACAATTTTTGTCTCATCCCTCTCGCTAAACGCTCCTCACTCTCACACCCTCTAAACGGAATTCATAAAATTATATCCATACATTTAGTTCGCGCAGAAAATCAAATTGAAAAGAGATTTGTTTCAACAATGGCAAAGAGTGTTTATAAATTATCGAATACATTTTACTTTTTTCTTTTTTTTAAGAATCTATGAATTTCTGGCAAAGTACCCTCATAAGTCCTGGTAACCAAATTAAGTGTATTATATCGAGAAATGACGAGCCGGAGACTTCAATATCTTATTCTCTATCCATTGTTTTACTTTGAAGCGGGTAGACATTTACTGCTATAAATAACAATAATTAAATGGCGTTGTTTAAAACAAATTAAATGTTATTTTATATTATTATATACCACGGAAATACATGAAATTATTGTGATAAATATAGGTAGAATAATTGTTGTCTTTGCGGTGAATTTAAAGTCTGCATTACCGATTTTGGACTATTAAAATCTCACGGGTTATTGTCCAAAGGGAAATATTATATCTGAACTTTTTGCTGTATCGTTTTGGGGTTATGAACTTTCGACCCTTCCTGATTTTATTGTTTTTATTCCCTCGCAGCGAAACTTTCCTGGCATTGTTCTGGGAACAATTTTCCGGGTTATTATCCGTGGAACAATGTCCCATATTTATGTGTAATCGCATTTCACCGGAATTGTGCTCTAAAAGGTTTAAAACGTTTACAAATTCATACCCATTTTTGCGGACGTTTTCGCTTGCAGAATCCATTTCGGTTTTTACCCATACGAATATGATATCGTCAAAAATGATTTAAATCAATACGATTTTACTACCGAACATTTGTTTGATTTATACTTCTTTCAAATTTACGTTTCGTTCTGATATTTATGGTGGAACTGCATTTTATATAATTAATTCACATCTATATAGTTTTTTTTCCCCACATTTATTTTATTTCACCAGTGACCGGGTTTCGTCATCGTTTCGTGATTCGTAATTTAATTTTTGTGTTTTTTTAGTTTCTTTTTATCTAAAGCGCAAAAGTGATAGAAGCATGTACAGTATCTACTCAATGAATTAGGGCCACCCATTATTTTTTTGAATACTCTGAAATCTTTTGGATTATTATATTTATTTTACATAAATACTTTGACTTTTCTATTGACATCTTATATCATGTATATTACCTTCAATAATATGTAAAATATACCTGGATTATTTAAGCCTTTACAAAATTTCAAACCCTTTTTCTGAGAAAGGTCCCTAATTAGCACAGTTAGACAGATAGTTGAAAGTTCAAAAAATAGTCCTATCTCATTTATTAGTGAAGTTTCTTGAGTTCTGGTTGTTGTTTTGTTCAGAGAGGTTATATAGTTATCGTGTCTTGTGAAAAAAACTTAATTTTTAATTTTAGTTCATAAAGTATAATTTTTTTTTGTAAACACAAGTGTTTTTTTTGAAAAGGACAAAATGGGAAAAAGTAAAGACATTTCTGAGGAAAAAAAGTCTAGTGTTATAGTGCTATTGAAATTAGGAATACTATCTAATAGAGAAATTTCAAAAAAAGAAAACGTTTCTCGTCAAACAGTGGACAGAATTTCAAAATCAATAAAAAATCAGTCACCCGCCACCAGCAATCGGCGAAAGAACTGTCGTAGGATTAGAAAAACAACACCGAGGACTGATCGAAAAATCGTTCAAAGTGCCTTAGAAAACCGTAGTGCATCAGCAAAAACATTAAAAATAAAATTGGAAGAAGAGGGTATAAATATATCGGTATCAACACTGAGGCGACGTCTTTACGAAGTAAATCTGAAATGCAGGCGCCCTGTAAAAGTACCAAAATTGACACCACGAATGAAAGCGGATCGATTAAAATGGGCCAGGCTACATCGAAATTACTCGGTAGATGATTGGAAAAAGGTATTTATTTAAATTGAATTTTCAACATATCATTTTAGTAAATAAACTTATATATTTGAATTAAACTTAAATTTTCATTATTTTTAAGGTCATCTTTAGTGATGAGTGCCGGTTAGAAGCCGTGACAGAGAGCCGTCGATTCGTCAGGAGAACATCAATGGAACGTTACAATGAGGCCTGTGTGGTAAAAGATATAAAACACCCCCCTGCAACAATGATATGGTCATGTATTATTAACAATTTACCTGGGCCGTTGTTTTTCGTGGAAGGAACAATGAACCAAAATTCCTATAAGCAGGTCCTCGAACGAATTTTATTGCCCTTCTACCATACACTCGACCCAACAGAAGGTCCATACACCTTCATGCAGGATGGGACACCTTGCCACCGGGCTAAATCAATAATAAAATTTTTGTCTAACAAAAATCTGCCTTTGCTCCCCTGGCCTGGAAATTCTCCGGACCTTAATCCTATAGAAAACGTATGGAGCAGGTTAAAAAATAAGGTTTACTCATTTCCAAATCCAACAGTAGACTGTCTAAAAAAAATATTCAAAAAATTTGGTCAGAAGACGAAGAAATAAAAAACATAATAAAACAGTGCATTTTAAGTATGCCAAAAAGAATTGAGGCAGTTATTTCTGCCAAAGGTGGAAATACTAAATACTAACTATATTTATATGAAAATATATGCATAATTTAAGCGTAATAAAGTGTTCATGTGTAAATAAAATTCAATGTTGTTTTATTCAAGGTTTTCTCTGAGTTATTCCTGTTTAAATTGAGAAATTGCGCGAAATTCTGCGTGGCCCTAATTCATTGAGTAGATACTGTAGTTTGACCCCATCTTAGTATTTTTATTATTCATGGATTAAATCCCTTATCCACGCCTAATGGTGCATAGGGCACCGCATCACATAAACGCAGTGTTATCTTGATCGTTAACACATGAAGGAAAGGTGATCAGCCCTATGCTTCAGGTTAATATAATAATATGAATAAATGTTAGAGTGAAAAAAATACTTATATTTATTTGACCCCCCCCCTGGGAAACTAATCCGGGACCTCCAGTACGGTATCCGAGTGTGCTGACGACCTTTATACTACGGAGGCGGAAAAAAATACTTAAATATATCACATTAAAGAATACAACCACGTGTTATACATAGTAAAGAGTAATTTTAAATGATTGAACCTCTTTCCTACAAAAACAATTATTTCAGACTTTTAATGTTATTTTTGAAGAACTTTGGGAATATAAGTGTTAAAGACTGCGATGCTGTTATTTCGTTACTTTTATGGATAACATGTTATATATTAAAACGTAATTTTGCAAACCGACACACAATACGGAGACGTGATCCTGTTAGTACGTGAGATTTTTAGTATGAATGTGTTTTTATTATAATTTAAGTTTTGCGGAGATTTCGAAACTTTGTTCACGCTTATATTATAATACCTTTATACTCGTATCTCTCACATAACGAGGCTAGCTAAACCTTTATTAGCATACATAAGTAGGAAGGCCCAAAAGTTTTCTGCCTAATGAAGTTAAAAAGGTTTTTTCCATACGACTTTTAATTAAATTATGCAGGTTGATATTGTAACTTGGTAGTAAAAGCATTTCTTTTATGATGACTTATTTTCTTGCAGCCCATGGTATGGTAATATTTAACACGTTTTGTGCGCCGATCACGGATCCCGTGTTCATACAAATATTACAGCCACGCGTTGAACACGGGAGTCGTGTTTAATAAAGATATGGATTCGTAGCCGATTTTGCATGTTTTGAAAACACGAAGGAATACTTATTTATGATGTTTAAATCGAAAGTAGAATTTAATTTTGAACAAAGTTATCGATTTTCAAAAATCGCGATTTTATATTTATCTGTGTGACATTATTTTATATGTAAACGTGTAAATATTATTAAAAAATTATTGGCGCATTGGAGACATCTTTCTTTCCTTAGAGGAATTTAATTGATCATAAGCAAAAGTGGTGTTTTATACAGACTATTCTTCTTCATTTTTTTAATGTGATTAATTGTCACGAATGTGGACAATATTTATGAACCGTGAGCAAAGAAGCTTTAGACCAATTGAAATGATGATCATTTTACTGAAGTAAAGATCAAGACTAATTCAATTGTCGATTTTTCCTTTTTTTACACGGATACCATCTGTTTATTTTAATTAAATTTTTTAACACTTTAATTTGAAAATTTGACAGAAAAGGTCCATGAATTCATTAAATTAACGAGTACTAACGAGTAACACAAAACAAATATTTATACCATTCCAGTTACAAAATGTCATATTTGTAAATTAGTGAAATACCTGGAAGGGGGACGGGAGGGAGGAAAAGGGTTTAATTAATATGACAAGATCGTATTCACAAAAAAAATATCATGCCAATTCTTTTAGCTGGAAACTTTTGGACCTCCCTGCGTCAGTACGAACTTAATAGCTAAGTGCCTGGTTATACGTCGTGCGTTGGAGTATTACATGCAAAACCACGACACTCTCAGATCTAATTACGAGGGACCGAGTAAAGAGTAGTCGGTACTTTGAAGATGTTGTAACATAGAAATCTAGCTGAAGTACATTGTACAAGGTGGCGCAAAATGAATCACCCTATCGCGAGATGTTATAATTTTTGCATATGGCGTCGCACGTCAATCATATTTGACATTTCGCTTACTCCTTTCAAGAACGTCATAAATGAAAAATCGTCAATTTTCAGTTGTGCATGTTTTCGGAATACCCAGAAAATGAACTGTATCCCAGCAAAAGAGGCATATTTTAAATTTAATATTTACCCGCTACAGGGCAGAAAGTGTTGTTTTTGCATTTTAAAGAAAAGGTATTGCTTAATTATTTTTTTAAATATACTAAATATTTTTCAAATGAAGAAAAAACCTTCAGGTTTTACTTTAAAAGATCTGTAGCACAGTAAAAAGTTCAATAAATGGCTTGATATTTATTTTTAATACATTGTGTTATATTTTTAAACTTTAAAAAACGTTCTCCTGAAAAATCAAGTTTTTTGATTTATGACGTTCTTGAAAGGAGTGAGCGATTTGTGAACTAGACTGCTGCAGTATAAAACGGGCACAAATGTGTATCAACGCTGTCGGCAGCCACTTGACGGAAATCATGTTTTCCACTTAACACGTTAAACGCCATGGGGGGCACCGGTGACCTCAATCAAGAGCTATATTAATTTCTTTAAACTATGGAACCCATCGTAAAATCAGAAAATAAATTAACTAAATACATAATAACATATTATTAAAATACGGAAATTACCGAAAGGGTTTTTTTGTGAATTTCAAAATTGACAAATTTTTGTGTTGGCGCTTAACGTGTTAACAGAAAAAATTGTTAAGGTTCAAATAATGTTTTCCATTACTCAATTTTTTTTTTAAATTTAGTAAAAAACGTTATTCACAAACAACATTGGATCATCAATTTTGAGCCACTCGAATTTTTTTGTATACTGCAGCTGTCTAGTTCAAAAATATCAAATATTATCGACGTACGACGCTATTTGCAAAAATTATATTTTTTATTTATTTTATTTATTTATTTAATAGGTTTTTATTTTTATTTTTTTACTTTATGTATTACGGATCTTTAGGCATGGCGGCCTATGTTAAGCCGAAATACTTACATGTTAAAACAATTATTTATTATTATTTTTTTTACTATTATTTTTAGATTATATACATTACATACAATAGATACAATAACAATTTACAGTTTAAGGTTTTACAATAAAATAATTACACCTGGACTTTAATTAATTCACTTTCTACCTTGTCCCTTCCAACGGGTAGCAACCATCGACGGACACTGTTCTTAAAGACATGATCACTGCTGGAATTCTTAATGGTTACGGGCAGCAAATTAAATATCTTTGGCGCAAATAATGAAAAGTTTTTTTGCGAAAAACTTGTTTTAACTGATGGGCCAATATAATTTATATTTTTAATTGTTAATATCAATATCTTCTCATAGGGTGAATAATTTTGCCCCACCCTGTACAAGAGTCCTGCACTTATGCTTATACTTTGTACTATTGTGTGTGCAGAAAGCCTTTGAGAGGCATCTCCCTTCCCCTCGCTACACAATAATAATATGAACATTTAGTACATTCTAAGAGTGCGCTGTACTTTGTCGAGTTTATTGCTTTGCTCGGGAATCATCTGCATGCGATCGGTTCATTCGTTCCTTAGATAAATTTCCGTATTGTGTGCTTTCAATTTCGACGTTTTGCCTATATACAGAAGTTTTATTATTACATCAACGCATATCCGTGAAAATTTATGAGAATATTCAAGAATACTCGTACCAGTATTATGGTATTACATGAATTTTGTTCTAATCAGCTTTGTGGCTTTATCGAGAAAAGGGGTATATATTTTACATAAAACAATGAAATGTTATGAAACAGGAGGCATACAACGTATTTATTGTAACTGCAGACAGTTAGTAGAATTCCATATTGAATTGTTGGGTAATATATATGGGTAACACCTATAATGGATAATACAATTTCATTTACTATTCATTTTCTTTACTTTGTTCTCATTGCAAATCTCTGATATCATTTTCCTTTGATCCTTGAAATTCTCTTAATCAGTGAACAAATCGAACGTTCACATTTCAATATCTGAAAGGAAAAGTAATTAAATTTTCCATCTCCATTGCCGACATCTGCGCTTTATATTCGCTATTCACAAATATTGCCAATTCTCACCCCTTTGATTCGCACTCCAGAAAGTAGATAACCTTTGATTTCGTCCCCGTCGATACGAAGTAGTCCTTTTAATCTTATATTCAAAGCCTTGAAAAACATTGCTTCAATCCGTCCCTGCATAACTGCTATAAAATTAAAAGCAATATTTAGGCAAATGACACAGGTTGAGACTAGATCGTCCAAACCGGTTGAAACCAAAACGTTATTGGTTTTTTGGTGACCAACAAAAATCTAAAATCTCATTTTCTTGTTTTCTTGAATGTTTTCGCAGATACTTTGGCACATTTTATAAACTTTATAAAATTAAAGAACTTTGTTTTAACCTTTTTTTGATTATTAGTACACTTTGAACTACCGGTTTCGACAAGAACCTTGTCATCATCAGGGTTCATTAAATTCTAAAACATTAAAATACTCATAATAAATTACATTCCCTTACCAAAAACTCCGTATTTTTTTTACGTAATTTTAAATTTTGTTTTATGTTATTAATTATTAGTATTTTAATGTTTTTAATGTTTTAGAATTTAATAAACCTTGATGATGACAAGGTTCTTGTCAAAACCGGTAGGTTAAAATGTACTAATAATAAAAAAGTGGTTAAAACAATGTTCTTTAATTTTATAAAGCTAATTTTCTTTGTTCATTTGGGTATTTTTTTCGATTATGTATCCAGTACAATATTTTTTTTCAATATAAATACTGCACGAAATCAATCAATACCATTATTATATTCTACTGCAAAAAAAAAATTGGTTGGAAAAAAAATATATTTATCCAAAAAGGGTACGATTTAAACTGTTTTTAAACATATATTGTGAATCAAACTTTATCCGCCCCCGTAGTTAAGTGGCGTTTGGTTAGGCGTTAGGTTATTAGGCGTTAGGTTTAATAATTTATTGAAAAAATTTTCATATGAATATCACAAGCAGTCGAATACTTTTTTTCTCCATGACTTTATATACAAGTATTATATTTTTTTGAACGTAGTATTTATAACAAAATTTCTTAGGATAATTTGTATAGTTGATTTTTTATCACATTTTTTTAGGATAAGTTGTATAGCTGATTTTTTATCACAGTTTTTTTTTAAATATCTTATTTCGGACGGGAGCACTAGAGTGGGAATTATCTGAGGGTTTATTTAGTAAATATTCATATATTGGGTGAGAGGGTAAAACATACATTCATAACGGGGTCGATATTGTCCTTCACGCGCTTGAGAGGTCTTCCAGGGGGCCTAGATGCCCTAGGAGACAAAAGAGATGTCTCGAAAGTGGTCATTACGTATTTGTTCCTCCCTATGAAGAGAGAGGAAAAATTAATCTTCAACCTGCAACGTGAAATTTTGAGAAGAGGGCGATAGACCAAAAAGATTGGGAACCTGTGGGGTAGAGGCTTACAGTCGACATCTCATTCAGCCTCTACTTCAATGGCTTTCATCTGTGTAGTACATACTGAATTCGTAAGCTTAGCATCTCCGAATATACTCCGGCAAGGCTTATGTCAATTGCCTCTTAATTTCAACTTAATTATTTAATTTTTTCTCTTTTTCGTATTACTGTAATTTTCTTCTGAAATATTACGAACGAGAAAGACTTTATTAACGGAACATCCTTCCTTCCCGAGCTCTGCTCTGTAACTTTAGCGATTGCCAGTTATATGAAACTTTTTCTGTGCGTTGTGATTAGCATAGTTTACGCTGAAAGTTTCATGAAATTGGCTGTTTATCGGCGGATGACATTGCTGAAATTAAGTTTTGCCGTAATAAACTGGAAAGTCGTGAAAAAACTGTTACGTCACCTTGGTGTGCCGAAAACAAATTAAAACTTTTTTGATATTGGATCGATTTTTATGAAGTATGAAAAGCATTTTTCGTACTAGATTTTCATATGTTTTATTTGAATAATAAGGCTATATTTTATAATCTTATTACGAATATAAAATGAATAAAATAAAAACGCTCTTTATTTTCAAATAAATTAATATAAAAAAAACAACTTATGACACTTTTACACCCAAGTCGATGAGACTTATCGATTATCTTTTTGGATTTGCGTTACATGAGCCCTCACAAAATATAATAATAAGAGGCGATGAGAAACGCGATTATCTTAATGGATTTGCGTTACATGAGCTCTCACAAAATAATAAGAGCCGATGAGACATGCGATTTTCTTAATGGATTTGCGTTACATGAGCTCTCACAAAATAATAAGAGCCGATGAGATATGCGATTATCTTAATGGATTTGCGTTACATGAGCTCTTACTAAATCATGTAAGTCGATGAGGCATGCGATTATATCCATGAATTGCATTATATGGGCTTTATAGAATCATACGAGTTGGTGACACTTAAATACCTTTTCTGTTGAGCGAATTTCATGAATGAAAATCATTTAAGAAATTATCGATTTTTAGTTTTTTTTCGAAATATTATACAAAGAGAATATTGAGAAATTTCTTTAAATGTGGTGTATGAATCCGATATTTTTCCTGATCGATAATACCCTATACTATTCATTGATTTAATGACCGATTGTAAGCACAATATCTACACCTAATGTATCTGGAATAATTTTTAAGTATTTGTTTTAATGTTTTCTACATAATTTTTGTATAATATACCTTCTTCAGACACGCTTGTCTGATCGCAGATACTTAAGGAATACCCCTTATTTTATGTTGATTATACCAATATCTGCGACATCATAATACGTATTCTCAATATGGAAAATTATTTTTGCTGACCAGTATGTCGTATGTGGGTAGATTTAATATACGCACATTTTATTCTGAAAATATATTTCTGCTCGCGTTACACTTTCCCTTGCATATATATTTTTTGTTTTTCTAGATGTGTGCGACAGTAGGCTATGCGGCTGGCTAACACACGCGTGTAAATATGACACGTGTCACATTTCAGGAACCATTGGGGGAAATGTAAAAATTCCGATATTAGGGGAGTACATATTTTCTAGCAGGTTTTTTAGGGGTAAGATTTAGGAGTTTGTATGAAAACCGTGTGACAAGCACCGTACGACGATCGAATATTGTGGTGGGCGGATTCCGGCTACGAGAACATGCTATGATAATAACACTTTGGTGTAGCCTACATGTCATTTTTTTAAATATATGATTTTTAAAAATTTTGCAAAATTAATTGGCCATACTATTGATGCAAAATATTTTTTTCAAAATATGTACATATTTAACACTGTTCTATCATTCATCGTTTACTTTGCGTAATACCATTTAGAGACACTACATAATGACTACTGGTTTCATCAGTCTACTATTCACCTGAAGATGAAAACAACTGTAGCTTTCGAAACTAGTCGTTAAAAATAAATTCAATAATACTCAAGTGGTAAAAAACAAAAGATTTTATTTGCAATTTAATTAATTTATAACTTTGTGGTATGGTAATAAAACACTCTCCTTATCATCCATTGTTTACTTTGTGTAATACCACTTTTATAAACACTTATTCGTAACTTCCGGTTTCGGAAAATCATCCCATCGTCAGGTCATTAAAATAAAATAATTAAAATAATTAAAAAAATCATGTTAATTTTATTTTAATGAACTGACAATGGAATGATTTTCCGAAACCGGTAGTCACGAATAAGTGATTATAAAAGTGGTATTACACAAAGTAAACAATGGATGATATGAAGAGAATTTTATTAACTTTATAAAATTAATTAACTTTGTTTTCACCACTTTTTATTTTTTTTATTATTATTACAATTTAACCTACCGGTTTCGACAAGAACCTTGTCATCATCAGGGTTTATTTTAATTCAAAAACATTAAAATACTCTCACCAAAAACTTCCACACACTCCAAAAAAAAGTGGTGAAAACAAAGTTAATTAATTTTATAAAATTTATAAAATGTGCCACAAAATATCTGCGGAAAACATTCAAGAAAAGAGAATTTTATAGTTTTTTTCCATATATACTAATACAGAAAAAAATTGTATAGTTGTTATTCTATCATATAAAATGCAGTTCTACGAAGAAATGTCAGTCTGAATCTTAAATCTAATACAAAATATATATTATTTTTCTTATTCGAATAAATGTTTGGTCCTAAGGGGTTATTTGAATGTCTCGAATAGTTAATGACGCTATAAAATCTTAATTTTTAAAGCGACGTAAATTATAAAATACGCCAATGTTTCCCGTCCAAAGCAGAACGGATCTCTGTTTTGGCATAAGGTACCGCTTCGCTTCTAGAGAAACTCGGATCTATTATTCAAATGCTAAAATAACAGACGCAATCCGTACAGTCTGTTACCAACAACGACAGCTGATGTGATCTTCTTTTATAGATTGTTAAACCCATACTTTGATTCGCCGGAATTACTGGAACGTATGAGTTTTAGAGTTCCCGGTCGGATCATCAGCATCGAGTGACACCCTAGCGCTTCCCACGAGTAGAACTAATTCTTAACAAGGTATTTATCGTTCATCAAAATTGGTCAACGATGAATATGGGAATTTTAATATGTTCTACTCTACATTGTCAGCACTGAGATCGCGTACATAGTGAGTCGATATTCATATCGTGTTGTGTCCCAATTTTCACATAATTTGTCTTGGACATGAGCTTTGATCCTTCCCTTTTCCCCTTTTCCTCCCTCCCGTCCCTCTTCCGGGTATTTATATTAAATTGCATATCGCTCACTCCTTTCAAGAACGTTATAAATAAAATATCGTCAATTTTCAGTTGTGCATGTTTTCGGAATGCCCAGAAAATGTACTATATCCCAGCAAAGCGGCATATTTTAAACTTAATATTTACCCGCTATAGGGCAGAAAATGTTATTTTTCATTTGGGAGAAAAGGTATTGTTTAATTTTTTTTTTAAATATACTAAATATTTTTCAAATGGAGAAAGAACCTTCAGGTTTTACCTAAAAAGATCTGTTGCACAGTAAAAAAGTTGAATAAGTGGCTTGATATTTATTTTTAATACATTGTATTATATTTTTAATCTTTAAAAACGTTCTCCTGAAAAAACAAGTTTTTTGATTTATGACGTTCTTGAAAGGAGTGAGCGATATGTGAAAATTGTAAATGTAATGGTACAAATACCTGTTTTTTTGTTGAATGCATATGCATTAATTTATGTAAGCATTCTGTGAAATTTCCAAATAAAATAAAAATAATAAAACTTCATATTGAACAAATAACGCGGTTACACAGTAAGCCCGCCGAGGCACCGGGCCGTGAGTTGTTAGGTCGATAAATCGACCGAGTCGATATTTTTTTGTCACGAGATGTACATCGGTTGTCTACCAAATCGCGTAGCATGAATAGATTATTACAGTATCCAATGATGTCGCAGACCGCGACGGGAAGTCGGGAATAAACGGGAAAATTGGATTCCGTAACGAGTAGGTAGAAGGCAGAGGCAAGACAGCGCCGAGATCTCGCTTTGTGAGATTCTTTACTTAAGCCAATATAAAAATGTTCAATATATCGCCCAATCCTTTCGACAACGTCATAAATAAAAAAAAACTTGATTTTTCAGGAGAACATTTTTAAAGATTAAATTTATAATACAATGTATTAAAAATAAATATCAAGGCACTTACTGAACTTTTTACTGTGCAACAGATCTTTTTAGGTACAATCTCAAAGTTTTTTCTCCATTTCAAAAATGTTTAGTATATTTAAAAAATAATTAAACAATACCTTTTCTTCAAAATGCAAAAACAACACTTTCTGCCCTGTAGCGGGTAAATATAAAGTTTAAAATATGCCTCTTTTGCTGGGATAAAGTACATTTTCTGGGCATTCCGAAAACATGCACAGCTGAAAATTTACGATTTTTTATTTATGACGTTCTTGAACGGAGTGAGCGATATCTTCGGCAGATAGGCGAGTTGATGTAATCGACAAAAATCGATTTTTAGATTTCGATGTACTCATTTTTGTTTATTTTTTTTGCGTCGATTTGTTTGGATTACATACAAAAAATGTTATTGTAAACACAAAAAAATACTTTTTTTATTTTCTCTTGTAATATAGAAAAAATATTAAGGTTACGATTTTTTATTTAATTTGATCATTTAACCCATTCATTACGATTTTTTTATTTGAATAATTTATGTAATATTTATAGCCCAAAATATATGTTGCTAATTTAATTTGACGGGAAAAACAAATATTTAAATTAAAAAACCCTTATCCGCACCCCAATGGTGCATAGGGCACTGCGTCATATAAACGCAGTGTTATCTTGATCGTTTACACATGAAGGAAAGGTGATCAGCCCTCCGCTTCAGGTACCAGTCCAGGGTAATATTGAATAAATATGACAGTGAAAAAATCACTTATATTTATTTTACCCCCCTTGGGAATCGAACCCGGGACCTCCAGAACGGTAGCCGAGCGTGCTGACCATTACACTACGGAGGATATTTCAATAATTGATCATATTATTTATTGATTATTTCAAAAGATTAATTGGGACATATTGTCTTAATAGTATTGGTGAGTGGGTCGTATGTGTCCCAACAGTATTTTATGATAGTAAAATAGTGGAGCATATAAAATATATGTTGCACTAAAAAGAAAAAAAAGAAAAGATTAACATCATTGTAATTCAACATTTCTTTTTTATTCAGCATATGACCGTATAATACTAAAATCCCAGATCCCAATGCATTTGTAAGCATTTAAATTATTTAAGTAATTATTGAAAATTCTCTGGGACAATATGTCCCTACTGTATTGAAAGGATTAAGATACTTAAAAATTCTACGAGTGCTAGTGTCCCAACAGTATTTTATGATAGTAAAATAGTGGAGCATATAAAATATATTCTGCACTGAAAAGAAAAAAATAAGAGAATAACATCATTGTAATTCAACATTTCTTTTTATTCAGCGTATGACCGTACATTACTAAAATCCCAGATCCCAATGCATTTGTTAGCATTTAAATTATTTTAGTAATTGTTAGAAATTCTCTGGAACAATTTGTCCCTACTGTATTGAAAGGATTAAGATACTTAAAAATTCTATGAGTACTAGTGTTTGAAGTTGAGTTGAAAAAAAGTGAAAAACATTTTTATAATATTTGTATGCATGTACAAAATAAAGGAAGAAATACTTGTTACATATCTCCTTGTTAATTAAACAAACTAATTGGCGCTTTCACCTGTTGACTGGCATCTGTAGACAGATAAACATTATACACATGTTTTGCAATTCGTGGGAAACAATTGTAAATAAACTAATATTATAGTTTAAATAATTACAATGAAATCCCAATGGCAAAAAAAATAGTCACTTAATTTGTAAATTTCTAACTAACTAAACTAACAAACCATCACGCCGCTTCCCTGCAGGGGTAGGCAGAAAATATCGAACGCCACACCACTTTGTCTTTGCAAACATTCTTCGCCTCTTCCACATTCATGCATCTCCTCATACATACCCGACGATTAATACGACTCCTGACCCTGCCGCTTTCAAGTATTTGACATACTTGATTATGCCAAGTTTTCCTCGGTCTTCCTCTGCTTCTTTTTCCAACTACATTCGTCTCATAAATTTGTTTGACCGTTCCTTCCTCACTCATACGTTCCACATGTCCAAACCATCTCAACACTCCTTTCTTAATTTTATCGATAATGCTTATCTCAGCCTTGCATTCTTTCTTTAATTCAACATTCGAATATCTATCAAACATTGTTTTACTACACATTCTTCTGAGGGAAATTTTAAATTTCTAATGGAAAAAATAGGAAAACAAAGGAAATGGAAGCAATAATGGATTGAGTGAAGAGTGTAAAAACAAGTTAAGTGTTGATGGACGTTTGGGTACCACGAAAAAGTGAGTAATGTTTCAGACATTTCTCGAAAGGTACTTAACTGCATTTTCACTAGGAGTAGTAGTAGTTCGTTCCAAAGTCTAGCAGCTTTCGCAGAGAAGGAATTATGGAAGAACAGAGTATTTCGACGTGGAATGCAAAGTGTTCTCTCCTGGGAAGAGAGAAGTGATGGACCATGTTCAAGATAAACGAAATTCACGTCAAGGTATATGTATTTTGGTTTGCTAGGGTTGTGGAAATAAAACACCACAATTTTCTCGAAACATTAGATTTTTGACTTGTCATAGTTTAAATATAAAATGAGTGGTAAATTTATTCAATATGGATCAAAATCCCATAATAATATACAACTTTAAAGATTACCATTCTCCAAAACGTTAATTCATAAATAAAATAAAGAAATAGTTGAAAATTTTAATATTTGTGTAAATAATAAAAACACAAATTTTTCCCTATTATTTAAAAAAAATGAATATTCCTGTCATTTTTGACTTCTCATAGTTTAAAATCTAAAATAATCGTAGATTTTTTGCTTCTTATAATTTCAAATCTAAAATGAATATTGAATTTATTCAATATGGATCAAAATCCGCATAATAATTATACAAATTATATGGTTGGCATTCTCCAAAACGTAAATTTTTTTCCCATCAATATTCCTGTCATTTTTGATTTGTCATAGTTTAAAATCTAAAATAAGTGTCGATTTTTGACTTGTCGTAGTTTAAAATCTAATGTAAGTGTAGTTTTTTACTTGTTAAAGTTTAAAATCTAAAATAAGTGTTGAATTTATTGAATATGGATCAAAATTCTCATAATAATATGCAACGTAAATGGTTTGCATTCTCCATAATGTTCATTTATTTATAATTTTATTTTAATGACTTGACGGTGGAATGATTTTCCGAAACTGGTCGTCACAAATAAGTGTCTATAAAAGTGGTATTACACAATCTAAAAAACGGTTGCAAAGGAGAGTGTTTTAATTTGTTCCCACCATATTCGCGTAATTTTTGAGTTGTCATAGTTTAAAACCTAAAATAAGTGTTAAATTTATTCAATATGGAGCAAAATACGCATCATAATAAACAACTTAAATGGTTAGCATTCTCCATAACGTTAATTTATACCCATCAATGGAGAAGCGAATCGCTCTCCCAAAATACCGTATGATCCGACGTATTTGAATTGACGTTTCGCTGTCAACCGGGTTGACAGTTGACAGTTTGGAATAACAGATTAATGTTTGACGGTTTTCCGTTACGTCGGTTTCAACTTCCGCCATTTTATGAAAATATCGGACACTGAATAAACAAAAACAAATTCAACAAAAACAATCGATCACTACGTCTAACCTCGCAGTATTTTTGTGAGTATTTGAAAACAGTAGATTTGTAAATAAAAAATCCTAGTCACCAATGGATGTATTGATTCTTATTACGAGTTTTGTGGTTTTATGTATCCATTTTATTTTTTTAAGTATACTCATATAATAAATAATAATATTTCTTACAATTTATTGTGATACGTGTTTCTATGAATTCAACATCATAGTACATGATGTGTTGGATGCATCGAAAAACGTGTCACAATAGATTAAAAAAGATAGTGGTATTAACGAAGTAAAATAAAGCATATAATTTTATTTAATTTATTTACAACATTTTGAGTGTGTCCAAATACTCTTTCACAAAATCTGGATTATATCCAATTACAGGAGTTATTTTCATATAATTTTTTGACAAGTTTGAGTTATTTTCATATTATTAAGTTTTGAATTATTTTTCATATTATTTTTAGTGAAGCTCTAGTGATTTAAGAATAAAGTTTCAAAATTGGTTCATAAATATAGAACTTCCGAGAATTTGAGTAGCGCGGTAGTGTTGGTGAATGTTACACGTGTGTAAAGTGATCACTTAAACCAGCCTATGACGGTCGTCAGCACCGTAAATGCCCAGATTTCCATATTCTTCTTCATCTTTGATGAGATGTCAAAAAACAATATAATTTAATTAAATTTATAGTGATTTTAAAACAAAGTAACATTTTAATTATAAAATAATCCATTTTGATGGAAGTAGATTTATGTTACTGCATACTGATGAATTCTGCTGGAGAGGTATCTTTGCATCTTTTAAGGGATTTTCCAATGTCAGGTTTTTTCCTTTATGAATTGGAGGACTTAAATATTTCAATTCTATAAAAATTATACAATTATTGTGTTCTGACAACCGCATCATCTGTCCATCCATTTAAGAAGATAGAATAATTCATATAACAATAAAACACAATAATATATCTCAACCTGTTTCATATTACTTATAAAACAAAATAATAAGATATATGTTTTGGTTCTTTTAAGATAAACATTTCAAGAAGAAAGTAAATGTAAGGATTATTTGTTATCGAGAAATAAGAGAACGTCGAAAAATAAATCCTACGTATTCTTCAGATACAAAGAATTTTTAGTATTATTGTTTTTATCTGGTTGAAAAAATAATAAGGGATTTATGTACAATCCTTGGGACTCTTTACTGACAGGTTATACTGCGTATAACGTAGTTTGAGTCCTACACAGAAAATAAATAAAAAATTCAGGTTGGCTGAACATTTTTAAACACCGTATTATTAAAGTAGCAACGGGGGGCGAATAACGCTTTGTAAATTTTTGTTTTTCGTTATGTTTTTTCAGGCAAATTCTGTTAAAATTCAGTTCCTGATATACACTGAAGGCGGAATTAATTTCCTTTCGAACCGGCAAGACGAAAAGGAAGCTCCGCATTTAGTGAGATAAAAAAATCCCGATTCTCCCATCTCATTTTGTTCGACAAGATTTATAGCAAAAATATATTCCTTTTTTTATTGCAAATTATGTTACCGTCATAAAACCAATGACATTTTGAAATGATAAAATAATTGATATTAGTAATGTTAGTAAATAACCACTCACCGACTACTTCTGTCTACCGGTTTCGAGACGTACCCGTCTCTTCGTCAGGACATACACTACAATTTAACAATCATGCGAACAACACTACACCACACCCACTTAGTACTATTCACATTCACTATCACTACACATGCAAAACATGCAGAGCGAGTTGTTAGTCCCACCATGCTTTTGGGAAACTAAATTAAAACATTACTAATATCAATTAAAATGTTTGACCACAAAGTAAATGCTTTGAATATAATGATAAAATAATTAATTATTGACGATTCATTTGTATAATTATATAAATTAGGAATTTAAAATTGAGTGACAACATTAATTCATTACAGTGCGTATTCTCTGGAATTTTCACCAGTTAAACGTAAAGTCCATTCCAAAAAGAGATAAAGTCACCCTCTGTATGCTATTAATTTTAAAAAATCTTGTTCTGGTATATTTTGTACTTTGTACCGTCGCTCACCCCATGCGGTTAAAAACCGAAGATATATATTTTTTCAATTTGGCGATCGTAGCGATATGTGTTTAACGCGATTGTCGCAGACAATTCATATCGCTCACTCCTTTCAAGAACGTCATATATAAAAAAAACTTGATTTTTCAGGAGATCGTTTTTAAAGTTTAAAAATATAATAAAATGTATTAATAATAAATATCAAGCCACTTATTGAACTTTTTACTGTGAAACAGATCTTTTTAGGTTAAACCTGAAGGTTATTCCTCTATTTGAAAAATCACTTGTTTATTAAAAAAAAAACAGTGCCTTTTCTTCAAAATGCAAAAACAACACATTCTGCCCTGTAGCGGGTAAGTATTAAGTTAAAAATATGCCTCTTTTCCTGGGATATAGTACATTTTATGGGCATTCCGAAAACATGCACAACTGAAAATGGACGATTTTTGATTTATGACGTTCTTGAAAGGAGTGAACGATATGAGTACTCACTTATGTTTATGATGCTTTTCTATTGATCGCTTCAAGATTTCGCCATTTTTCGTGCAACCAAACCATGATTTTAGTGGAGTTTACGTTATCCGTCTAAATGACAATTCATTGCGTGCATATATCATTAAGACACGTTTTAAACCTGATTACTCGTTTATCATTTTTTATTAACCTTTTTTCGACTTCTGGCTAAAATTTATTTGATAAAGAAAAATTATCATTTGAATTCTCTCAATACATTGAACATACGGTCATCATGTGAAACATGAAAAACGAATGCTTGACACGAAAAATCGACCATATGTCATTTACCACTTATTATGAAACACAATAAGCTTCTGCAGAATCGGAACCTGCGTTGATCAGATACTTGGTTAGGTTTTTACTCTAAATTGTAAAATTCTATGATCGAATTTCAAGAATCCTTATTAACATATTTGTATACACTATTTGTTTATGCTAATAGGCATATCATGTCGGTTCAATTACGCAATTTTACCATAAAAAGACCCCGAATTCTTTCCTTGTTTGATTAGCCTCTTAGAAAACCGTAAAAATTGTAAATTGTACACTGCGTTCTTCATAAATTATACACACTGTGTTATAATCTCCAGGCGGTCATTACCACGAGGAATTAGGGAAAAAATCCTATTAAAATTTCGCGCTTCTGTCGGATTATGTTCTCAAAATATTTTGATTAAAAAATATGTTCTAAATTATTTGAAAGAGGCGTAATTTTATTATCATAATATGAATGGAAAACAAATAAAAGTTGTAATAAAAACCAAAGGAATGTGCAAAGCGCATGAGAAACCAAATTTAAGCTGTCTGAAATAAGCTTTTGAAAATAGGTGCCTGTGGCGAATACTGGGTGTTAAGTGGAATGAGGATGTGAGGAGAAGAATCCAACAGCTCCTCATACTGGAAGTCCTGGAGAGGAGAAGGTGGACATGGTTGGGACATGCCTTAGAATGCCACCTGAGAGCATTAACACCTCATGTCTCTTCTTCCAACCCCTAGGATTCCGGCGCCCCGGAAGGCCGCTAACGACCATTCACCGACTATACTCAGCGGCACTTCGAGACGCCGGACTGACCTAGGAGGAAGCCAAAGAGATGGCGCGTGACAGAGTGACTTAGAGACGTCTCGTATTGGCCATAAGCTAGGCCACTGTGGTTCCACGTCTGACGACCCACGGTGGATAAAAACCTTTTAGTCAAATAAACCAAAGCTTCATAGAAAAACGAACGCTAAGATGTATTATTACCCTTCTGACAACGAGTGTGATTCTTCTCTCGGTGATCCAGAGACTGGCAATGTGTCAGGGCCAGCTTGTGGGATTCCAGGAGCAAGCAAAGTGAAGCAGAGGAAACATGTTCGTTCAAGGAAAGGGTTCGAAAGGTTAAGAGGAAGGAACTATAACCTAAGGACGAGGAGAGCTGACCCCCAACAGTTTACAATGACGATAAGTTGGGATGAAGCCAGGAAGAAAAAGAAGTTGGGTTTTTGTGGAAAAAAATTTCGTGGTTATAAGTTTACCTAAAACTCCCAGTCATGCATGTAGATAATATTTATATATTTTTCTTCCTCTTTATTTAGAACTATGTCCTGACGCTCTCCGGTCTGCTCCTGGGAGGTGGAAGATCAGCTATCTCTCCATCGTTTAGGTGGTCTTCCTGGTGGTCTGCTGCCTCTTATGCTGCTATCCGCTGCTATTCTCACCACCCGATCCGAACTTGCTTTTCCCACATGATTTCTCCAGAAACGTCTTCTTTCTCTTCCCCATCGCACAACATCGCTGATTTTTCTTATTTCAGAGTTTCTTACTCTGTCGCGAAGTGTTAGGGCTGCAATGAGTCGTAGAGTCTTCATTTTGAAATATTTATAACGACATATAAAAATGTGCACCGAGAATAATCGCTTAATAATCTCGAGTTTTTTTGTATACTATTTTTTGGAAGTGTCGATTTTTAGTAGATAACGGCATTTTCTGGTTTTTCATTTAAAAAAATCATTTGAATTTCTTCGTTGAAAATTCCAAATGTAATCCTTAAGCCTCGAATTCGAAACACGTGCAAACGAATAAAGTAAAATGAAAACATTTAATACGTTAAATTTATTTTTATGTAACTTTATGTTAAGCCAGATCAAAAAACTCGTTTAGTAAATAAAAAAATATATACGTATACTCAATTGCGAGGGACTTGAATTAAATCAGAAAAACAAATTTCCTTTGAAATAATTCTGGCAAAGGGTTGATGTTATCTGTAGAAAAACATCAAACGAATTTTTATTTTATTTTAAAAACATTTATATTATTCAGTAGTCAATATGTGATCTTATTAGGAGCTTATTTTCAAAAGTAGACAAGTATTCTTTTGTCAAAATAAAGATTGCCAATTTCTTATTATGATTTTCTTCAAATGTTGTTGTTATCTTCTAAAAATATAAGAATCGAAAAACAAACTTGTAAATTATTTGTTTCGAAGTAATTTTCTGCGATATAATTTGGGAATGCACTGTTTAAATACCGTCTACTCACGTGCAAATTCACCGACACAACCGGTCATGGTGCCCTTTTTCTGAAAATAAGCCCCAAGTCCTAACAAATATTATTTTAAAGATGTATTATTGGTTCTTCAACAGAGACTTAGTTTATAAGAAATGGAATATGTTTTGAATGTTCAGATATTTGGATATTAACATGGCTTGCGATCTGCCATCGTCTAGATTATTTGATCACTAGATACACCTGTCTACCGTTTACTATTCTTAACTGAACTGAACTTATTTGAACTTGGACGTATAAAGGCCAAATTCGCATTAGTAAAACTCAGTCTGTTTCCGGCAATGCATAGAGCCGGACGTCTGGTCCCGTCCAATTTTTTTTAGAATACATATTGGATTTTTTGTTTTTGTTTTTTAGAATGTGTATTAAAAAATATTTTTATATATTTTTTTAGCTCACTGCCTTTCAATAACTCTTTTCTTTTCAAAACCGTGTATTTATTTAGAACTAAAATTTATTTTTTTCATAAAAAAATAAAACAATTACGTCAAATGTCACCTGGATTTAAAGAAAATTGAGTTGCTATTTAACAAATATTTCACCTTAAGTGATCACTGTTATTTTGAGATGGATTTAAAACGCATTATTTTGTTTTGAAATGTTGCCAGTCATGTTAACTTTGTGTTGCCATCGATAGCTTATTTTTCGATGATGGGGGATGTTTCTTTAGATACTAACAACTTCAGTCTGGGGGTTTTGAGTAATTTTTGTGCAGGAAGTCGAAAAAATAACGACCCTAATTTCGATGGAATTGTACGTCTTTTAAGAATGATGTTTTCTTTCTTATTCTTGTAAGGTAATCCATCTACGTAGTACAACTTATACCCCGCACAGGTGCGTTGCCATTCTCGTAATCAATCAAGAACTATAATATAAAATCTACTTACCAAGAAATATTATTTTTGTTCTCGGATTTGGGGAAACTCGGGTTTTAAAAATTGTTCAATTTATTTAATGTCAATTTCGTTAAAGACGTAATGGAGGGACCATCTATTTCCTTTTATCGAAGCATCATAAAATATTGTAGCGCCCTCAGGCTTTAAGGAATATATCGCTCACTCCTTTCAAGAACGTCATAAATCAAAAATCGTTCATTTTCAGTTGTGCATGTTTTTGGAATGCCCAGAAAATGTACTATATCCCAGCAAAAGCAGTATATTTTTAACTTAATGTTTACCCGCTACAGGGCAGAAAGTGCTGTTTTTGCATTTTGAAGAAAAGGTGTTGTTTAATTATTTTTTTAAATATACTAAATATTTTTCAAATGGAGAAAAAACCTTAAGGTTTTACCTAAAAAGATCTGTTGCACAGTATAAAGTTCAATGAGTGGCTTGATATTTATTTAATACATTGTATTATATTTTTAAACTTAAAAACATTCTCCTGAAAAATCAAGTTTTTTTATTTATGACGTTCTTGAAAGGAGTGAGCGATATAATATATATGAATAAATCTAATTCTGTGTTTTTTTTTTCAGGTTTCCGAAGTACAATTCTATGCACCACTGGGGGGTGGATCAGGGAAGGAGAATTGCTAAAGGTAAGACTAATCGAAAAATGACAATATTTTTTCGTTTAACCCGCATTTAGTCGCGCATCGATACGTTATTTGTATTAATCGACGATTTTTTTGTTTTGTGGTGCGTTAAGAAAGCGTTCAGTCTTACCACGATGCCTTGAAGTCCGGGTAACCGAAGTTTTTGTTTGTTTTTTTTTTAATGACAATGAAATAAAAAAATGATGAATGAAAAGACTTTTGTAAATGCATAAGGAATTTTAAAAAAATCCCTTTATTTGCAAACGGTGGATCCGAAATTCCTTTTATTTTGAAAACAATGAACTTAAATTTTTGTGGTACATGTACTTAAGTTTTTAGGATTTAAAAATAGCTTAAATATTCTAGGATATTTTATTATGAAATACAAATCTAAAAATTATTACATTAAAAATTAATCAAATAAGATTTTGTTGCCACCTTTATGATAAGTCACAGGACCTTATCGAGGGAGGTAGCAGCATTCGCGATATGATTACTAAAGGTCGTGAAAAGTATGGATCGAAATAGGACACAAAATTCAGAAAACACTTTAGAAGTGAAAAAGGAAGGTGTGGTATTGCGTCGTGAAGCAAGTGATAGTTTGTCTTCTCGTGTTGAGTTTTCTGAGATTTTCTCTTCACTTAGACAGAAACGGAGAAGTTCCCATGAATAGGCCACAGCCAATTATCCTACCCTATCATTACAAAAAGCTGTTTAGGTTAAATGAAAATCCTTTTTACGAAAATAAGCCTTGTACATCAAAAGTAAGGCAAATTACAACTACATCTCCAATTAAAATTCAAATAAAGATATTCAAACCGCATTTCATTTAACGTTATTTGTACCTTAATTGTAGGCAATCTGTTGAACGGAATAATATTGCGTGTATTATTTGATTTTTAATTAAAGTTTTTCTTGGTAAATACCACTATTTCCGATAATAGCGCTATTTACTAAGTTATATTAATTAAAAACTGGATAGATATTACCAGATAGTGACCCCCGAATCAATTAATCAAATTATATTATTTTTTGACATCTCATCAAAGATGAAGAAGAATATGGAAGTCTGGGCATTTATGAGGCTGACGACCGTCATAGCAAGTAACATTCACCAATTCTACCTTTTATTGACAACCACACTACTGAAATTCTTGTAAATTCTACATATATATGAATTTTTGAAACATTGTTCTTGAATCACTAGAACTTCACTAGAGACATCTATATAGATTTGTGAACAAGTATTTGGATACACTCAAAATGTTGTGTATTATTTTACTTCATCACTTGGTTTTCTAAACAAACACAAAACAAAAGGAATATATGTTCTCTTGAATAATTGTTCTGAATCGATTATGGTATGTACAAGTGTGTCCCATCAACCCTATTCTTTAGATAATCGATAATCTGCCATTAATATTAAATATTCATAAAACTGTCGGCGTCGCCCATAATACATAAAACTGACTTATATGCTTTAACTGTGACACTGACAAATAAAATACTCTACTATCAAGATTGTATATGTGAAGAAATAACATATTACGAATATATCAGTGAATTAAAATTTCAGGAGGGTAAAAACCCCGGAAATAATAAGGAATACAAATGACGTTATAACAATTGTACATTAACCCGAATAATTTTCTACCCAGTGAATGAGATCTCGGAAAATCTAAATTATTCTGGGTATTATTCGTTTTTACAATATTTTAAACGAAAACGAAAACAAGTAATTTAAATATTATTATTAGACCATTTTTCAGATTTCTGTTCAGTTTTTTTCAGTTATTTTTTTAAGGTTTTTTTTGTATTTTCATCTGTTGATGAGACTTAACATTTACTACTAAACTGGTAAACTAAACATTTATAGTTCTCGAAACTAGCTGTGTTTAGTTTACGAGTACATTAATACAAATGATCGTATGTGTTTTAAAAACATAAAATAAATCGTTATGTTTTTCCACAAAACTAATACCAAATCAATAAATAAGCAAACAAATTTTCGTTACTTTGTTTTTTCTTTTACCATTTATATTAAATATGGCGATATAAGTAAGCATCGTTTTGGTTTATATTTCTTAGTGAATTGATTTTTTTTAAAGAGCAATATTTGTAATAGAAAAATACTTCAATTTTCTACTATTTCTGTGAGCTTAAGAGGCTCGTTAATAAAAATAGGTATCAAATTGTGGTAGCGTGGGTTCGAACCCAGAAACTCTGACTTCGTCAGTCCGCGACACCAACCACGGGACCACAACCCGACACATAATTTTTGTATTTATTTATAACCCTTATCCGCACCTAATGGTGCATAGGGCACTGCATCAAATTGACGCAGTGTTATCTTGATCATTACTTACATTAAGGCAAGGTGATCACTCTTGCGCTTCAGGAACCAGTCCAAGGTAATATTAAATTAATATTACAGTGTTAAATCACTAATATTTATTTTCACCTCCCCCCCTGGGAATCGAACCCGGGACCTCCAGCGCGGTAGCTCAACACGCTGACCATTACACCACGCAGGCGGACACATAAAAATACATAAAAAATAAATTTTACGCATAAAAAGCTCCTTATCGAAAATTAATTCAAAAGTGCATATCTCTATATTCTTGCACATCTTCATTTCGGAAAAAAAAAAACTTTTTTTCTGCGCGATGCGATGGTGTGAAAACTGAGATACCTAGGGGCATAATAATAATTGGATTACCATGTTTTTTTCGCTGCATCACTAATGTAACAAAAGTGCAACGGAGAGGCGAAGGCTGCCCAGTGTACGGTGCAAATAATGAAGCATCGTTAGGGCCCTGAATGCACGTGCTTCAGAAAATGAAAAATGAAATTAAGACTCGCGTGTTTCATGAACTGGACCTTTGGGACTTGGATCACAATTGAAATAAAAACACGTTTAGTAATTTAAATTGGTACATTCTGGAATATTCATAAACCAACTTGAGCATAGTATATTTTTTGGCTTTTTCTTTTTAACTGCCTAAGTATTATTATGATTTTTAAAGGATGTATTGGAAATATATACAATGCGTAGAATGGTGAATTTTAGACTTTTGTAAAGCGATCACTTGACCAGCCTGTGACAGTTAGTAAGCCCTGTAAATACCCAGACTTTCATATTCTTCTACATCTATGTTGAGAAATCAAAATGTGAACATTATATTATATTACTTTAAAATAACATTATATTCCGAATTTATGTTTTTAAATAACTAAAAATTTGTTTTTAAAAACATTAATTCGGATATGTCAAAACTTTTAGGAAAGTGATGGAGAAATAAATGAACTTTATGTATTGTATGTAAAACTTATATATATATATATATATATATATATATATATATATATATATATATATATATATATATATATATATATATATATATATATACATATATATATATATATACATATATATATATATATGTATATATATATATATATATATGTATCAAAATGTGAACATTATATTATATTACTTTAAAATAACATTATATTCCGAATTTATGTTTTTAAATAACTTAAATTTTGTTTTTAAAAACATTAATTCGGATATGTCAAAACTTTTAGGAAAGTGATGGAGAAATAAATGAACTTTATGTATTGTATGTAAAACTTATATATATATATATATATATATATATATATATATATATATATATATATATATATATATATATATATATATATATATATATATATATATATATATATATATATATATATATATATATATATATATATATATATATATATATATATATATATATATATATATAAGTTTTCAGTTTTCAAAACTTTTAGGAAAGTGATGGAGAAATAAATGAACTTTATGTATTGTATGTAAAACTTATATATATATATATATATATATATATATATATATATATATATATATATATATATATATATATATATATATATATATATATATATATATATATATATATATATATATATATATATATATATATATATATATATATATATATATATATATATATATACACATATATATATATATATATATATATATATATATATATATATATATATATATATATATATATATATATATATATATATATATATATATTTTCTTCTTTAAACCCTTATTCGCACCTTTTGGTGCATAGGGCACTGCATCGTATAGAAGCAGTATTATCTTGATCATTAAATACGCGAAGGAAACGTGATTAACCTTGCACTTCAGGTACCAGTCCAGGGTCATAATAAATAAATATGAGATTACTAATATTTATTCGACCCTTATAAGAATCGAACCCGGGACCTCCAGCATGGTAGCTTAGGGCGCTGACCACTACACTAGGGAGTCGGACAAATAATGTTTATCTATATAACAATATGTATACGAGCATATTTATTGTAACTGCAGACAGTTGGTAGAATTCCGTTTTGAATTGTTGGGTAATATATCTAAAATTAAACACGTTAATTGGATTAAATTCTACTTTTATTTACATACAAAAATATGTATGATAAGATGTGACGCCTTTCGTCTTATTAAGACATTATACTTAATGTGTTTGATAATGTAAATAAATAATGATAAGACGAAACGCGTCACATATTAGCATATATCGCTCAATCCTTTTAACAACGTCATATATTAAAAAAACATGATTTTTCAGGAGATCGTTTTTAAAGTTTAAACATAAAATAAAATGTATTAAAAATACATATCAAGCCACTTTTTGAATTTTTTATTTTTCCACAGTTTTTTTTAATGTAAAACCTGAATGTTTTTTCTCCATTTGAAAAATATTAAGTATATTTAAAAAAAAAAATTAAACAAAACCTTTTCTTCGAAATGAAACAACAACACTTTCTGCCCTGTAGCGGGTAAACATGAAGTTAAAAATATGCCTCCTTTGCTGGGATATAGTGCATTTTCTGGCCATTCCGAAAACATGCACAACTGAAAATTGATGATTTTTTATATATGACGTTGTTGAAAGGAGTGAGCGATATATTTAAATAAAAGTTGAATTCAATTTTAATAACCGTGTTTAATTTTGGATATACTAGTATTATCCAACAATTCAATATGTATACAGTATATACATATACATATTTTTATGACGTAGAATTGCCAAGCATACGATATCCTCCACTGAATACTAGCTACCAATTAGTGAGAAACGTATAGTTTCGATACGGGCTCCCATACTGTAGGTTCGTGGATCATTATGGGCGTAAATTGCTTGCCGTAACTCAATTAGGTGTTATGGTTCATTTAATCCAGATTTTCCGGGCTGTTTATCTACAGCCTAGTGAGGCAAGAAAATAATTACCAATCTGTACGTACCCGCGGGGGTCAGGGGTGGGGCGGCTACCTTGTTACCTAGCTAATTGGCGAGGGCGAGATAATTAAAAAAAGAAAAGAAAAACATCCCCTATTAGCTTGTATGACGGTGTGAGGTATAGGCGAGGCTCGAACAACAACAGCAAGCAAACAAAAAAGCTTTAAATACACACACACACACACACACATATATATATATATATATATATATATATATATATATATATATATATATATATATATATATATATATACACACACACACACACACACATACATATATATATATATATATATATATATATATATATATATATATATATATATATATATATGTATATATCGGAGGGAACATTGTAGCAGGTCAATGTTTTTAAATTGTATATTAATTTTAGATGATTTGTTTGTTATTTTTGTTGGTTAAAATATAAAAATACAATTTAAAACAATAACCCCTTATTATGTTCCCTGCGATAACGCGGTACCTATCTCAACATTATAGGTAGAAAATTTATGATAGTAAAGAAAATATTGTCTTTAATTTCTTCGATAAAATTCTACGAAAAGTTTTTTTAGTTTAAGTAAATTTCTAACAATCGCGTGTTGTGAATCGATAAAAATAATGAATTATTACTTTATCTGCCTTTTATCATCAACCTTATCATAAAATTAAAAATATAAACATAATTTATCCTAACATAATCTAATTATTAATTGTTTTATCGTTTTTAATACATAAATTAGTTTCTTTTGTTAGATATTTACTGATTTTGTTTTCATACATTATTTACGGTTGAGTGACTAACCTGCTATGAACGTCCACTGTTTTATCATAAAGATTTTTAATATGTATTTTCAAAGGAATTTTTCAAGACAAAAGCTCCTTTATTTTTTAGCGACCAGTGAGCAAACATTTCTTTATGAATTATTAATATTTTCTTTACTGTAAACCAGGTCGGCTCTGCTATAATGGAGTTCAAAGTTGGAGGTTGAACGTAGGAATCGCTCACTCCTTTCAAGAACGTCATAAATCAAAAAACTAGATTTTTCAGGAGAGCGTTTTTAAAGTTTAAAAATATAATACTATGTATTAAAAATAAATATCAAGCCACTTATTGAACTTTTTACTGTGTAACACATCTTTTTAGGTAGAACCTGAAGGTTTTTTCTCCATTTGAAAAATATTTAGTGTGTTTAAAAAAGTAATTAAACTATACCTTTTCTTCAAAATGCAAAAACAACACTTTCTGCCCTGTAGCGGGTAAATATTAAGTTAAAAATATGCCACTTTTGCTGAGGTATAGTACATTTTCTGGGCATTCCAAAAACATGCACAACTGAAAATTGACGATTTTTGATTTATGACGTTCTTGAAAGGAGTGAGCGAAATGAAAGCATTTATAACTCCCAACTCTTATACATACCTCGGTTCCGATTTCGTTTGGAAGACAAACGTAGAAATGTGATACAAAATGATTTTTATACGGTTATTTATACGCTTTCCAAGGTTTGGTTGGTGACTGTCTTCCTTAAATCTATTGTGCACGTATTTCGATGCATTCCGCATCATTTGAAAATTATACGGAATGCGTCGAAAAACGTGTTACACTAGATTATAAGAAATAGTGGTATTTGCCAAGTAAAATTAAAATAAATATTGTATTATTACATATTAATGTATCCTTAATAAAGTAAAATTAATAAATATTCGATGTAAACTTCTCTCCAAGCACATACACTTAATCTCTTTGGAGAGTTATTAAATTTAAGTGTATTTTTGGTTGTTATAATATTATAATAATAAAAAATTATTTTTAAATGTATTTTTTGAAGTATACTTAAAATTACTGAATTTTGTAATGAAAGTAAATGCTATCCTTTGAAAATGAAGCTTTCCTTCCGAAAATTGTGAAAAAATGGCAATTTACATATCTAACACGAAATGTGTAGTTAGTAATATATGCAGTGGATATACATGTACCATATGTACGCAACAGGTTTTCAATTTATAATTCTCCAAAATAAACAGTGGAGAATAAACACAGGAAAGAAAGCAAACATTAATCCCAAAACCATGTATTAATTTAAAATACAAACGTGGAAATGTAATTATTTTTCCTTGTTCAAATGCTTCCACGATTAAAATAAATTTATGGGCCTCGCAACAAATATGTTTCTGTTTTAGAAATTATTGTATTTAAAAAATGTCGTATTGCAAAATGGATTGAGACACACAAATTGGTGTTTAAATTACTCCTGAAATACTAATCCTGCTCCTAAAAGTTCACATTTTCAATTGCGGAAAATCTGAGTTGAAAAGTCGAATGGTGAGCATATTGTCCTCTCAGGATCTTTAAAAACTATGCTTCTCAGCATTGTATGTATATCCCTACTAGAATCAACATCACACACACACACACATACACACATTCATTAATTTGCTAGATCTACACTAAATATTTTGTACTAATCTTTATGTTTCTGTGGTTAACTTTAATTGGCTTGTTTAATATATATATATATATATATATATATATATATATATATATATATATATATATATATATATATATATATATATATATATATATATATATATATATATATATATATATATATATATATATATATATATATATATATATATATATATATATATATATATATATATATATATATAATACCTATACATTTTATTAAGTACTTACAAATAGTACCTACATAAAACAGTTCTACCACCAGATGTCGCATGCGTCGCACAGAATAAAACAAAAGACATCCGATAAAAAAAATATAATATTCTGAAACTGTCAGAATCAGATAGATATAAAAATTATTGTAAAGATTAATTAAGAATAAACTTTTATTGTCGTTTTATAACGTGTTAATATTTTTCTTTGTAAATTGGTTGTAAATAATGTGTAAAGTGGGTGTATAATAATAAAATAAACAATGTGTTGCTTTGTAATTAAAGTTTATAATTAAAGCTTATTCTTAATTTATCTTTATAATATTTTTCAATCTATCTATCTGATTCTGACAGTTCAGAATATTATATTTTTTCTATCGGATGTCTTTTGTTTTATTCTGTGCGACGCATGCGACATCTGGTGGTAGAACTGTTTTATTTAGGTACTATTTGTAAGTACTTAATAAAATGTATAGGTAGGTACCTAGGTATTTTATTACATATATATATCTTTTAATTGTTTTGTTTTACATATGTCGCTGTTGTTAACCCAAAGAAAATAAAATAAATAGATTATAAAATAATTATAAATAAAAAAATATAAAAAAATAAAGAAATAAAGAAATCCGGCAGTGAAAATTAAAAAACGTAGTACGGGCCAAAAGTTTCAGGCCCCACGGTGTAAGAAAGGTATTTTCAATACAATTTTGCTTGAATGTTTTTTCAAGAATGAATAAGAAATGTTCTTCTACTGTTTTTAAGTTCAGACCTTTTTTTTAGCTTCCAAGCTAATAATTTTGTACGACTTTACAATAATATGATCTTCCATTATCGATTTGAATTTCCTTTTCTTCGAGAAAATTCAACAATTTCTATTTCTCCCGCAAAATGGGGTTCTGATTTATTCATTGGATTGTCGGCACGCTTTGTGGGATATTTTTCTTTGGTAGTTTTTTGTTCGTTAATTAAAAGCTTCTCGGATATGGTATCGATGTTCCTTCGAACTTATTCATTTCACGCCGGAAAGCCTTTGCATAAAAGTCCTGTCGTTTTAAACGCAAATTATTCCCCCGTCAATTCCACCGTCTGCCTTTTCCTTAAATATTCAAAATTTAAATTATTCAAATGCCCCACAAAAAACGACAAAAAACCTGTGAACCATCTTAGGCACTGCCAAATGAAAATTGTACGTACGAGTATACGGTATAGGGCAGGTGAACCATTCATGGACAATGGACAATCAAAATATTTTTAGTATTGTTTTTGCATACCATTCACTACTCAACATTTTGAGTGTGTCCAAATACTTGTTCACAAAATCTGGATTATCTCCAATTATAGGAGTTATTTTTATATTATTTTTTGACATCTCATCAAAGATGAAGAAGAATATGGAAGTCTGGGCATTTACGGGGCTGAAAAGAACAAGAACAAGGTTTCTAAATTGGTTCATATATATAGAACTTCCAAGAATTTGAGTAGTGTGGTTGTCAATAATGGGTAGAATTGGTGAATGTTACACGTGTGTAAAGTCACTTAAACCAGCCTATGACGGTCGTCAGCCTCGTAAATGCCCAGACTTCCATATTCTTCTTCTTTTTGATGAGATGTCAAAAAATAATATTCACTACTTAGTTACATAGCAATTTTTTTACCCATTATCTTATAAAACTCTTTCTAGGTAAAATAATTTTTTAACTTATATCTGACAAACCTACTCTAGGCAACTAGCAACTGCTGAAACGCGAATGCTTAGATAATCAACCAGGGTGTCCTTTAGAGATAAAATAAAGAGTTCACGCATTCCTAGAAGCCTGGATGTAATAGACTTCGATAGTAAGGAAGAGGAAAGGCAATCGAGATAATATGGGCACATAGGACGCAGAGAACCTGATCATATCGTGAACCAGGCAATTGCCGTGGGTTTTCCTCGAATGATATCGAGAGGAAGATCAAATAATTTATGGATGGCGCAGAAAAAAAATATGATACGAAGGTATGGCCTAGGTGACGTTGTCCAAGACAGAAGGACCTACAGCTTGAGGACGAGGAGAGCTGACCTTAACGGTCTACAAAGACTATAAGTTGGGGTGGAGCCAGAAAGAAGTTATAAAACATATGTACGAGCAAGTGTAGGTAAAATGTTGAAAACATGTGTGAATAAAAAAAAGTTCACAACACATTTCGTTATGGAGATTTATCCATAACGAGAACTAGTTATGGATAAATCTCAAATATGTTTTTAAGATACAAATGATTTATTATGAATGATCACTTGATTAACAATATTCCCTAAGCATGGGAAAATAGAACATAAAGCAATCTGCAATATTTAAACATTTTTGTTGTTTTTGTTTTTGACATCTCATCAAAGATGAAGAATATGGAAGTCTGGGCATTTACGGGGCTGACGACCGTCATAGGCTGGTTTAAGTAATCATTTTACACACGTGTAACATTCACCAATTCTACCCATTATTGACAACCACACTACTCAAATTCTTGGAAGTTCTGTATATATGAACCAATTTAGAAACCTTGTTCTTGAATCACTAGAACTTCACTAGAGACATCTAATGGTGAGATGTAAAGAAGCTTTTTATTAAGCAGAAACTCTTATATTAGTATGTGAGGTCCGAATCCTGGATTATAATCACACACACGAGAAACGCCAGAAAATACCATTTTCATTTTTATTATTTAAGCTTATAATTTGACCAGACAATTTATTTACAACATTTTGAGCGTGTCCAAATACTTGTTCACAAATACTTTTTGTGAACAAGTATTTGGACACGCTCAAAATGTTATTTTTGTTGTTGTTTTTAATGAAAGTTTTACTTGGTAAATACCAATATTTCTTTAAAATCCATTGTAATCTATTTATCAAGTAGGTATGACTTAAATAAAAATTATATCGATTTTAGCACAAAGTGACTGCAGAATCAACTGTCGTTTTTTTGTCATTATTGTAATAACTTATTTTTGAATATTTTATATGTGCCATATTCTGCATAATATTTGTTACTGAATAATTTCGATAAGTTCAAAAGTAGGTACCTACTTTCGATTGCCGGAAACATTGTTTTTATTCCGTGGTATTAAATATTTACAATTGGACCAATGTCTGATTGTAGTACGCCCTACCCGCAGTAGGAATATTAAGAAGCCCAATTTAAATAAGATTATTAGGGAACTGTGTTTCATGTTAGTATCAAGGTTAACCGTTGCTGTGGCCTGCGAATCAAGCTGGAGTCTGGATCTTTGTTTCTTAAATTTAAGCGTGGATCATTAATAATTTAATTAATTTCATTACAAACTTTGTTTAACCCTTTCGACTTCCACACGATTAGAATCAACACGAAGTTTTCTTTATTTTTTCTATGTAAGCACTTACTTAACCTTCTTACGCAAGACATTATTGTTTAAGTATCATGGCTACTTTCCGTTTTTCTGTTTTTTTCTATGCCCCATGTTACCAGAATAGATTAGTTTATCCAGGAAAAATAACATTTAATTCAAAAAATCTGTTCCAGAAAATTCCGTTTCAATTTCATTACGGTAGTATTATTTTTCAATTATTTTTAAAATTTTCCAAGAAATCTGACAATTTAAAATTGATAAAATAATTGAATGATGTATTTCGAAAACCATATTAAATATATATCTCAATTAAAAGTTTTTTAAGATAAATATTTTTTTCTGTGAGAATAACGTGAAGAATGTAGATTAATTCTTTTGTTCCTGAGTAAATTGGAATTTTTCGTATTACATTTACGCATTTAAGGTATAAACGGCAAATCTTTCAACACAATAACAACCTTGATACAGTAACGAAATTGATTTTTAACGTTTACGAAATAATGAATCCAATTAACAATGTACTTTATCAGACAATGTTATTATTTTTAAATATTATTAACAATCTGAATAAATTGTATTGTTATTGTATATACGAGTATGTATATTGTATGGATCTATGTAACAATGCATTATTTTTATATTTTGTATGTACCTATGAATGCTGTATTCAATTTGTTGTTGTCTATTTGCTGCCTCCGTAGTGTAGTGGTCAGTACGTCTGGCTACCGAGCTGGAGGTCCCGGGTTCGATTCCCTAATAAATTATGTAATTTTTTAAATTTTGATATGTATTTTATATTTTCTCTGAACTGGTACCTAAAGCTTAAGTCTGATCTTTAACGACTTTTCTTAAACGATCTTTCTTTAACGATCAATATAACACTGCTTCTATACGATGCAGTACCTTATTTGCCATTAGGTGAGGATGAAAGTTAGAAAGAAGAGGAAAAATGGGGTTCGGATACGGTCATAAAAGTTTTTCAATATATTTTTATGATTGACGGTATTCATTTAAGCGTCATCGCGGAGGGTCAATTTGACATGTCAATATTTTGTTTGACATTCCTCTTCATAACTTTGGTAAATTTCCATTGCAATCCAATGAAAAGTTCAGCGTTCCGGATACCAGCTCCAGGTTATATTTTAAATAAATAACGACTGGAATTTGTTTTCTGGATTATATTTTACAACCCTGACATATGGGCATATTAAAATAATATATAACATTTAAATTTGATTTTGTCGAAAGTAAAATATAATGTTTTGACTGTCAAAAAAACCATGATAAAACAAACAATTTGACAGTCGATCGCCAAAGACGAATATATCGAATGTATGAAAGAACATTTGCCAGAGAAAATAAGTATTGTCTTTTATATTTCGTCATTGAGAAATCGCAAATGTATTTTAAATAAATTGATTAATTGAAATAAAAGAGAAATATTTGTGTTTTTATTATGTACAAAAATACTTCAATTTCAAACTATTTCTGTGAGCTTAAGCGGCGTATTATTAAAAATAGGTATAAAATTGTGGTTGAGTGGGTTTGAACCAACAAACTCTGACTTAGAGTCCGCAACACTAACCACGGGACCACAACCCGACACAATAGTTTCTATTCATTCTAATTTAAGCTTCACTTTGTAAATATTATTCAAAAAAATCTATTGTGACGTGTTTGAAAATGAATGATTTTTTCGAAAATGCAAAGATTTTACCACAAAGTGACTGCCGAATCAATTAATGAAACTTCGATTATCTCTGCAAAGATTAATTTCTTTCATAAATGAGAAACATTAACATCTTATAAATAATATTTTAAGCTGTCAAGATATTGTTTTGCATTAAAAAAATTCAATTTATATTTATTTTATCAGTGAGCGCTCTAATCCATTTATGAAATATAAAAATAATATATGAGTGTCTATATTTTTTCAAACAATCTACAAAGGTCCATTTAAAATAATTTTGTCATATTTAATAATCCCTCTGGCTTAAGTAGCTTGTTCGGGTCTTCATACGGAATGCTAAAATTCCGTTATTGAAAAATTAAAACGGAGAACTTAAACCTGCACACCTGTCGGCAGAGGGTTAAGGGGATTCTTTCCATTGAAACCCAACTAATTGCGGTTTCGCCTGCTAATTAAACCCGTTCGAGTGCTTGAACTGATTTAGGTTTTTGTATTTAGCTGCGTAATAAATTTTGTTAAATGTGTTATTTTATTGACTGGATATTTCAAGAAACGGGGTTTTTTCGGCTTTATTTTTTTTTTTAAGATTAAGGACCAGTATTCGTTAAGTCGCAACTTAATTTTCTCTAAATCCAGGTAACATTTTACGCAGTTGATTGTTTTCTTAAAACGCCGTTTTTGCATTGAAAAATGAGTTTTTCTTCGAAGTAATTATATGGCTTTTAAAAGATAAGTTATAGAAAGGTAATAAGATTATAAAGATTTAAAAAGAAAAATATTTTTCCATGTATGTTTTAAAAAAACAAAAAAATATCCAATATACATTCTTTAAAAAAAATCGGGCGTCACCAGACATGTTACCTCTCCGGTGGTCTCCGGTGGAATGAATTCTGTGTTTGCTTATTAAAGTTTTTTTTAGAATTGTTTATTCATTTTCTACATTAAAAATAATGTCAATTTTTAAATTTACATACGTTATAAAAATAAGGATTAAAAATAAAATTCTTTCAGTTATTCGGATTGAAAAAAAAAAATATTGTTCGTATCGCGTTTACGTGTGAATATATTCGAAATTCCTTTTCTGCGATCTTTCTAGAACGATAAACTATAAATTAATTCTAAAATTCGTCAAATTCTTCTAAAATACTTACATACCTTTCTATTCTTTGATTTCAAAGAAAATATCCCGTGAAAATATTTGTAATGAGATATTCCCCTTAACTTTATAAATTTACAGTTTATTACTTAAATATTTATTTGCTCCTTCATCACATTCCCTTCAAATAAAAATATATCGTCCTTAGGATGAAATCCAGTGTTTGATGTAATAAATAAAAATTGATGTAATAATCCCAAATAATTGTGTAATAATTATTACTTCCATCCTTTTTTTTACACAATCTCATCTTCTTCGGTTAGAAAAAAATGCTAATCAAACATATCTAACATATGCCGTTAATATTTATTTGATATGCGTTGGAAAAATACCTGGTATATTTTTTTAAATAACGAATTCACTGATGTCCACATTTTCAACCAGCGACTTTTGCTGTCATTGTTTTGTTTTACAGGATATAAAACCCACGTGTGCTAGCAAAATGAATTCGAATTTTCCTTCTACATAAGTCCACATTTTTTATCCTTTTCGTTCTGCTGAAAAATAAAACGGCCAAAACAAAAACTCTTTTGAAATATATTGTTCTAAAACATCGAGTTATAATTATGTGTAAAAATTATTTATTTATTTAAATGAAACATAATATTTCTAGACCACTTTCTCTATTATTTTTCATGAAAGATTAAAATCAAATGTTTAATTAATTTTTAGTATTTATTTCATTTCTAATTGTAAATTATAGTAATAGTTTACCATACTCACAGACGTGCGCTCTATATAGGCAGAAAAGCAATGCCTACCCTGGATTACTCGCGTTCCATATAGAAATACGACCAGTGCCTACTATGACTTTTACTTACCCAACCCTACTGCCTATCCTCGAGTGTATTTACTTTTCCTAAAATGGCATAATAATTCATTATCAAATTTTGATTTGTCTTAAAAAAAACGATGCGGGTGCGTAAGGGTTAAACATAGGATCTGATCAAGTAATAATAATAATAATAAAACCCTTATCCGCACCCCAATGGTGCATAGGGCACTGCTTCATATAAACGCAGTGTTATCTCGATCGTTTACACACGAAGGAAAGGTGATCAGCCCTCCGTTTCAGGTACCATCTGATCAAGAATATCTGTTTTTATTGGTGATCCAGTTTGCCAGGATGTCAACCTATATACAGTTCGTCGTCCTTTGATAATCATCATGGCTAGCGGAAGGATCTCTGACCTGAACCTTAATCCTATGAATTGGCATTATACCTGACTATGTATAAATTGCTGAGTAATATTCATTGTCCCGTAGTTTATGCCTCTAGTAACGGATGAATTAATTAAATTTGACGTTAATTTATTACTTTGCTTAATATATTTCAACTCTTCATCTTTTTAGTACGCGAATTCTAAGAAATGTCGCATAAATGTAACATTTTATTAACAAGACTTTGTGATTTATATAAAAAGATTTTTCGTATAGTTTGTGATACGTTTATTGTAGTGCTTTACTGATTTTTTTATAAAATATTTTATCCGAAAAAATTCACGTAAAGAAATAGATATTAACGTAATGTGAATAAAATGATGACTGAATAGAAGACGTCGTTATGATTAGATTCGTTTGTATGGGGATTTATTTAATGTGTATTATTGAATAGAACCAATATTAAAAAAGAAGTATAGGTATGTTATGAAGGTGTGTATTTATTATTTTTTGACATCTCAACATAGATGAAGAAGAATATGGAAGTCTGGGCATTTATGGGACTTACGACCGTAATAGGCTAGTTAAAGTGATCACTTTACACACGTGTAGTATTCACCAATTCTACCCATGATTGACAACCACACTACTCAAATTCTTGGAATTTCTATATATAAATATGGTTCCATTTTGAAACATTTTGCTTGAATCACTAGAATTTTACTAGAGACATCTCTAATAGTTTGATGAAAGAAGCTTTTTATGTTGAGATGTCAAAAAGTAATATGAAAAATAACTCCTATAGTTGGAGAGATAATTCAAATTTGTGAACATGTATTTGGACACACTCAAAAAGTTGTAAGGTATTTTTCAATGTAAATGTATATTAAAGAAATCGAAAATGAAATTGTAAATAGAATGGAGTATATGAAAAACTGGACATTTAAAGGGCTGTCATTGGTATAAATATAATAAGACAAGTTTGTGTAAAAAGTATAAAAAGATGATATTTTGAAAATATTCTATGTCGTCAAATCATGGCGCCGATACGACGCGTGTCGCTTTGATTCACATTTTCCCGAATTTCCATAAATTAATATCGGTGATGATTTTTTTAATAGAGATTCTTCTTCATGGGTTACTTTTACTATCTGTGTGGTGATGGTTTGCTTATTTTATGGTCAGTCTCCACCCGTTTCTATCCTCCACTTGTCTCTTCAACTTGGCGTAACCGCTACATCGTATGTCGGCGATACTTTAGTCCATGTATGTTAGATCAAGCTTGTGCTTCCACATATGCCTTCCGCAATCGCAGCAAGCAGAATGTTTTGTATCGTGGCCTATCCATTTGGCTCGCTGTTTTGTTACTTTATTAAGTAAGCATCTAGGCTCCCCAGCCTTGCTTGGGAGACCTCGTTGTTTCCTACATGTTCCGACTAATGAATCCCCTACATGCGTCAACCACATCTCAGACGCCTCCAACCGCCCCTGTTCTGCATGCCCAATAGTCCAGATAGAGATTACACAGTGGTATAAACTAAGAAAATCAAAACTCAACGCGGAAGGATTCATTACATAGTTCAGACAAACTTTTCTTATCTCGTTCTGAGAATGTGTTACAAACGTAGATTGTTTAAATGTGTTCCCTAGCCTCTGGGTTACATAAACTTAATAAATTATAGCGTTAATAAAATTAGTATATAACCACTCACCGAGATTTTTACGTCTACCGGTTTCGAGACGTACCCGTCTCTTCGTCAGGACAATCACTAACACAGCATGCAAACAATACTACCCTTCACCACCATAGCACCATTTACACACTCAAAACTACACAAAATGTCTAACACATGCGATTTTTGGTCGACCCGAAGACCAACATGCACTATAGTTTTCAATACAGACATGCGTTACGAGCCGAGGTTAAACGTATATTAAAAATGACTAACCACAAAGTAAATGCTTTAAATATTAATAATATTGAGAATAAATTATAGCGTATTCAAATTTCATTTAAGACCATTGGCAAGATATATTATCGACTGATTCGATTTGCAACGGTTCTCTTGCTATACCGTTATATAAGATAGTACGTAATATAACGAACTGTTTTTATTTATATATTTTTTAAAAATAATATAAATTTGTTGTCTTGGAAAATTCTCTTTACCTATTATGTACAAGGATTTATAGCGTGAATAATAAATGAATAAGGTTGATTTACAACATTTTGAGTGTGTCCAAATATTTGTTCACAAATCTGGATTATCACCAATTATAGGAGTTAGTTTTCATATTATTTTTTGAAATCTCATCAAAGATGAAGAAGAATATGGAAGTCTGGGCATTTACGGGGATGACTACCGCCACAGGCTGGTTTAAGTGGTCACTTTACACACGTGTAACATTCACCAATTCTACCCATTATTGACAACCACAATACTTAAATTCTTGGAAGTTCTATATATGTGAACCAATTTAGAAACCTTGTTATTGAATTAGAACTTAACTAGAGACATCTATTGGTGAGATGAAAAGAAGCCTTTTATTTGTCGTCAGCCCCGTAAATGCCCAGACTTCCATGTTCTTCTTCATCTTTGATAAGATGTCAAAAAATAATGAGATTGATCTCTAAAAACAACTCAATACAATAGAGACAATTTCAATATCTTATATCAGTCAAGAATTGTCACTAAGTTCAATTATTTGTCTCATTCGTCTTGTCGTATTTTCTAAATAAGATACCACTAAATATGATAAATCTTTACGTCCTATTGCCTTATCAATTTTGTCAACCGCATACCTTCTTTTGCACATTCTGTTTCCAATTGAAATATTTACTTTTAAAAAATTATACCCACCCTAAATGAGGGATATCTTGTGTATGCTTCACATCACATTCACAAGTAGAGCTTTGTCCAATTTTAAAACGGATGAGAACTAACTAACTAACCATCACGCCGCTTCCCCGCAGGGGTAGGCAGAGAGAATAGAACGCCACACCACTCTGTCCCTGCAAATACTCTTCGCCTCCTCCACGTTCATGCATCTCCTCATACACACCTGCCGATTGTTACGACTCCTAACCTGACCACTTTCAAGTATTTGGCATACCTGATCGTGCCATGTTTTTCTCGGTCTTCCTCTGCTTCTTTTCCCACTAACATTCGCCTCATAAATTTGTTTTACCGTTCTTTCCTCACTCATTCGTTCTACATGTCCAAACCATCTCAACACACCTTTCTTAATTTTATCGATAATGCTTATCTCAGCTTTGCATTCCTTCCTTATTTCACTATTCGCACATCTATCATACATAGTTTTGTCGCACATTCTTCTGAGAGATCGCATTTCGACTGCATTCAGTCTACTTTCATCCTTCTTTTGCCAACTCCATGTTTCACTTCCATACATTAGAGTTGGAACCAGGACTCCGTTGTGCACTGCCAGTTTAGCTTCCACTGATGGGCTTTTATTTGCTATAACTGATTTCAGTGCACCATTCACTTTGTTCCCAGCATTCACTCTCCTTTCTATGTCTTTATCAATCTTTCCATCCCTAGAAAACGGATGAGGTATTCTCGAAATGCTCCAGACCCGTAAAAAATGAGAAACTCTTTGTAACTCGATAGACCAAACTCCTTCGTACAAAAACGTAATCATCAGAAAGAAAAGTTTTGTATATTCAATTCAATAATGCGAGACACAAAGTCCCGAGATTCCTCCTTATTATTACCGCGAAGTGTCTGCAAATTGTTGCCTTCTAAGAGATGTTCACCCTTTTAAAGCCTTTTCTCAGATTGGCCCGAGGCATCCGCCCGAGGTGGGCTTAGCGCGGAGCTTCAATTTATTTATTTATTTAATATTACTGAGAGCTTTTGCGCTTTTTGCTTCAAATGGGCAATATTTTCCAGACTTCCAGAATGTGTTGCTGTTTCAAAAAAATATCGCCGATCTGCCGCATTAACGAGTAACATTTAGCGCTGTTTTTTATTTGTTGTTGATTTAAGAAATGATTGTGGTGAATTTAAATATTGACATCTCAACATAAATGAAGAAGAATTTACAGGAATTAGTACCTTTTATAGGCTGATTTAAGTGATTAATTTATACACTTCGAACATTTACCATTCTACACATGATTTGCAACCATCATCATGGAGATGGCAAAAGAAGGATGAAAATAGACTGAATTTAGTCGAAATGCGATCTCTCAAAAGAACGAGCGGCCAAACGATGTATGATATATGTTCGAATTGTGATATAAGGAAATCCAAAGCAAGGTTTGCAAAGACAGATTGGTGTGGCGTTCCATCCTTTCTTTCACCTCTGAGGGCAAGCGGCGTGATGGTTAGTTAGTTAGTATTTTATAATATACAATTTAGAAGTTAAAATACTAGAATAGTGGATTAATCCAATAAATCAATCTTATTTACGTATTATGAATCGTGAGTATTCACTTCTTCGCATTCAATATTATGACAAGACATAATAATATTTGGTATCTATAAGATTGAGAATCAAAGTTGTTTGCATATATTTCCTTCCAATGTATTTCAATACGTAGTAAATAAATGTAACGTCTTTGATAGATTCTCAAGAAAAATCTTCAATACTATTTGGTATCTTTAATATTGGGAATTTAAGTTATATGTATTTAATTCCTTACTATGTATTTCAATCCATAGTAAATGAACGTCTTTGACAAATTATCGAGAAAAATCTTAATTTATAATCCCTATTTTTATGCGACGGTATACGCGATTTACTTGTAAGTACAGGTTGCATCGGAAAATCTTACCCGCGCTATAAATCTCTCCGTAAGGGTGGGTCCGCCGAGGTAGGGCGTAACTCCCTTAATACACGTAAGGAAACACTCTCCCCGCACGAATATCAAAAGGACCTGCCGCCACCCCCATCCGTATAGCAATTAACAAAACCCTTTATGTGAAAACAAACCTTACGCCAGGCTGAAAGAGAGTACGAGAGTGAAGTCGCAAAAAAATTTCATACCGTTTTCCTGATCAATAAATCACAAAGACATGTTACATTTATTTCAGAAGTGTTACATTTATGAATCAATGAATTTTGATTACTAAAAAGTAAACAATATTTGAGTCCAAATACTTGAGTATTTGGACACACTCAAAATGTTGTAAACAAATTAACTTCTTAAATTATAAGCTATTGTAAAATAACATTGAAAATCACGTTTTCAGGCGTTTCTCAAGTATGTAATTATAATCCAGGATTCAGACCTCACATACCAATAAAAAGAGATTCTGCTTAATAAAACTTTCCTCATCCCACCATATATGGCTATTGTGAACTCGCGCATACTGCGTTACGAGTTTGATCAATATATCTAGAAATTTCATGAATTCGATTAGTGTGGTTGCCAATCATGGGTAGAGTTGGTGAATATTACACGTGTGTAAAGTGATCATTTAAACCAGCCTATTACGGTCGTAAGCCCTGTAAATGCACATACTTCTATATTCTTCTTCTTCTGTGTTGAGATGTCAAAAAATAATGTATAAAGTAAACACATGTATTAGGCCACGAGAGTTTTATTTAATTTCACACGACTGGTTTATAAAAATACAGATGTTTTCATCGACAGGTGATATCAAAAACTTACGAACAAAAAATCATGCAGGTATTGGAAGAGGTGGGTGTAATAATAACTAGAAGGAGTCAAGGGGTGGGACTTAGTTTAATGGGAACATAAACAATAATAGTGAGGAATTTTAGAAAAGCATATTATTAATTAATTTGTTTTCTGTATTTAAAATTTAATGTATTTCTAAATTGTTCATTACTTGCCCTTTGTATGTGAAATGAAATGAAACCCAATTAGTGGTCTTATACAAGTGGTTGATTTATTTTTGAAAAATCAGCATCTCATTCCACAAAGTTAATGCCAAATCAATAAGTAACATCTGCGTATAGCACACCAAACCGATTTTTAAGAGAGAAATTCATCATTATAATACACGAGGACGTAATGAAATACATATGGAGCTGATAAACACAACTAAATTTGGAGAAAGTTCACGAATTTTCAAAGGAAAGTGAGGTGTGTTTTTTTTAATACTTTGCGTGCAGTAAAAAGAATATGCGAACAAGGTCTTTGCTATATATTGCCCATACCCAAAATAACCAGCCGCCTGACATGTAAAAAAACAAGTCAAGGATCTAAAGTAAATGAACTGAAAAAATACTTAATGGAAAGATATTTGTGTTAGTGATTTGTTATATTTAATTTTTTTTCCTAAACATCTTTCTAACCTTATTTTTTTGACATCTCTTCAAAGATGAAGAAGGATATGAAAGTCTGGGCATTTACGGGGTAAATGCCCAGACTTCCATATTCTTCTTCATCTTTGATGAGATGTCAAAAAATAATATGCAAATAACTCCTGTAATTGGAGATAATGTTGTTTCTAACCTTATAAATTTATCTCCGTACCTTTTATTGCCTTATATTTTACATTTCCCTGTGTTTTCTTATTTGTTTTTCAGTTTTGTTAACCTCAATCCCGTGTCCCAAAATGAGTAATAGAAATTACTCATCGGGAATATTATATATGTGACTTTTGTTTATAATATGTTTAAATAAATAAATAGTATTTCCATAATAATAGCGGTCTCAGTTGTTCCTTGTTAAGGGGGTGTTTTAAAGTTTAGGGATCTATGTAAGCAACCCTTCGTAATCTCTGTCGGTATATTTTCGCTCATACATTTTGAGCGACGATTAATTTTGAGATCTGGTCTTAAATATTTAAATTTCAAATTGAGTTACGAGACCTCAGGATATTTTAACTTAATTTACGAAATATCCTTAATCCTTTGACTTGATTGTAAAACATGTTTTCATGTTTGTATTGTCTGTACAACAAAAAATACTGTTTTACAGTGGTAAGTGCGTTTTGTACATACGAAATTGTATTTACTCATTTATTCTAAACCTTAAGACAATTACTGAAGTCATTAGATTTAAGGTTCTTATGAGAATAACACAGTAAATATTACGATATATATATATATATATATATATATATATATATATATATATATATATATATATATATATATATATATATATATATATATATATATATATATATATATAAATATATATATATATATATATATATCGTGTCATTTTCGTGATAAGTAACAAATGAAGCTAGTTCATATTTGCAAATATTTTAAATGATTAGTAGAATGCCGGCAAACGGGTATTTCTATTAATCTACAAAACTTCTAAATATTGTACATTTCAAAACATATTTTTAAAGATAGAAGCAGAGGAAGACCGTATTTATAATATTTTTGAGAATCAAATATTTCAAATACTTGTAAGTGGTCAGGTCAGGAGTCGGAATAATCGTCGCGTATGCACGGGAAGATGTATGAATGTAAAAGAGGCCAAGATTGTGGAAGCGGCGTGAGGGTTAGTTAGTTATTTTTGGATCGTGCGAACGTTAGATATTTTAGAAAAAATACACACTTTGAAAAAATAAAAAGTAACAACAGAATCCTTATTGACAGCTTTACACATTTCGCTCACTCCTTTCAAGAACGTCATAAATCAAAAATAGTCAATTTTCAGTTGTGCATGTTTTCGGAATGCCCAGGAAATTTACTATATCCCAGCAAAAGAGGCATATTTTTAACTTAATATTTACCCGCTACAGGACAGAAAGTGTTGTTTTTGCATTTTGAAGAAAAGGTATTGTTTAATTATTTTTTAAATGTACAGAATATTTTTCAAATGGAGAAAAAACCTTCAGGTTTTACCTTAAAAGATCTGTTGCACAGTAAAAAGTTCAACAAGTGGCTTGACATTTATTTTTAATACATTGTAGTATGTTTTTAAACTTAAAAAACGTCCTCCTGAAAAATCAAGTTTTTTGATTTATGACGTACTTGAAAGGAGTGAGCGATTTGTGCTTAAATATTGTTTATTTCGACCCAGTTTGACAATGGCCTTGTTAGCCCAAACGGCTGTCACTCGAAATACTCAAATTCAGTTTAATCTAAATTGTGTTGTTATTTTGTTAATCTATTGTTGTGAAAACACAATATCGTCGAATATTTCACTTATTTCCCAGTAATCCAATTTCTTTTATGGTTCTTGTATTATAATAATAATTTTCTTGTTGAATAATTATTATTTGTATTGTTGATTCGGTATTTTCATCCCCATTCTGTTGTCGACAAAAGCTATTGGATCCTTAGAATTTCATTATATTTATTTTTAAAGGGATGGGAACCTCCTTGAAATATGTTCTATCGTTTTTCGGATTTGAGAGTCCGCGGGAAAAAGTCAATTTCGTTTTGAATCTGTTGGTGAGTAATTTACAATAAAATTCGATGTAAAACATGATATTTTCATATTTACGAGTGCAAAAAGTATTGAGATATCAAAGCGATGTTTCATATAATGAGGAATCGGGAAAATAAAATTGTTATCGGATATTGTTATCAAATGTGTTATTTCTTGGGAAATTGACTTGTGCCTGTTTATGCTCTTCTAAAGTACAGATTGAGATGTAGGCTAAATTCAATAACATTGAGAACGATTGAAATTGTTGATGATGACAAAACACTTGATTTTTATTACCTGAGTTATATTGATTATAACGACTTCTTTCGGAAGCTACAGATGCTTCCATCTTCAGGTCTGAATATAATAATAATAATAAAACCCTTATCCGCACCCCAATGGTGCATAGGGCACTGCTTCATATAAATGCAGTGTTATCTTGATCGTTTACACATGAAGGAAAGGTGATCAGCCCTCCGCTTCAGGTACCAGTCCAGGGTAATATTGAATAAATATTACAGTGAAAAAATCACTTGTATTTATTTGACCCCCCCTGGGAATCGAACCCGAGACCTCCAGAACGATAGCCGAGCGTGCTGACCATTACACTACGGAGGCAGACGAATTTAAACTAAAGTATAAATAATTATCTGTACTGTAAGTGAGGAGGGGGGAGGTAAGTTAGGGGGAAGGGGATGAGCTAGGGGGTGAAGTTGAGAATAAAGGAAAAACGGAAAGCAAAGCTGAGGAATTTTGAAATAATATTATTTATTAAATTGTTATTAGAATTAAAGTTTTTTAGGATTTCTAAGTTTTCAAAGTTATTCATTATTTGGCCTTTGTGTGGTGCTAGGTGTAGTAATTAAATTGAGTTGTATTTATTTTACTAGTGGTTAAAATAAATATAACTCAAGTTAAAAATAACACGTATTTTCATTTACAATTTCATCATGTCTTACCACAAAGTGAATGCCGAAACAATAAATAAAACAACGATTGACGTGTATGTTATCCATAGTATATCCCAGCTCAGTAAAAGTATCAAGATGTTTTCTTTAATATATTTAAAATCGAAGTAAGTAATATTGATATTTCTTTTATTGTATTTTCCACAAATTCCTTTCAAAAGGGAAATATTTTTTTTCAATCTGTAAATGGAAAACAAACAGATTTGTGTATTGTAAGTATTTGGACGCACTCAATATGTTGTAAATCAAATAACTGGTCAAATTATAAGATATATAAAAAAATGAAAATCATGTTTTTAGGTGGGTCACAAGTATATGAATATGATCTAAGATTCGGACTTTGCATACAAATACGAGTAAAAAGAGTCTCTGTTTAATAAAAGCTTTCCTCATTCCGACAAAGATGGCTGTAGTGAACTCACACGTACTGTATCACGAGATTGATCATATCTAAGAGTACTAAAATTTAGAATAGTGTGGTTGCCAATCATGGGTAGAATCGGTGAATGTTACACGTGTGTAAAGTGATCGCTTAACCAAGCCCATGATAAGTCGTAAGCTCTTTAAATGCCCAGAACTGTATTTTTTTTTTAGTTTTTCAACCTCCCTTCAAGTAGCTCTTATGTTAGATTTTATGTTTGGATTGATTTGGTCGTATTTAGTTTTTCTTTCTCTCTTTCAAACTTTCAAAAATACTTTCTTCGTCATTCTCTCATCATCCATTCGCTCCACGTGTCCAAACCTTCTTAGAGACCACGGTACTGATATAATTAAAATTGATTGTAATATATTTATTTTAAAAACACTTTATAATATAACACTTTATTTCTTATTTTCTCTCTTAATATACAACAAAGTATTCATAACATATATGTGGAATTATTTGATTGGCTTTTATTATTGTCAATCAAAATATTTATATTTTTTATGTATAAGCTGTATAATTCCCAAATAAATAACGAAATTCAATTCTTGGATGTAAGGATAATGGTACTTAATTTTTTTTTAAATTAGTTTTCCCATACAAAAGATGATTCGCGGTCGTATTTTATTACTCAACAAATTAAATTAATGGTATACATTAACGTTTCTATGGTAAATATTTTTTCTTTATATAAAAAATCGGTAAATGCCGACAAGGGTTGAAGAGTTACTGAAAAGAAGTTTTCTATGCCATGTGAAGAAAGGTAAGGAAATAATAATAAGGCCTGCTTTTGACAAGTATCGATTAATTGTCGGGGTGAATTTCCTTGAAGACCCTCGACCACAGTTGTATGTATCGAAGGATGTAAAGGATGTTTTTTTTACAGGTTTGGTTTTTAAACTGTCAACATTGTTTCTACAGACTGTCAATATAGTTGACATTGAAAGGTGTCCCACCGCATTCCCAGATCCGATACAGAAGCATCTAGGCTTCCTGATAGACCTTCTCTTGCAAAATATATTTTTTTGAACTATGTTTTCTTGTAATTTATTGAAAATGTGAAACAAAATTGTATCCCGATTTTACTGTAAGTTTACTTTTAAAAGCTCTTAATATCGCTGTTACTGCCAATAATAAAATACAAGTTTGTAAATCCACCACCAAATTTTCTAGGAGTACCCCGGTGTAGGCAGTGAAAGGGATTAGTATTTAATTAGTTCAGTTAGTCAACTAGACCTAGCCGGTACACAGCCGCCTCAACAACCCCGACCCGCACAGCAGACAGACACGGAACAGTGCAAAGACATTTAGTTTAATTTATCAATATAGTTGACAGTTGATTTGTTGCGAGTAGGTTTTGCCATTTCATTAATAGACGAAATGACCAGTTTGCGCGTCGTGGGTTCGGTGAATGGGCCGAAAACAATATTCGGCTTGATCCTCCTTTTCAACGCAAAATTTTGTTCATGATGAGGCACATTTTTGGTTAAATGGCTATGTCAATAAGCAAAATTGCAGAATTTGGAATTTGGAAACCCAAAAACCTTTGTCGAGACGCCCTTACATCCATTAAAAGCCACTGTTTGGTGTGCTTTATAGACAGGTGGAATCATTGGTCCATATTTTTCTAAAGACGATGCCGGCCAGAATGTTACGGTCAATGGAGAGCGCTACAGAACCATGATTACTGACTTCTTTGCACCTCATTTGAATGGCATTGCTCTGACAGAGCTGTGGTTTCAACAAGATGGCGCAACATGCCACACAGCGTTTGCCACCATCAATTTATTGCGGGCAACATTTGGTGAGCGTATAATTTCACGTAATGGACCTGTGAACTGGCCTCCACGATCGTGTGATCTCACACTATTATATTACTTCCTTTGGGGGTATGTGAAGTCACTATTCGATGCTGATAAACCAGAGACATTCGCAAAGTCAACATTTACTGTTATTGTCGATATACGGCCCCAGTTGCTCGATAAAGTTGCCAAAAATTGGACTTCACGATCGAGCTTCATTCAAGCTAGCCGAGCTAGCTCATATGTCCGAAATCATATTTAAACAATGGCATAACATTATCTATTAAATAATGTCAATATCATAGACATACGCAGGGCTCTTTTCCATGTAACGTGGTGGAACGGCGTTCCGGCTCCTTTTTTCACAGATTTTTTTTTTAAATTTTCAAAATCAATTAGACGAAACAATGTTTGTGCTTACGTAATTACAATCTATGTTTTTAAAATTCGTCAAAATGATAAAATATGGTATTGTTATGAACATTAAAATGATATTTGAACTTATATTTTTTTTGGTTAAAAGCTTGACATGAAGTGAGTTCCAAGACCTTTTTGTTTCAATAAAAGCCTTGGACATTAACATTATTTTAATGTGTTTTTTTTTTTAATTTTGAATATGTACACTTCTAAAAAAACATCATATATAACACATATCAATGTTATACGAAATATACACATGTAATATACGTGTATTATTTCATATATCGCTCACTCCTTTCAACAACGTCACATATAAAAAAACTTTATTTTTCAGGAGATCGTTTTTAAAGTTTAAAAATATAATAAAATGTTTTATAAATAAATATGAAGCCACTTATTGAACAATTTACTGTGCAACAGATCTTTTTAGGAAAAACCTGAATGTTTTTTCTCCATTTGAAAAATATATTTAAAAAATAATTAAACAATACCTATTCTTAAAAATGCAAAAACTACACTTTCTGCCCTGTAGCAGGTAAATATTAAGTTAAAAATATGCCCCTTTTGCTGGGATATAGTACATTTTCTGGGCATTTCGAAAACATGTAGGTACAACTGAATATTGACGATTTTTGATATATGACGTTGTTGGAAGGAGTGAGTGATATGTTTATCCTTAGCTAGGTAGTTCATTATGCGATGGGTGTTGCGAGTGTGAGCATTCGCCTAAGCAAAAGTTAAACAAAAGATGGATTTTTGTTAAGATACACGGCTTTGTCGCTTCGCTATCAATTTTCCTTTATCGAAACAAACGAACTAAACTACAAAGGATGTGTATTATATTACATTTGGATATTTTATACGTACATCAACACGTTAATTTGTTTATGTATGGTATGAAAGAAGGTACTGACAAACATACTACTGACCCTTATCCGCACCCAATGGTGCATAGGGCACTGCATCAGATTTTCGCAATGGCAACTTGGTCGTTTATTGTATTATATGAAGACAAGGTGATCAGTCCTGCGCTTCAGGTACCAGTCAAATTTTCATGAATATTATATATCGTCGTCATACAGGAGAACGTGACCAAGTGCATTGTTTTACAAAAACGTGATCATTGACTATTTGATATCTTACTAGCTTAATATTGCCCTTAAAAATCCCAAAGGATTTCAAACTTGGATGTATAATACATTGACTTGTTAAAAATGACTACCTGCATTGGTGTTTATTTGCTTGCCAAGCAATAGTGACTTAAATGGCCCTCCTGAACATTTTATGTTTTGGTAGTTGGTCACTTTCTCCTGTACGACTACGATATATATATTCAAGTTTTGTACTGGTGGAACCGCAATTTATAGAATAAAATAACAACTATGTAGTTCTTTCCACATTACTTTTATTTGACCAGCAACCGGGTTTCGGTTTAACCGACATCATCAGACTGGTATGAGACTAGACAAAATTCTATTACTATGTTATTTACACAACAAGGTAGGGGTTGAAAACCATGATTTTATTTATTTTTTTCCATGAAAAAGTTAAGTATTGTATTATCATTATACTTTCATGTAAGTGATGGTAAAGGTTTTAAGTATGATTTGATATAATTTTATTTTCGAAATGGATTCTGCATGTAAATTTAAATAATATAATAGTTGAATCTGGAATCGTTGGTTGACGACCTCTTCTACTTTATGTATTAAATGTTATGTCAAACACTGATTTTTTGAGTCTCCGAAGTTGTATTTTATTGTTGAAAAAACACATTAAAATCAATTTTGTGACAATTGTTTCGCCTAGTTATGGCATTTTCAAACGAATTCATTTGAAAATGCCATAACTAGGCGAAACAACTGTCACAAAATTTATTTTTATATGTTTTTTTCATCAATAAAATACAACTAAGTAGTCTCAAAAAATAAGTGTGTGATTTAACATTTAATACATAAATTAAAATGGAGTTCTACAAATCAAACGTTAAATCTATAAATAAAATCCACTTCTACTCTAAAAATTAGCAAATATTTTTCGTTTCTCGATTATTCGAATTTTTCATTATCCGCAACATCGTCATTCCCATCTATAGTACGTATAGCGAAGCCTCTACCCTAGTTGTTTGTCCTCACATACACCAGCTCGTGACATTGCGTGAGCGTTTTGTCAAATGTATTCTCCTTGCATTAACTAGATTCAACTTTTCCGACCGGCTCCAAACTTGCTTAGCGCTTTTCACGTGAACGTAAACTTACGTTCGTTTGTTTAAATTACTATTCAAGGACAGAGCTGCTCTATATTCACGACACTCGTAAAATGTTATTTTATGACTGCTTTTCCGAACGAATATATATTTAAGATTTCTATCGGAATATTTCCGTCGAACCTCATCAGATAATTATCGCAAGAAACAAAACAGGCTTCTTTCTCATCACGCATTTGCAGTTCGATGTTGAAATGAAATTCAAATGATGATGAAAATGTTGATAATTTTAAATCTTAAACGATCCAGATACATATAAACCGTAAATATTATTTATTTATTAAAAAAAATATTACATACATAAGTCACATACCGCTCACTCCTTTCAACAACGTCATATATCAAACTTTATTTTTCAGGAGATCGATTTTAAAGTTTGAAAATTTAATGCAATGTATTAAAAATAAATATCAAGCCACTTATTGAACTTTTTACTGTGCAACAGATCTTTTTAGGTAAAACCTGAATGTTTTTTCTCCATTTATCAAATATTTAGTTTATTTTAAAAAATAATACCTTTTCTTCAAAATGTAAAAACAACACTATCTGCCCTGTAGCGGGTAAATATTAAGTTAAAAATATACCGCTTTTGCTGGGTATACACAGTACATTTTCCGGGCATTCCGAAAACATGCACAACTGAAAATTGATGATTTTTTATTTATGACGTCGTTGAAAGGAGTGAGCGATATCATCTTCTCGCATTTACACTGCATAATCTCAAAACTTACCAATTTTACAGGAGAGCGTTTTAAAGGTTTAACGTGTAATATTTTATATTAATGATATTTTCAACTTTTTAATTTTTTAATTTTTGCGAGTTATATGTATTATCTCTTTTTCAAAGTAAGTTAAAATTACAATATAAATATATCAATTTTGTTATATAGTAGCCGAAACGTCGGTCAGAAAAATAATATTTTTGAGTTTTAATACTTTTCTAGATAAAATGTTGCTCATGTTTTACGATTTAATTTGAACATGAGTATTTTATTTATTAAATACGATTTGATTTAGGGCAAAAAATAAAAAAAATCGCAATAAAACAATGATACACATTTTATAAAATATTTATTTCTTTCAGTACAGTCATGGAATTATTGTACTAAATATGGACTAAAACTTTGCAACAAAGCGAGCGTTTGTTGAACTACGCTCTTTTGTCAATATTTAAGAGAAGGATACTGGTGATACCAAACGTTTCCGCATATTACTCATTTTCGAATATTTTTGGAAATTGTACATATTTAATGCAGAGAGAGGCGATATATAATATTCCCGATGAGTAATTTCCATTACGTATAATGATGGGACATGTGATTGAGGTTAACAAGACTGAAACACAAATAAGAAAGTTAAAAAATAAGATGAAAATTAAACAAAACTAACGCAGGGCAAAATGTGAAATTTAAAACAATAAACGGGTAATGTAAATATGAAAAAAAATTACTTAAGGTAAGAAGTACGCGTAATGGAAACAAATGAGAAAATATAACTGATCACTAACACAAATATCTTTCAATAAAGTATTTTTTCAGTGCATTATAGAATATTCTTGATAATACTTACAGGTTGCTAATAGAAAAGTGGCATTTTCTTATTTTGTTTCATGAAAATGGGGCCTGTTATGAAGGCATCGCTGAACAAACTTAAAACACAATATTTTCAGTGTGTCCAAATCTTTGTCCACAAATTCGGGGTTTGTCTCCACTTAGGAGTTATTTATATCACGATTTTTAAATCAAATCTTTTGAACTTTAAAATTTTATCGACTTTCATAGTACATAGCGTATAATACAATATTCTTTACTGCGTTTAAGCCTGCTTCACAGTCGAATATATTACCTTATAATATAATTTCTACTGCTGCCTACAAAATTTTGCCTATTTTGATGATGTACTTTATTTTGATAAGATGATTGAATTTCCCTTTTCATCAGTTGACAAGCCTCAATTTTTAATAATTTTGTGACGAATACAATTTTATTCCTTTCACTGCGACTTGCGTTTTCCCGCGTTTTTCAATCGACGGACCCTATCTCCCTCCCCTCCCACCGCCCGCCCTTACAATATATCCATCTCGCTTATTCCCGCTCTCGCGTAGCACTACCTTGTTTTTCTTACATCCCGTTTTCAGTGGGTTGACAAACCTCGAGGCGGGCGGTCGTGCGGCGCTGTTTTCCCCGTCGGTTTTTGCCTTTCGGGAAACTAATTGTGATTACAGCTAACCCTCGAATTGTGAAATTGTGTTCAACGAAAGTTTTGACAGCGCCGGTTAATTGTCTCGCTACACGTTCGGTGATTATCAGCGGCTTTTAATTTGGGTTATGTGATAAATTCGCGTAAAAATGTGATTTACGAAGAAAAAATCGAGTTATTCGTAGATAATGCATCATGCTGAGACATATAAAGCAAAGAATAAGGCGACGGAGGTACGGTCAAATTGTATTTTAATTTGTGACATTCAAAATATCACTTTTATAACCATTAAATAACAGTATTGCAAACATGTAAATTTGGCACACTTTTTATTTACATACTATATAATTTAGTCTCCTTCTTTTGGAATCTGTTAAAACCCTTTTTAAATCCCATTCGTATTCTGCAGATAGCCTGAAACCAGGAATGAACAGTTAAAATATTTATTTTATTAATTTTTCTATTGTATTTCTATAGAAACTGATGATTGTATTCAAATGATTACAGAATGTATAGCGGTTTATGACAAATAAATTTTGTCATATTTTTTTTTCTTGTCGCAACGCTACTAACTTTATTTGCCCAAGTTTTTTTTGTGTAGATTGAAATTCTTATAATATACAGTGGAACCTCTCATAACGAGTAATTCGCATAACGAGCAAAAAAGGTAAAAAAAGTTGTTCCCTTAACGACATTTCGCATAACGATTTATAGAGAAACGGTAAGCCGGGATTTCCGCGCCAGTCAAAACAAGAAATGTTTCGCTTAACGAGTAAGATTCTGGAACGATTTATGCTCGTTATGAGAGGTTCCACTGTACTGGGTTCAAGTTATCCTTCAAGCCACATTTTATGTAAAGTGTAAACTCTAGCGCTGTGTATTAATAAATAATGCATTTAATGGCCTAATCGTTTTATCGCTCGTGGAAAACGCTTTGAACACACCAAGAACACGAAACCATTACAGAATGGGTGGCATGATCCGTTTCCATTAATGTGGAGCTCTCGTTACTAATTGCGGGCACTTGGAAATGGATTCAATGTTACGGCCACTATTGATGCGAAAATTTAAATAGTAATTGTACTGTAAAAAATTATTACATCTGTCTCCAGAATGTCGATTTTACTATCTTGGATTTCTATATCTCGAAGAAGACTATAGAATTCAAATAAATGTTAAAATCGAACACTGATTTTTAGAGTCTACTAAATTGTATTTTATTGTTAAAAACACATTAAAAAATATAATTGTGACAATTTGTGACATTTTTAATGAAAGTTTTTCTTATTGAATACCACTATTTCTCAAAATCTACTGCGACACGTGTTTCTTTAATTAAAACTTTAAGTTTCTTTAAAAAAACTTTAATTAAAAATGGATAGATTTTACCACAAAGTGACTGCCGAATCAATTGATGAAATTATTTTTATTTTGTTTAGTTGAGATTTTTATGTTTTATTATCAATTTAGACTGTTATAGATTAAATAATCTAAAATTGTAATCATATTTGTGTGACTTTTGCGTGTATGTTTTGCTCCCTTTTACAATTTTTGTTAATCACAATTAGCATGAACATTAGTTATTTTGCACGTAGGTACTTGAAAACGAATAATAGTTTGGCTTTCTAATAATATTGGCTTTATTTTCTATCCTAACTTTTTATTCCGATGGATTGCAATCCCACAAAACCAAAACAAACATAACATACTTTTACGACTCGCATTGAGTTTTCTTAATCATTCGTATAAATCTGCGGTCCAATTTAGTAACATTATCTATTCTTATAATTAAACATTGATTCTGTAAGATTTTTACCATAATTATTCCGCGTCGGTCGTTTTCAAACACCGTATATATACTTATATAATATATATAGTCTTACTTTTAGAGTTGTGTAGACTTAGCTTCACATACGGTGTTTGAAAATGGTGTCGCAATAGATTTGAACATAAGTAGGTATTTACCAAGTAAAATTTGGAAAGATTAAAAAATGGGTACATATTATTAGATTTAGATAGATATTAATAAATATTATAAACCAGGATATTGTTACAGACTGACTGACTTAAGAGTGACCGCCGAATCAATTAGTGAAACTATATTTTTGTTTTTTTGCTTGTTTCAGGCTGAGTCACAGTAACTCCTGCAGTATGATTTTCGCACCCTGCATTTACGTGGGGCGAATGGGCCTCACAGCGTGGAGGAAGAAGTCTTCCATCCTGATAGCTATCCTCTTACTGGCCCTCATTATATTCGGGGTACATTACAACATCGGGTATGGAGGAAGCACTGCGTCCGACGTGCCACAGAAAGACTCCTTCATTTCTGATCGCGGTAATTCAGATGGCATGAGATCGATTCCAGTCATTGCCCACGTGTCGAGAAGAAAGAATCTAGCCAATTCTGATAGCAACAGTGTTCATTTTGTACAAAACAGAGAACCGAAGCTTTCGGATCACAAGGATAATATTAAAACAGAACCAGAACTGATCGAGAAAGATATACAGAATCTGGAACAGCCGTCCAGAGATGAAATCGCTCGCAGAAGAGAAGCTGCAGGAGACCCGATGGCCGGTGGTAGCAACGATCAGATCAATTTTGAAAATTTCGCCATTCAGCCTCAAAGCTTGATGGGAGTTCCGTTCGTGAATGTGGATACTAAAAACCCCTACATTCCTGGGAAACGAGTGATTCACTTGGATCTAAAGGGTGCTCCTCCTAAAGTCAGTTATTTAAAAAGACTATTTCCTCTGCTCAAGACGTTAGGCGCGACGGGTCTTCTGTTGGAATACGAGGACATGTTTCCCTTTTACGGTGCCTTGGCAGATATTTCGGCTTACAACGCGTACACCAAGGAGCAGGTGCAGGAAATTCTTCAAACTGCTAAGGATAACGATTTGGAAGTGATTCCGTTGATCCAGACGTTCGGTCATCTGGAGTTCGCGCTGAAGAGGGAGAGTTTTACCTCATTGAGGGAAGTTCCCGAGTCTCCTCAAGCCCTGTGTCCCAGCCTCAACCAAAGTCTGGACTTCATAGAGACAATGATCAATCAGGTAGGAGAAAATTCATTTTCAACTTTTGTGCATAGGTGTAATATTTTATTATTTATTTCGTTTTCGACGTTTTCATGAACTTGCACTTCTCACTAGATCTAACATATCGCTCACTCCTTTCAACGACGTCATATATAAAAAATCGTCAATTTTCAGTTGTGCATGTTTTCGGAATGCCTAGAAAATGTACTATATCCCAGCAAAAGCGGCATATTTTTAACTTAATATTTACTCGCTACAGGGCAGATAGTGCTTTTTTTGCATTTTGAAGAAAATGTATTGTTTAATTATTTTTTTAAATAAACTAAATATTTGTCAAATGGAGAAAAAAACATTCAGGTTTTACCTAAAATAATCTGTTGCACAGTAAAAAGTTCAATAAGTGGCTTGATATTTATTTTTAATACATTTCATTATATTATTAAACTTTAAAAACGATCTCCTGAAAAATCGAGTTTTTTGATATATGACGTTGTTGAAAGGAGTGAGCGATATGTTAGTTGACGATATATTAAAATATTGTCTGTGCAGAGTCTACTTACTTTGTGTGTGGCACCAGCTTCTTCTTCACCCATATGGGTTATGTATAGTGGGATTTTGATGTCTTAAAGGGTCTTCTCATAGATAACCAGAAGGTCACCACCAAAACCTTTGAGCCAGCAGTTCTGCACCATATATCTTATGGTCTGCTCAGCTTCACACTCACAATCAGGGTTGTTGTGACAAATTGGGCTTTTGCTCCATTTTTTTTACTATGTCATTAGTATAGGTCGCTTGAAGTTTTGAACGCTAGCCAAAAAGAATTGGCATTTCGTTCTTAATTGATGTTTAATTCGAGTAATACCTAATTTAGTATAGTTTGTGATGTAAAAGCAATGTGTTAAGGCAATTTGATGGCTCATTAGAATATTAATTAAATTTATATAATTTACTTTAACTGTATTTAATATTAAATATTAAAGATTATTTGATACTTAAAACAGTTACTTTATAATACATATGTTTTTAAATCTGTATACCCATTTGCAACACTGTTGCATTGATGTAGCGACTTGTTAATTTAAAAAAAAAATTCTCGTATATTTTGAATTCTAATTTGCCGGATTTTAAGTTTTCTCGATCCATTTAATTGCGTGTAATTTTTAACATACGAGTACATAGCATGATTTATATTTTTAACGAGTACGATATGTATGGTAAAAGCAACAAATGATTTTCCTAAAAATCAGTGTATTGTTAGAAAAATGCTCGAGGTTTTCTGTTGAAACTTTTACCGATTTTTTTTCGTAAAAACGTTGTTATTATTTGTTGAAATACATGTCCAATTTGTTTCCTCCTTTGTTGCTTTTAACAACGTTCTGCGGAAAATAATTCGGTAAAAAAACTAATATTTTTCCTCCATGATGTGTCCTGAATATTCCTTTGTTGCAAAATGAATTATATGTAACTTCTTTCATATCGTTATTGTTGTACGTGCTCCAATTTAATTATTGTTCAAGTAAGTTTAACATTCAAACTATTTTAATAATATTAAACCTAGTTCGTTGTGTTCCTAGCTGCCGCCAGATATTCTAGAAAAGTCTTATAAATTATACAGAATCTTGTGAATTGTTGCTGAACAGTTGACTCGGTAAACTAAGTTAAATAAATGAGTTGGTCGGGTTGAGGAAGTCGGATAGGAAAGGGGCGTATGAAAATCTTTCATCGAATTGACGCAGTGTTAACTCGATCGTTGATCTTATTTATTTACTTATTTTTCAAAACATATTACATACATAAGTCATATATATAACAATCCCGATGAGTATTTTCTATTTCTCATTTTGGGACATGGGATTAAGGTTAACAAGACTGGAACACAAATAATAAAGTTACAAAAAAGATTTTTAAAAAAATAACCAAAACTAATACATGGCAAAATATAAAAACAATAAACAGGTATAATAAATAGGCATAAGAAGCATATTTAAAATAAACGAATGAGAAAATATAAAAAAATGAGAAAATAAAACAAATGAGAAAATATAAAAAATATAAGGTAAAAACAAAATAAGAAAAATGACTAAACACTACATATATATCTTTCCATAAAGTATTTTTTCAGATCATTTATTTTGGATCCCCGAATGGGTTCTATTTTATAAATGTCGGGCAGCTGGTTAATTTGGGTATAGGCAATATATTTGAAGGACCGTACTCCAAATTTAGTACTGTTTATCGGCTCCACGTGTATTTTTTTTATATCTTCGTGTATTACGATTGGTACCTGAAGCGGAGGGCTGATCACCTTTCCTTCGTGTGTAAACGATCAAGATAACACTGTGTTCATATGAAGCAGTGCCCTATGCACCATTGGGGTGCGGATAAGGGTTTTATTATTATTTATTATTACGATCATGAATTTCTGTGTTAAAAATCGGTATGGTATTGCTGTGAGTCGTTTTAAACATTATTTGAAGCATTTTATTTGTAATGTCATAAGTTGGTAGAATGTCAAAAGGTATTATGTTAGTCCTCAAATAAATGTCTTTTACATGAGTGGTAGATGAAATATATTTCTAATAGCTCTATTTTGTATAACTTGTATTTCAGAAATACAAGTTATACACAATTTCTAGATCTGGAAGGTAAGGTATCAGCCCTGCGCTCCTGATAATTGGATATGAGAGCTGAATATGTTTAGAGGGATGGGAGTGAAAAAGTTCAGAAAAATATGAAAATATAAAGAAAAGTAGAAAAGCAGCATTGGCAAGAGCGCTAGGGGATATGCGAGTATATCCGTAGTCGTACTAGATTGTGTAACTTGGACATTGGTAATGAACTGAATGTAACACAATGCATACAATGTATAGGTAGATACTGAAAAAGTCTTCAAATATTTTAAAATCACTTCGCCTTCTATTCTGTTCGTAAATTATTATTAACATGCTCTGTATGTTATTTTACAATTGAAAAATAAACAACCTCTTGTAAATAGCCAGTGTCAACCTCGATAGAGTGGTGGTTAGCATACTTGGCCGCCATTCTTGCAGTACCGGATTCTAATCCTAAAGGGGATCAAATAAATATGAAGTGTTTTTTTTTCACTCTAATATTCATCAAATCGACATTGCATCAATTTCATGCAGTGCCCTATGCACCATTGGGTGCGGATAAGGGTTAGTATTGTATTTTGCGTTGGGACTGATATACAGAGTTGGACTCGATAAATTAATTAAAATAAATGGCGTGATGGTTAAATTTATTTTATGCGTAAATTTTAAATCAAACACAGATTTTTTGAGTCTACTAAGTTGTATTTTATTGACAAAAACACATAAAAAATTCCTAACAAGGCGAAACAATTGTCACAATATAATTTTTTTTATGTGTTTTTGTTAATAAAATACAACTCAGTAGACTCAAAAAATCTGTGTTTGATTTAAAATTAATACATAAATTAAAATGGAGTTCTACAAATTGAACGCCAAATCAATATATAAAGTAAATTTATTATTCTTCCTCTAATCCTTATCCGTACCCAATGGTGCATAGAGGGTACTATATCGTATTGTTTCAGTGTTATCTTGATCGTTACTTACGTGAATGTGATCATGTAAATAATATTCAAATATTATAGATAATAAATAATATTAATTAAGTTTTTTTACCACAGTACGCTAAAAAAGTCTTTTTTACAGTGGAATCTCGGTTACGGGAGTAGTAACGAATTAAAATAAGTTTACGAGCTTTCAATTAGGTTCTACATGTCCAAACCATCTCAACACACCTTTCTTAATTTGAGATGGTTTGGACATGTAGAATGAGTGAATGAATGAGTGAGGAAAGAACGGTAAAACAAATTTATGAGGCGAATGTCAGCGGGAAAAGAAGCAGAGGAAGACCGAGAAAAACATGGCACGATCAGGTATGCCAAATACTTGAAAGTGGTCAGGTTAGGAGTCGTAACAATCGGCGGGTATGTATGAGGAGATGCATGAACGTGGAAGAGGCGGAGAATGTTTGCAAGGAAAAAATGGTTATCTGTAAGAAGACTTAAATTTAATATGTTGATATTTATACATAAATTTTTTCACGATAAATTACCAAAATATTTTAAGGATAAAGTTGTCTTAAACAAAAATTGTCATGAATATGCTACTAGACAAAAGGATAAAATAAGACTACCATTATTGAAAAGAGCTGAGTCGCAAAATTGCTTGATGTATAAGGGTTTAAAAATGTATGATGAGATGCCTGAATGTATGAAGAATGAAAAATGTCTGAAAGAATTTAAAAATAAATGTCTAAGTTACTGTAAGGAAATGTAAATATATAAAGATGATGTAAATGTATATAATAGTTTATATTAGTTTTAATATAAGCTAACTTAAGAAAAAAAAAAAAAAAAAAGGACAGAGTGGTGTGGCGCTTTATTCTCTCTGCCTACCCCTGCGGAGAAGCGGCGTGATGGTTAGTTAGTTAGTTAGTTTCAATTAGGTTCTTGTCTACCTCTCGTCGTTATTAGCGGTTTTCTAACGGATACACGATTTTTTTATCTCCTTTTTACCGCATTGAAATCCACGCATTAAAATATCACGTAAAGGTATGTAATGTTGTACCACACTAATTTTAAAGTACTGGAAAAAAACTGTGCCTAATAACGCAATATTTTCGCAATTTAAATTATTACATTACCGGGAATTATACTCATCATTCATCATTTCCATATCTGCTGTGATTGTTATAATTCCGATTACCATATTTTTATAATAAAAAAACTTATAGCCGAAATGAAACGTTATTAAGAGGGGAGTCGTTCACACGGCTTTACGTTTTAGTATTTGAAAAACATTTTTTTGCAAGTTTCAATTAGAAACTGGATTATTCATCCTACGGATATTATTTCGATATTATATGTGTCTCAACTGAGATTTTTTTCATTTTCTACTTACAATCTTGAAATTATAATGCAGTTCTCTCCAATAAAGAGAATGATCTCCTGTGTTTGGACAGGGACTTAAACTTGCTAGTTTTGTTTGTTGGTAGTACAATTTATTTTTATTAAATTTTTTTTTTTCTTGTTATTTTTTTCTTTCTTAGATTAACATATAAATTAATTAAACTTAATTAAATTTATTTTTTGGCATTTTAATGTCTTCATTTTTTTGTCTGTAGGAAGGTTGTTGAAGTACTTAGTTCCGAAATATTTATTGGAATTGTTTGATATTGCATTTTGGTACTGTAAAGACATGTTTTTATCTCAACGATGAACTTTTGTTCAGATTTAAGTCATTTTCACCCTTAAATAAATGGAGAATTGCAGTATTTTTGAAAATATTGAGGTTTCAGATTTTTAAAAAAATGCCGCACTGAATGTGATTGAAATGGCGGATTCGGTGTTATGCGATGACTACCGAAATGTTTGTGTGTATGGTCCCTTAATCGGCGCTTATTTCGTAATAATTTTGTGCAAATTATAACGTCACATTATAACACTAATGGCTGCAGTGATTTCTCGTTCCGGTGTTTCCATCGTCATATATTAAATTGGAAATATATCCGTTCTATTAGTTATTATATAATATGCTTTTATCGCTTACACTAACACGCGACTCGTGGAAATGTATACAATTTCATACGCTGGTTTGTTAATCTGAATTCGCCATCTATAATATCGCGATGACAAACGTTTTTCCATAGAGAAGGCATAAATCGTGTACTATTAATTTTATTTTATTTTTTATTTAAGTTTTACTTAGTAAATACCACTATTTCTTAAATTCTGTTGTGACACGTATTTCGATGTATTCCGCGTCATTTTCGAACCTCGAAAATGGTGCGGAATGCATCGAAACACGAGTCACAATTGATTTTAAGAAATAGTGGTATTTACAACATTTTGATGCTGAAAGTATTTGAAGAAGTTTAAATAATCAGAATATATCTAGATTTTTATAATAAGAAGTTATTGAGACTGGATAGTTGACCTGGTAATTCGCGTTCGATCGATTTTGGGAAAATTTGGGTTCTTGAGGTTATCGCAAATATTTGCACAGCTCCGGTGTAGGTACTGAATGGCGACAATGGGGCGCTCCAATTTGACAAATTACCCATTTTCGTGTAAGGTAAACATTGTTAAAGCTGCCTTTGCACGTACGCGCTCGACCGCGCAATTAGTGCCGCCCATGCCGTACTCCGGGATAAACTGCACGTGTGCAATGTTCATGCCAATTTTGACACCAGGCGCTATCCTGCGTCAAATGGGCAACACTATTCGAGCGATAAAGCGCGTAAGGCGGTCGATGTAATCATATGATGCTTTCCCTTCGAGTTGGGATGTCGGGGAACTCGCGAGGCTGACGCTGTAATCATACAATGCTTTACCTTCGAAATGGGATATTGGGTATTGAAAGTTGCCCACCGCGTTCCTAGATCTGATACAGAAGCATCTAGGCTTTCTGACAGATCTTCTCTTGCAAAGCATTTTTTTTGTTTTTGTTTTATGAACTAAGTTGCGAAATTTATAGAAAATGTGAAACAAAGGGATGATGGGATTCGAGATGAGATGTCGGGGCATTCGCGAGGCTCATACGATGCTTTTCTCTTGAGATGGGATGTTGAGGTACTCATGAGGCTGACGCAGTACACATATGATGCTTTCTCCTCGAGATGGCATGTCGGGGCACTCACGAGGCCGACGCTGTAAGGTGTATCACGTAAGGTGGCAACTAACGTACGAAGCACACTTTCCAGGTCATGGAGCTGCACGGCGAGCGCGTGAAGTACCTGCACATCGGGTGCGACGAGGTGTTCCAGATGGGCGAGTGCCCGCGCTGCCGGCGCGCGGCGGGCGGGCGCGACGCGCTGTTCCTGCGGCACGTGCGCGCCGTGGCGGCGCTGCTGGCGCGCCGGTACCCCGCCGTGCGCGCGCTGCTCTGGGACGACATGCTGCGCCACGTGGCGCTGCGCGACCTGCTCGACTCGGGCATCGGCACGCGCGTCGAGCCCATGGTCTGGGTCTACGCCGAGGACGTCTACAGGTAATAGAAAAAAATCCAGATCATGACAGATTTTAATATACAAGATTCAGAGCTATTTTTGGTCCGCCTCCGTAGTGTAAGTTCAGAACACTCGCCTAAAGGCTGAGACTGACCGGAGCATTTCGTCGTAACAAAACATCGTAACATCGCTCGCGGCGAGCATGTTACGTTATGACGTTACGGTATTGCTGACTGACCGCGATCAGTGCTCGCTAGTGGCTTTGTGCTCAGTGTTACCATATGTCACACCAAAAAATCTGAATCAATAACCCAAAATCTGTATGAATCTTTACAACATTGCATTCGTACTGTAGTTAAAAGTGTCGGACGACGAAGACGTGATTTTTGGTTCTGTGATTTTAATAAATTACTACTTACTCCAAATGAAGAAAAAAATATATATAGTGCCAATCCCCACAAATTCCCCGCAGTTTGGGGAATTTCCCACAGATTGACAACCCTGTACTAACCTAAAATTGCATCCGACTTCGGATGGAGCATTCGGAACGAGCGGCGAGCAGCTCAGCTCGGTGTACTGACTGCCTGAATGCTCGCATCGTAACACGTTACGTTACGACGAAATGCTCCGGTCAGTCTCCGCCTCAACATTTTCATATCATAATCCAGGGGTTCCCAAAGTGTGCGCCGTAGAAAGTAAAGAGGGGCGCCGTGAGTCGATCCTCTATCATTATTCGAAACCACAAACACTCTCGGGTACCTATAAAGCAACAATTGTTTTTTTGAGAGCTAGCATCTTTCTACACAACTACTATTATTGTAGGCACCTACCTATTTCTTTCGACTATAATATATCGCTCACTCCTTTCAAGAACGTCATAAATCAAAAAACATGATTTTTCAGGAGAGCGTTTTTAAAGTTTGAAAATATAATACGATGCATTAAAAATAAATATAAAGCCACTTATTAAACTTTTTACTGTGCAACAGATCTTAGGGGGTAAAACCTGAAGGTTTATTCTCCATTTGAAAAATATTTAGTTTATTTCAAAAAATAATTAAACAATACCTTTTCTTCAAAATGCAAAAACAACACTTTCACTCCTGTAGAACGTCATAAATAAAAAATAGTCAATTTTCAGTTGTGCCTGTTATGTTTTCGGATTGCCCAGAAAATGTACTATATCCCAGCAAAAGCGGCATATTTTTAACTTAATATTTACCCGCTACATGGCAGGAAGTGTTGTTTTTGCATTTTGAAGAAAAGGTATTGTTTAATAATTTTTTTAAATAAACAATTTTTTTTTTAAATGGAGAAAAAACCTTCAGGTTTTACTTAAAAAGATCTGTTACACGGTAAAAAGTTCTGTTAGTGGATTGATATTTATTTTTAAAACATTATATTATATTTTTAAACTTCAAAAACGTTCTCCTGAAAAATCAAGTTTTTTGATTTATGATGTTCTTGAAAAGAGTGAGCGATATGTCAAATATTTTTTTAAAATATGTTGTTTTATTTAGATTTGTTCCGACTCACGTGTGGGATAAATATGCAACAGTGTTCCCCACGGTCTGGTCTGCGTCAGCCTTCAAGGGTGCTTTCGGGGAGACCGAGTACGTTCCCAATGCCCGGAGACATTTGGAAAATAATCTGCGCTGGTTGGAACTGATGCATCAGGAAGGAGTCAAGTTCCGCAACGGATTCACAGGCATCGCTCTAACAGGGTGGCAGAGGTATTTATTACCATTATTGCTTTGTCAATTTAACCCAGCCAATAGCGTTTATTGTATTACTATTGCAAAGATAGGTTTGTACTAATACAGTGACAGATTGAGTATGTTATGGAGAGTATCACTCATTATTGCTTTGTCAATTGAACCCAGCTAATAGCGTTAATTGTAATTATTACTATTGCAAAGATAGGTTTGTACTAATACAGTGACAGATTGGGTATGTTATGGATAGTATCACTCATTATTGCTTTGTCAATTTAACCCAGCTAATAGCGTTAATTGTATTACTATTGCAAAGATAGGTTTGCACTAATACAGTGACAGATTGGGTATGTTATGGATAGTATCACTCATACTATACTTAATTGAATCTAGCGCACAAAGAAACTCATTGCAGAAAACAGTGCCAGCTGGCTAATCAGATATGCCAAGTTATCCGAAACACGCTGTAATCCGAATGATTTTGTGGCAAAGCTGATGCCAGTTTTAATATTTCCACCTTCTGAAGCCATGAAAGCTTCCAACAAAGCATCAACTGGGCTGAAAAAGTCGTCCAGAATACTATGGAATTTATGGTTTTGAGACAAATACGTGATTTAGTCCTTGAACACCAGTTAGGTTCGTTGGTTCAAAACAATATATCTGATTTTTTTCAAGATAATATGATAAAAATAAAATGCAGTTCCACCAAGAAATGTCAGTACAAAACTTAAATCTAATAAAATGAAAATGTTAAATTTTAAAATTATTCATTCAGTACCTAAATAAAAATGTAAATTAATGAGCATATATTGTAATTTATGTATTAATTTTGAATCAAAAACAGATTTTTTGAGTCTACTAAGTTGTATTTTATTAACAAAAACACATAAAAATTATATTGTGACAATTGTTTCGCCTTGTTAGGGCATTATCAAACGAATGTTTGCCCTAACAAGGCGAAACAATTGTCACAATATAATTTTTATGTGTTTTTGTTAATAAAATACAACTTAGTAGACTCAAAAAATCTGTGTTTGATTTAAAATTAATACGTAAATTAAAATGGAGTTCTACAAATTAAAAGCCAAATCAATAAATATATATATTGTAATACTAAACAATTTCAACAAAACTTTAAATAATAAGCAATTAAATATTTTAATAAACTCCCTAAATAAATTCTTAGGAGAAAAAATGAATACCCATTACATGTTAATCTTAAAACAATATATAAAAGAAAGAAAAAAATACTATCATACCATTAATCAAATAAAACAATGAACCTTGAGTGTAAGTCCCTCTCCAAGCACAAGAGCTCAGTCTCTGTTTAGGAGAGACACAGCAAAACTAAAATTATAAGTTTATCATATGTATAAATGTATAGAAATTGTATTAAAAAGTGTAACTGTATTGAATAAATAAAAAAATAAATAAAAAATTGTTTTCCCCAGATATGACCATTTTGCTGTACTCTGTGAGCTTCTTCCGGCCTCAATCCCGTCTCTGGCCGTGTCCCTGTCGGCGGTGTCGCGGGGGCACTTCGACATCGCGGGGGCGGAGCAGGTGGCGGGGGCGCTGGGCTGCCCGGGGGGCTCCCCGAACGGGGGGTCAGGGGTGCTCCAGCCCGCGCTGGCGCTCAACACTGACCCACACATGTGGGACAGGTTCGGGAGGTGTTTGTTCCCAGGTACTTAAGAATTTATATGTTAAGGTATTTCCATAGATCAGAACACAGTTGATAAGAAGATCTACTGCATTATGAGTCTATGTATGTATTTAGACTAAGCTGTCATACTTGATAGTCAAATGAAAAAGCTCATGAAACTAAACACCAAATTAAACTTGAATACGGAACGTTTCTTATTCTTCAAACCCTCATCCTCACCCGATGGTGCATAGAGTATTATCTTGATTGTTGTTTACTCATGTAGAAAAGGTGATCAGCCCTCCACTTCAGGTACCAGTCCAGGGTAATATTGAATAAATATTACAGTGAAAAAATCACTTTATTTTATTTGACCCTCGCCCCCTGGGAATCGAAACCGGGACTTCGAGTACGGTAGCCGTGCATGCTAACCATTACACTACGGAGGCGGAGTAAAAAGGGGGAAATATTCAGAAACCATCTAAAGTGGTCAAGAGTAATGTGCGAATAAATTTTAAATGTCAATTTTCTTGGTGTGCGTTATATCTGTGTATAAAGCCTATGAGACATGGATCTACATCAAGCCAATAATTCACTAAATGAAAATAGCACAGAAAGTGATGGAACAGCCATGCTAAGGCGGAAAATAGTTGATGCGAAAAAGAGTGGGCAAGTCATATATCCAGACTAGAAGATGGGCAATAGAGAAGATTTTTTGATTATGACCTATCCAATGGGCTAATAATTTTGCTTATATTGCTGGAACAAAGAGTAGCACGTGTGAAATAGAGAATTTATAGATTCAGCAGCGTTTATGTTGTAGTGGTTTTTATTCGATCCGTGGCGGAATGAACAATGAACTAACACCTGGAGACTGATCAAGTTACCTTTATGCACTCGTAATTTCTGATCAAGATAACACTGTGTTGTGACTACAGTCTTCTATTCCTTATTAGTTGCTGATATGGAAAACACTGCAAGAAAATATGTTAAAATCAATGTAATAATAACACATAACTTATTTACTCGGTAAAAGCAACCCTACTATGCCTTTCTGTGATTTCTTGTACTATCGACAATTTATTGTAACATAGATCTTCATTTTCAACACAATACACACCACATTGAAAAAAAGTGTAAATGATACAAATAATCAGAAAAGTAGGTGTGCTGGTTTTACTAGGGAAAATAAATTAAATTTTATTACAAATCTGTGATGAAATGTAACATAAAAAGATGAATATACTTTAAGTTACTAATTGTTTAACTCCATAGGTAATTATATCATCCCATGAAATATTAAAGTTAATAGTTGTCATAATTTAAAATGAGAGGTTTAAAATGTTGAGTTTAGTTGAATAGACGTATTAGACGTATCACTCATGTAGTGCATGATTGCTAACTTTTTACTTTTTCATCTTTTTTATGTTTTAAATTTCATTTAAATTTTATTTTTTCTGATAGTCAAGTATTTTTTGTATTTTATATTAACACTTTTATTCTAGTTCTACTTATAATACCTATTGTATTATTGCCAGTGTCCTTTACTATGATCTAAATTATATTGTTTACCCACACACAGGCCATGCCTTTGTGGAATCTTTTTTCATATTTATATTTTATTCATATTTTTTTTGTATTTGAATTTAAGTCAAATTTAAGTTTAAAGTATTTTTTTTATGATCTAAAAACATAAAATATGCAACACCTTTCTCTTTAATCTATTTGTCCCTTTTATTTTATAATATTTTTCTGAATTAATTGATTTATTGTATTTTAGGAAATTCATTCTTCAAGCTGACGTACAGGCTTCATGTTGCAGAATCAGAAGCAAAGGAATATCTAGAGCAGACTACTAGGCTTAAAGGTAAACATCATAAAATTCTAAGTTCATTACCACTTCGCTAATGGAAAACTCCCGTTTGTTAATATATTCCTTTGATGATAAAAAGAAAATGTGTCTTTATGATGTATTTGCAGCGGTTAACCTTTTCGTATTAAATTCTATGAGAGACTTACAAATTCATTCAAAGGATTTCTGAGTCGGCACATTTTATATGCTTTATTTATGCGGTGAAAAGATACTAAATGACAAAACAAAAAATGTATGTTATTCGCAAAAGACAAGCAATGTATTACAAAGGATTCAACAAACCGTAACTAAAACGTTAAAATATCAACTGTGAATTGTAGTCTTTTTTATCTTCCATTTTTAAAATGAGCTTATTCACCTTTTATGATTTTGAAGAAAGTTTTTATTATTTGAACAACCTATTCACAATTATAAAATACTAGTGTCGAAAGTTCGGTAGTGTAAAGGCAAAGGGGTATATGTGTAAAATTTTTCATTTTCTAAGTTTTTTCCACAAAATGTCTAAAATAGTGTATTCCATAATCTGGCAAAAGAATAAAGCTGTAGTTGCAATACTTATTTAGTTTTCTCAAGATGTGTACGTATAAAAATACATAAAACAAATGAGTTATTTTATTTCACAGGTTTGTTTCTGCTCTCCTGTAAAATTTGGTCTGAGACAGATGCACCCCCTTGCTTTACACTACCGAGTTATATCATTAGTTCGTGTAATTAATTTATTAAAGGATGCGTAATCCAACATTACAAAGGTGAAGAGATTATATTTTGTAAAATGGTTATGTGAAATGGAAATGTACCGAATGTATAATACCGACAAAAAGTCAAAATAAATTTCACATTTTAAGATTCAAGAGTAAAAATGTCGTATTTTACACATTTTCATCAACATGTGTCATCACATATTGTAAGATTATTGCAGGTTCTTTGGTTATTTAAGGATTTCTACATATTATTAGTGTACACCTTACAGAAGATAATATGAGTACAAGTATGAGACCCTAAGTGCCTTGCCCATTGTCGCTGTATTCCTTTTTCCTCGCATGGTACGTAATGTGTTTCCTCCATTTCCTTTCCCATATAAGCAGTAATGTCTTCCACCCTGAGCTCCTTCACTTACATCATCTGCATCTCATCAAATAAATTATATTTTTATATTCATAAATCTGGACGGTAGGACCAGGACTGGTCACTCTACCTTCTTATAATCCTGTTTGAGTTTAAACCACGCGGAATTTATGCAGTGCCCTTTGCACTAATTGGGTTAGGATAGGGGCTGGAAGAAGAATATTCTTCCTCATAGTAAGAGTATATTAACACATTGTTGTCCGGCTGTTTTTCCATCAAGCCTGACCCTAATTTTACTCAGACAGTCTTCCGTCCAACCCTGAGTATACTAACCTTGAAACCACAAACCTAATTTCAGTCTGTGCAATGTTTTTTGGCATCTCTCGCGC